>NC_140210.1:39079967-39679967 GCF_951802725.1 Rutilus rutilus | reverse complement strand
CTTTGAAACATAATAACAAGAAAGATTTAGAAACCTTGCTTGCAAGTTTAGCCAATTGAAGATCTTGGATATCTTTAAACTTTAATGAGAGCAAGATTGTTGTTGGGGCCCTCTGTGTATAAAAAAACAACAACATCAATGTTGGAAACTTAAATACCTACAGTACCTCAATCTGACTGGAACATTTGGGAGTTATTTTTGATTCCTGTAGTAATATTAGTAAATTATTCATGATTTCATTCAACTAACCCTAAACCAAACCCTATTCCTAATCCTAACCCTACAGTAAGTACATGTAGTTAATTTATATTACTCAATACTTAAATATATAATTACAATGTACCAAGGATACCTTAAAATGATACCTTGTTTTAAGCATAAAGTCACTTAATTTTGATAAATTTGTCAAAAAACAAGACTTTATATCTTATGTCATTTTGCTTCTCAATTAAATGCATCCTGATTTACGAATGTTTATATATTTTACTGAATAAATTGAAAATCAGTTTTTGCCATGTTGACGTGTCAATAGTCAATCAAACTTAAGTAGACATACTTTATTGGCCTGAAAGGATGTACAGTTACTACATGTCTAAGCTGTCTATAATAAGGACATAGATCATTAAAATAGCTTTTTCCACATACATTTAATCCAGTCTGTAAAGCAATTTCTCTTCTTGAGTTATCAGAGTTAGATAAAGTCACATCAATAAAGAGTCATTTCTTTTGGTAATGAGTGATTTGAGTCTAACTCTAAGTCACGAGTCTTGATCTACATCTGTTCCAAACGTAATATTAAATGATTAAATGAGATGACTTGAGCAAAACTAAACCAGTCCATTGAAGAGCCTGAATATAATTGGAGGATTAACAATCAGTTGTGGATCTTGTGGTGCCGGTGCCAACATGTCATGTGGGTAATTTCTCCAAGGCAATGGAAATCAAGCAGACATTTAAGTGAGAAAAATGAGCAATGCCAAAAATGCTTTGTAGCGAATATGAAATTTACTCAAAATGAAATTGCTATTATATGCTGTCCTGAAATAGCCGTACTCTTCGGGAGAATGATTTTATTTTATTATACATTTCACAAAGAAAATGTCTCATTCTCATTTGAGTGGCTTTTAGGAAGGTATTACAGGGTGTGACAAATTTAATTAAGACATCAACAAATACCGAAATATACCAAATTCTGTTCCGGTGGCAAACGTGTTACTGCTAAATTATGTTTTGCAAGCTCCTATACCTCAAAGATTATATGAAGTCAGAGTGTAATGAGATGGAGAAAATGAATTCACCCTGTAGAATTGACTGTCATATTGGGCTAAAATAGGGTTAGGATAATTAAACTAGAGAGGTAGAAGCCAAACCACCGTGCGGTAGTTTTGAGCATGTGTGTGCCACAGGGAAAAGGTAAATGCACAGCAGAAAGTGCAGCCACAGCAGATTGTAGACGGGAGAGGAAAATCAAACGGCGGCAGTGCCAAAACCCTGGAAGAGAAGCGGTCAGCGTGGTGGGAGACCGGCGGGGAGAGAGAACAAGAGACACACAAAGACTAATACTGAATTCAACTTGTGATTGCTGTATTTAAGATACCGTATCACATTTTGTGGTTTGAAGGGTGACGATTCAAAGGAATTGGATCATGTCCATTGGATATTTTACAAATAAACTAGTGCTGTCAATCGATTATAAAGATTAATCACTTGTTTTTTTCTGTGATTAAAAACACTGAAGTCTTTAATATATTTCGTAAGGTAATCATTTCACAGTTAATCTCCAAATTAATGTAGGGACAACATAAAAACAGTATATTTTAAATTCTTGTTGATGTCTCCATGACATTTAGTTTTTTTAAACATTAATTATAGCCATTCGACATTACAGTATAATTGAAAGCTTTCAATTTTTTAAACATTAATTAGGCTTAAAAAAAATAACAACTTTTAATTTAAGTGAACTTATAACAATCCTCACATAAACCCATAATAAATGTCATATTTACCTGTGCCCTTTCTGTCTAACAGGCAGGAAATATACAGAAATTGAATAAAGTCAGACAGTCTGCACTGCATAAATTACAAATTAAATATAGATTAATCCTTATTAAAGCTAAAAAAAAAGTTCTTTAGTCAAGAGCAGTGAGTAATTTTCTCTGTTCACTTTGTTCTTTGATTAACATTAATGACAGACAGCATTAGTGGCTGCTGTCACTTTAAGGCTTGCCTTAATTTAAGGCTTGTGCATGAGAAAACCTTAACATTTTCTCACACGTTCATTTCAGACTTTATTTAACTCATTTAAGACTGCTCTTATGAGGATACTGGACAAAATGGAAATTTTGACATAATTGTGTGTGTTATTGTTCATTCAAGCATGAAAGAAAACAAAAAAATCACTGGCAACCAATTGGGAGACTTTAAAATTGGAGTAATATGTTCACGTTTACAGACCCCAATTAATTTTGCAAATAGCAACTTCAACCTGTGAGCAACTGAACAGATATAGCACAATATTGCACACTGTTATGATACTTTTATGGTGCTTTTGTTTCCTTTCTGAAACTTTAAAGCTCTACTCACCATTCATTGTGCGGTACATTGCTCAAAACTGTGCTCTGCAGATGAAAAACAAATAGGTTTAGGCATGTAGCCTAAAATTATCAATTAAAAAGAGTGATCAATTAAATGCATTAAAGTCTCTTAATTAATCTTTTCTTCGAAGAGATGCCATTTCAACATGATTGTATTGGGTTTTGCTTTTCTTCTGCGATTTAAAAAAAGGTATGACCTCACGAGAATAGCAAAACCTACCTACACACACACAGACAAAGCCCCACTGTTAAATAATGAAAGGTAAAAATGTGTTGACAGTCTGTTCTACTCTAGTGCCTCAGCCTGTAATTGTTATCACGAGGGACCTTTCATTCAGATGAGAGTGCGCGAACTGTCTCTTCAAAAAGTGAATTTTCAGCTTTTTTCATTTAATAACTCTCTATTGGCCTGCACAAAAACCTATTTTGCACTGTCATATGAGTCGCACTTGAAGTTTAACAGCATACATGTGTGGTTGTGTGCAGTTGTGTGTATGTTTGTCTCTGTTTAAAACGGAGTTCTGTTATCTGCGCTTTATGAGTGTGAAATTACAATAACTAGCAGGTGCTGTAAACAGAGTTGCCCCTCACAAAAAAAGCAAGACAAAAAAAGCACATTTTAGAAAGTAAAACATCCACATTAAACACCCACTTGTCAGTAGTAGCCTACACCACACAAACAGACTGCTGGAAATGAAGGGCTGATAGTGACCTCATGATAAACTGCGATAGCTGATGGCTAAGGCGGTTAGCGTCACTAAACCAAGGTTGAGATTCAGATAACTTGTGTAGGATTCTCTAGGCTTTTAGCATTTGCTGTTGTTGATGCTAGGGGTGAAATGAGAGTGCTAATTATACCGTAGTGTGTTGTCTTCTAATGTAGCAAGAGTGTCTGTTAGCATTGCAACAACTTTAGCATCATAAACCGGATGAATACTGCAAAGTCGTGAAGAAACTAAAGTAACAGCGGTTCTGAAAAATTCAGATAGATGCTAATGTATTGTTAATTCATGACTCACTTTGTAAGAACTGAAGCTGTTGCAGTTTTGGTCTGCCACTAAAATGAAAACACATTAGATAGGTGGGCTTTTCAGTTGGTGTCTGGTGGTGTGGGCAGCTCTGATGGCATGAGATCTGCAGGGGAAACACACACTGATTGGGCGGAAGCAAATGTCCTAACTGAGAAATAAATAAATACGAACATCTGTTAGCCCTCAGGCATCATTTCAAAACGCATGCAATGAGTAGAGAGAGAACAGAGAGGTGATAAAAACAGGGTTGAGAGAGAGAGAGAAAGATGTACAGTCGTTTGCACACTCTGGCAGTTTGATGAAATGAACAACTTTGAGAAAAGGTTTCTTTTATTTAAGAACTCATTTATAATTTATTTTATTATTAATGAGGATGATCACCATGCGTCCTTAGTAATGAGCATACGAATCTTAGGACAGCTTTATTTTAACTTAGTTCAAAGTATTATTTGGCACATGTCCCACACAGTGCTGGCAATACAATTTGTTTGATAAATGCTTTCATGCATGTGCTGTTATGCAGTAAAACATTTTGGTTGGATGTTTCCCGGTATTTTAGACCAAATATTGGCGTATTATATTATATTATATTATATTATATTATATTATATTATATTATATTATATTATATTATATTATATTATATTATATTATATTATATTATATTATATTATATTATATTATTCTCCATGATTAAAAGAAACATTGTATTTTTTGACTGTTAATACATTAATTGATTTTTTTTTTTAAGGAAACTATTTTTATTTATAACATCAATTTCATTGATGATTCTACTTAACTTATTTTGTTAACTAATGGTAACAACTGGAACCTTATTGTAAAGTGTTCCCACTGTCCCTTTAAATCATGCTAAAATGTCAATATTTTTGCACCATGTATTCAGATTGCTTTAACATGGTCACCTGATTCATAGAATATCAAAATGGTAAGAGTGGCCACTCAACACCATGTTTTCAGCCGAAATGTGCTAAATAACCTCCTCTCTTCTGCTTTCCCTTCCTCCTGCCTCAAATCGTCGCTTGTTAGCTCGGGTCTTCGTCAGACTCTCAATCACACACGAGACCTTTGCTTCGTTTGCTCTGGCCCGCGCCTGACATTTCTCATTCTCATATGAAGACTTCACATTTTCCCTCGTTGGTGGAAGTCACTGCCTCCCTGACCTTTCTCTTTCCCAAGCTTTAATTAGGCTCATCTTGCCTGACCAGCTCCCCAATTCCACCCCGGCTCGGCTTTATCCCCCCTCGCCCCGCTGACAAGCTTGTATGGTCGTGTATGTGTCTTTGGAAAGATAATTGCCAGATAACAGGGGTTGATCTTTTTGGGGGGAAGAATTGTACTCATGTTTTCATGTAGAGGGAGAGCATGAAAGGATATGCACACGCAAAGAGAATAAAAGATGAAAAACGTACATGAAAGTATATTATAGGCAAAAGTCTTGTGTCAAAGCTAAAGAGCTCCACTATGAAAGATAAATGCTTTCTCTCTGCCTTGGCATTCATTTCTTCATTCTAAAATTTCGTAATATCACTTGTTATTTGATAATTCACAGTTTTGTATTTGTATACATGTACTGTATGTACTGTAAATTTAAAGGGGACCTATTATTCAAAATTGTGGTGTTTGAACATAGGGTTCAACCACCCTATAATGGTAAAAATCCACCCACTCCTCTTTTTTAATCCCCATAAATCATAAACAGTGTTTTAGAATAAGACATTTTCAATTTCTATACAATGTGACGTTACATTGCACAGGCCCCGCCCACTACTGCAGACGATCTCTGCCCTATTAACATAGACCCCGCCCTGAGTGAGCTGTACACAGTCCACTCTGTTTATCTCCTCGCCATAGCATTTAAAGGGATAGTTCACCTAAAAATGATAATTACCCAATGGTTTACTCGCCCTCAAGCCTTAGGTGTATATGACTTTCTTCTTTCAGATGAATATAATCAGTTTTATGTAAAAGGATGAGATTTTGAAGCCCGAAAAAGTGCATCCATCCATGATAAAAGTAAATCCATACGTCACTGGGGGGTTACTAAAGACCTTCTGAAGCGAAGCGATGCGTTTGTGCAAGAAAAATATACATATTTAAAACTTTACGAAAGAGTAAACCTTGACCTGACGCATTTATGAACACGGAAGCGCAGAGGATAGAGCAAAGCAAAACACCGGTCACAAATTAGAAGTCTAAAATGACAATTTTTAAAGAGAAATCTCAGAGGAGCTTGAGTTTGTTGCCCAGCCCTGTTTGTTTGAACCGCGAGAGGCGTCAAAGCTTAAGCTACACCTACATCCTACGTCATGCATCGTCAAATGTTACTCTTCTGGCCTAAGTCGACTTGCGTAGGCTCCGATTTTATTCTTCTGAAAGAAGAAAGTCATATAAGGCTTGAGGGTGAGTAAATCATGGGTAATTAAAATTGTTGGGTGAACTATTCCTTTAACACCAGCATTCAAGTAAGAAATTAATTCGTATTAAAGCTTCTAAAGTTATTCAATCAAGAGCAGTGAGTGATTTTCTGTTTTTCTTTTGTTGATTGATTCATATTAACAACATATATAGCAGTAGGTACTGTATATTGCGCTGCTGTCACTTTAATACACAGATCTAATATACACGTGATTTATTTACTTGCTGTTTACATTCACACACATAACCGACTGTTTATGTGAACTTTGTGTGTTTTTGACATAACTTTTTGTGTATTTGACAGATTAAGCGCAATAATATGTGAAAGAAAACTTAGTGTAATACTCACGGGACGCGCCGTCTGAAATCCAGCTTTCTGTGCACGTGCTTCGGATGTGTGCACTCAGGAAACCATATGTATAAGAAGTTTAGACTGATAGATATGCATGCAGATAATAATATTTCATGATGAAGAAGAACTGCAATGTCATGTGAGCGTGACCGCTATAGAGATGATAATCAAAACCAAACAGATGTTTTAGCTTTTGGCAGAGTATCAGAGGCACGCCCTCTTCTTGAAAGTGTTGTGGGGAGCAGCAGCTCATTTGCATTTAAAGATGCATGCACGAAAACAGCATATTTTTCCTTATACTCAAAAATAGGCATTTACAACATGGTATAATAAATAATCTGTGGGGTATTTTGAGCTGAAACTTCTGGGGACACCTGAGACTTATATTACATCTTGTAAAAAGGGGCATAATAGGTCCCCTTTAAAGTTGGAGTGTTTCGATAATTTTAAATGTATTCCATGCGAGCGCTGGAATGCTTGAGTCATAATCAGTTTTGCCTGTCGCCTGGCAACCCCATGAGTGCCCTTAAAGACAGCCCTACAACTGAGCCAGCAGCACAATCTTTCCTTTAGAGCAAGAGATTGTCTCTCCTAAGATAAAGATTTCAACATTTAGCTGATTTTCTTCGTGTTTTTAATCTCCCTGACCTTCAGCAACAGCAGTAAACTGCACATACAGCGTCTCAGCCACTAGATGGTGGTTATTCTTCAGTGTGGTGAACAGAGGTTTATGTGGCAAGTATATGCTTGTGAAGAGGGAGGGTGTGTGACACTGAGTTACTGCTTTTCTGAGTAACTGTGTATTTTCATTTATATCAAATGTGCTATGTCTATATAGAGCAGTATTTAATAAATGCATGTAACATGTGGTATTGACAATACTTATTACATGATCACTTCATCCATGTTTTTTGTTATTTTTTATGTTTTGATCTTGAAATGTTTCATCAAAATGTCAGAACTGGTGAAAACAACAGACTTCTCCCTAATGACATATGCAGGACTTCTCCAATCGTTAAGTGTGCTTAAACTCCGCCCACATCTCAAAATCCAATCAACAACCGATGGATAGAACCAAGTCCCTGCGCTACATCTTTTTATCTTTTTCGATTAAACGTTTCACCCAGATGTACCACAATACAGAAAAAATCTGTCGCTATACTTCCGTTTCATCGCAACTTTAAATGAACATCAAGTTGAGAATTTCAAACTAGAGAGATAATATGTATAAACTGACTCGTTATGGAACATATGGCCTCTCATTAGTGATTCTAAACCATTTAGATTTGTTCTCATAACTTTAGACTTTAGATACTTTTACTGAATCATTCAAGAAAATTTTAATTTATTTTATTTTACTTTATTTTATCTTTTTTTAATCTTTTTTTATTTTATCATTATCATCATTTAGAAGACATTTTATAAGAATTTGTTTTGCTTTGTCCAAACAATTTTATGTATATGTATGTGTGTATATATATATATATATATATATATATATATATATATATATATATTAGTGGATTCCACAGAAGAAAGAAAGTCATGCAAGTTTGCGATGACGTGAGGGTGAATTCACTTTTGGGTGAATTATCCCTTTAAGGACAAGAGAAGGAAAATTTATTGAGAATCTTTTAATGTTGTTCAGAGCTGAAACACATAGCTACTATCTTTCTCCCACAAACACACACACTCCTCTCCAATGACCGGCCCGTATAACCCAGCACCTCATTCTCCCAAGACAACCTTAAATAACAGCGCCTTGGATGTTTTGTGAACACCTTGAGCACTCACCTGGGACCCGACACAGCATTTCACCCTAATTGGTCAGTTCTCCTGTGAGCAAACAATAGCCTTGGTTAATAAGGCAATATGGACGAGTTCACCACCTGCATCCCTAATAAGAGCAGAACAAAACAACAACAATACAGCTCTGAGTTCAGGGAGCACATTCAGTCCTCATCTCTGGCATCAGCAAGGAAGTAAAAGTGACTTACCGCTCAGTCGTTTCTGGGCTGGATAAGGAATAAAAATGCAGCCCACCTGTGCAAACCTAGGTGTGTGTGTGTGTCGTGAAAACATAAGCGTAAGCTCTGAAAGGCCAACCAGCTTGGTTTACAGTTTTTTAATGAGGTTTAGTCATCAGTGAGAGTTACCACCATCAAACAAACCAAATGTGGGACGATTACTAAGTTTGGGTGGACATGTTACCAACACTAAAACATAACTTGAAACCGTTATATAATGTCTATAAACACTGGCTACCTCAGTTGCTGTGATTTTATCAACCTGGCCATCCTCCTTGGATATAGAGCTGGTAAGTCCCGCCCATCCGTAAAACCCCAAGTGGACCTCTAGGTTGAAAAATCATCAATGCAAGTGAATGTGAGAAAATAATTATTTTCTGGTCCCGTTTGAATTGTACCATGAATGTGAACATATGTTGTCTGTGAATTTTTTATATAATTTTTCATGTTACGAGTTTGACAGTATATTGTATGATTCTTTGGCTAGCAGTTGTGGAAAAGACATAACGAGAAAGACTACATGTCGCCTATGTGACGTCACCCCATAACACATTTTCCCTCCACTTGTCAAATCACGGTGCTAATGCTGCGATAATCTATGGAGACAGATCGAGATGCCTGTGTGTTTTGTACCCAAATGTCACCATTCAAACCAAATGGGCTGTTCTTTCTTCAAACGCGTCGAAAGCAGCGAAGAGTTGTAGTCCACAAAGTGCTCTCAGACAAAGTCTAACCATATCAAACTTCTACCCGCTAAATTGTAGCATTCTTCACACGCAAAATTATATAAAAAATTCACAGACAACATATGTTCACATTCATGGCAAAATTCAAACGGGGCCAGAAAATAATTATTTTCTCACATTCACTTGCATTGACGATTTTTCAACCTAGAGGTCCAGTGGGGTTAGCGGAAGGGGCGGGACTTACCAGCTCTATAATAAGGTACGATTCCATTGACTGGACGTTTCTTTCTGTTGTTCCTCTTTCTTGTGTGATTCACATGTGCTGTTCCTCCATGTGAAATAGAAAAGCTGCTTTTACACAGACTGCAAAACCCTCTTTCGGTATCCCCTTCTATGGCCTCACCCAAGTATATGTCCTAGCCCAATCTTTACTAAAAGAACATTTTGGGCCCTATCTTGCACCCAGCGCAATTGACTTTGTACACATGTATCATTCCTATTTTGCACCCGCACACAGCGGACTTTTCCCTCCACAGACGCACGTCGGTAAATTAGGAAATTAAATTGCACTCCCGGGGGCGGTTCAGCGCAAAGAGGAGGCGTGTTCCGGCGCAAACGTTCACTGGTGCTATTTTGCAGGTTTAGAAAACAATTCCGCCACATGTTAGCATGCGTTGGCATGTTATTCATATGCTATTTTAAGGGCGCATGCTTGGCCATAATCAATGTAGCGTGTGCACAACGCGCGTGCACTTTGCTTATCTCATCTACACACAGATGCAGCAGTTCTCATTTTTAGAAAACCATACATTATCACAAGGAAAAATAATAACACACGAGGGAAATCATTGTTGTGTCCATTAAGATGTGAAAAAATAGGCATAAATCTAGCTCACACATTTACCCAAATTACGCCTGGCAAATCCGCCGTTATAATAGCAATCCGCCATGGAACAAGCGCGCCTGCTCTTAAAGGGAATGTGAGATGTCGCTCTGATTGGTTTATTTCACGTTACGCCCAAACCACACCTATGAATAATGAAGCTACTTCAGACCAACCCATTTTAGATTTGCGTCGGGCGCAAGAGTCATTTATCCCGCCGGTATAATAGCAACAGCGCCCAAGACCCGCCCACAAAGTTACTTGCGTTTCGCGCTTGATACTTCCGTTTCAGATCGTTAAAATAGGGCCCTTTATCTTTTTTGTTGCCATTATGTTGCCTTGTAACATTTTAATTTACCGAATCATCCATTTGTTTTCTGACAGGGAACACGTGGAACGAATCACCGCTTCACATTTTGATTGACAGCCGTCACAACCTAGTGACTGCGTGCGTTTACCTCTTTCTTTTCAACCATTGGATAGGATTTAAAAAAACAGTTGTTGTATTTGTTCTTCTGACGAAGCGCTGTTAAATATAGGTGAAAAACTATATATATTATACAAAAAGAACAAATAAAATGCTTTCTTAAAAAGGCAAAAGAACGCATGCACGTTTTCTTAATATGATAATTAAAAACCAACAGACTAATGAAAATGCGGGACATTTTCTCAATATGCGACGTGCGGGACAAAGGGTGAAAATGCTGTGTGGTACAACACAAAGCGGTGTGTGTTTTGTGTATGTGTGTTCATTCTCTTAAATAAGGACTGTAAAGCCTGACTGTGCAAGCTTGTGTACACATTTTTAATGAGACACATCTGATTGTCCTCATGGTCAATGATGTTATAATAGCATTCACTATCTATGGTGCTGTGTTGCCTTATGGCAACATGATTTTTTTTCTTTGACTTTCTTGACTTTCTAAATAAAATAAAGACTAAGACTTTCCTTTTTAAATGTTTGCTATTAAATATATTTCTGGATAATTAAAAATGTTTGTTTATTCTTTAAATAAACGCAAGAATTAAGAATCCGTTCTCTCGTTTTAGTAAATTGTGGGCACGATTTACCAATTCATTCACTCGTTTTACTTAAATTATGGCCACACGATTTATTAATTTGTTCCCTTTTTTAGTAAATTGTGGCCATGTTGAACTAATTCCTTCTCCCCATTCCTTCATTTTGATTTAGCCTATTTAATAGTTGTCTGTTTAGAATCGTGGGAGAATCGAGATCTCTGTATAGAGATATGTATCAATTTATCCAGAATCCAGCTTTAGTAGGGTGGTTGGTAAGTAATTGAAACTATCTTTGCTCAAAAACCTTGACCAAAGTACTGCAAAACTAAATTCCCTGCTGTTTTTTTTTTAGTTACTGGTTTATGTGCAGTGGTGCAAAGTAAGTGACACTTGTTTGAATCTGAATTTTCTAGCTTAGAAGACCATTTATCCAAGTCAGGTTAGCGGTAAAAAAAAAAAGGCATTGATGACCGACCTCGTTATGGTCAGGATTTACAGGAGTTAGACAATCCAATTAGTTTAAGATGGAGCCGAAACATGTTTCTAATTTCATTAATATTCTATCAGAGCCAAAGTATCACTGCACAGCGGGACTCAAAGATTCTCCAGCACAC
Organism: Rutilus rutilus; assembly: GCF_951802725.1. Classification (NCBI taxonomy): domain Eukaryota; kingdom Metazoa; phylum Chordata; class Actinopteri; order Cypriniformes; family Leuciscidae; genus Rutilus; species Rutilus rutilus. Next base: position 39,668,324 of record NC_140210.1, on the reverse strand, counting down.
TCTCCAGGCGTCTCTCCAGCCACCTCATCTGCTGCTTCATTAACCTTTGTCTTCCCAGAAACCTCTGCTCTTATGCTTCAAGTCACTGATAGGGACTTAACATAGAGAATCAGAGGAAAGATACGGAGGTGGATTTTGCAAGGCTGCATGAGTAAGGAGACGGAGAAAAGAAGATAAAATTAATTGCCCTTGGTAATGTGCGACTCGCATTATAAAAGCGAAGTCGACAAGGCCAGTGCAGACCATCTTTAATTTGATCTCAAACCAAAATGACTTGTTCTTGAATTATCTGCATTTCACTTTTATAGTGCCGATCAAAGGTATGCGAAATAGCAAAATCGGTATTTCATTTTTTAGCTACATTTCTTTGGAGCACCCGCAGATTCGCACTCTTAGATTCTTTCTTTTCTTTGCTAGCTGTGCCTTCCTTCTGTTTCTGCACAACTGAAGGTCAAAAGAGAACGCGAGAGACACATGCACCTTCACCTGCATATTGTATTTTCATATGTCTATGTCAGGTGTAGAAATGCAGATGGAGAGGCTTTTATCCATAAGAGAGCATATGACAGCTTGTATGACTGATATGTCCACTTTCTGTTCAGCACGGCGGATTTTAGCACGATCTGAATACAATCTGAGCATGCTTGACTTAAAGGGACAGTTCACACTAAAATGAAAATGTCAAAAAAAATTAGACCCTGGTATTAAAACCCCGTCAGATGTGTTCGTAGTTTTTGAGTGAATGGTCCATGATTTAATGGCTACATATATCCCCCGCTGTGTTGGCATTGCACATTATGGTTTATTTTTTTATTTTTTTTTACTTTGGATGACTATAGTATCTTATAAAGCTGCATGTAACCTGCACTCTAAAAACACTTGGTTAACACTTGTTTTTAACCCAAGGGCTGGGTAAATATAGGACCGAACACACGTTGGGTTAATTTCACCCAGCAAATTGGGTTATTTATTTAACCCAACATTTTTACTGTAATACTAGCTTATTTGTTTACTTCACACATAAATTAATGATTACGGATTAACTTCAAAAAAAAAAAAAAATACTCCACACAACCACTGGTTTGCATGATAATTTATTTATTTTTTATCTTTTTTTACAGTATGGCATATTTCATACACTCTAAAAAATGCTGGGTTAAAACAACCCAATTTGGGTTATTTGGCAACCCAGCGCTGGGTAAATATTGGACAAAACAGCCCGATCTCACGGGAAAACGTACAAATTCTACGAGGTGGCTTATTCGTACGAATTCATACGACCTGACTCGTACGAATTAGTAAGATTTTTGCAAAATCGTAGATATTTTACGAATTGGCCAATTCGTATGAATTCATACGAATGACCTACCCCTGACCCCGCCCTTAAACCTACCCATCACGTGGGTTTAGACAAATCGTACAAATTCGTACGAGTGAGGTCGTACGAATTAGTACGAATTAGCCAACTTTTTATCATTCGTACGAATTTGTACGAATTGGTCGTGAGATAGCGTTGGACAAAACACATGCTGGGTTATTTTGACCCAGCAGGTTGGGTTTTTATACATTAACCCATCTGCTGGGTTGTTTTTAATCAGTGCTGGGTCAAACAGCCCCCATGCTACAGGTTATTCATTTTAGATAATAATAAAAAAAACGAATAAAAACAAAACAAAAATATTAATAACAATAATAACACTACTGTTTATTGATTCAATAGGCTCTATGCACGAACGCTGCTGACGTATTTCCGGTAGGATCTCAGCCAGCGTCTTTACTTCCACATAGCGCGTTCTATAGGACAATTCACTTCAATAAAAATCATTTTCTCAGAAACGGAGACAACGATTTTAGAAACTGATTCGCTAGTCGGATTTCGCGCGATATGAGAGAATACTCACCCTCAAAGTTGTTGATGTAGCTCGTAATTTATAATTTAAAGAACTTCTCTTTTTTACTCATATGTGTGACAGTTTAACTGCCTCACAATATTGTTAACTTCATTCACGTTAACCGCTGGAAGTTTTTGTAAACAGCGAGTGTAATTTGCCATTATCTCCACCTAATGCAAAAACTGCTTCTGACGCAGCACCGGATGTAACTGGGCGGGCTGAGACAAAACGCGGAAGCGATCGTGCATAGAGCCTATTAAAGTGTTTATTCCAGGAAATTAATATAATCATAAATACATTCATCATGTTAAAAAAACAAAAACAGTTAGACATCTGCAACATAAACGGAGGCCCACAAAAATCATTTGTGCTAAAATGTTGGTATGTTAAAAGATTATAAAATGGTAAGATTCTAAAAATTCAAAACTCTACACTTATACACTGTAAAATAGCCAATAGCTAAAGATTCTCTTCACAAAGAATACAATAAAAAAACACGTAAGTACATACATTGCAATTCATTTTAAATAAGCACTCATTTAGTCCTGTGTAGCAAAATAAAAACATGAAACTCTATACTGCCCTACAAAGCAAAAAGGCAGTAACTGCATTTTTGGTCAAAAATGAGTTATTATCATTTTCATGACATTCAAGGCATCCTTTGTTATGTGACAAAACATCTTATCTCAAATGTGTGTCGTTTTGGAGAAAAATGGTAATAGTTTTTGGAGAATCTGTAGTTACTGCCTTTTTCCTTGGTATGGTGCCACGTTTTTGGTAAGTAATACAAAGCAAATGTACAAAGCAAGAATACAGTAACTGCAAAATAGGGGTAAAATATCAAATTAAATATGAGGATTGATATGTACAAAGAGTAAGCTAATATAAAGTAACAAAACAGCCACATGTCCAATAATCTACCTACAACTACTTAGGCTGGATGACAGAATAACTTTAAAGTCATTTTTCTCAGTTCTGCACTCTGCGTAGTTACTGCCTTTTTGCTTTGTAGGGCAGTATACCTATAAACTGTAAAATAGCCTAGCTAAAAATTATCTTCACAAAAAGATTAAAAAAAAATAATAAAAAAACTCAACTGTTCCAGAGTTTCCCCATTCAGTTCAACATAACTTCTTGTTGAATTTCTGACTTCTTTGACTAATGTTACTTAACGTTAGGATAGTTTTAATAAAACAGGGTTGCTCACCTTTACGCTCGCTCCTGCTTGAACCTCTCGTCCTCCTGTTGACGAAGTGATTTGAACAGTGTGGACAAAAGCGCGCGACTCGCGAGGAGGTAAGCGCTGGGTCAAAATTTCTAAAACAAACCCAAATGCTGCCTGGGTCATTGTCAGCTGATTACGGAGAAAATAACCCAGCAACATAGTCAAAATGCTCAACCCAGCATTTGGGTTTAAAAAATAACACAGCATTTTTTAGAGTGGTTTACATACATTTAATATCGTTTATCGTCTTATGGGTCTTTTTTTTATTATTATTGAGATGTATACATATGAATAGGTGAATAAAAAAGCTTTCCATTGATGTATGATTTGTTAGGATAGGACAATATTTGGCTGAGATACAGTTATTTGAAGGTGCAAAAATTTGCTATATATATAAAACCGCTATATTACACACTACATGGAAGATAATATTCAAAAAGCATAATAGGGGCACTTTAAGTATTTTGTCCAAAAATGCCTGAAGAGCACCACAAAGTATCATAAAAAATGGTGTAATTATATTACAAGTCTTATAAACCCAGCATTTAGCATTATAGGCCTAAAGGCACCCTTATTTTTAATGGAGTTTTTCAGGATTGGCCTTTTTGGTGCTTAAAATGGCTGGCCGCTCATTAACTTTTGACTTAAGTGATTGTAGTGTTCATTTAAGCTCGCTTTGCAAGAGTACACATTTTTATTAATCATCCAAACTTTCAGAACCCAGCCAGACGAGACTTAGCATGAAGGCCTACTGCCATAAAATTCACCTCCAATATGGGCTAGCGTATCATAAAAATGCATAACGGCAATCAAATGTTTGCTTCTTTAAAAGAGAGCAAAGCATCCACCAATGAAGCAACCCACTGATTGGTTGGCATCTGGGTCATGTTTGGTGATGATTGATGAGCGCGTGTTCTGGGTTTCCGTCGCTATGGTTAGCATTAGCATGTCCCGTTTGACGAATGGTCTGGTGAGCTCTGCTGCACTGCTCTACTTAATAATGCTATTGCCCCGGAGAGATGGGTCAAGAACGCAATTGAAATGGAAACCGATTCTGAGGTGGACACTAATGTTTTATGTGCCAAGGAAGAAACAAGACGGTTCTTGACCAAGTTGCACTGACCCGTATTACATGAGCAAGAGGGCTATTGATCTGTTAATATAATCGAAGCTTGTGTCCATAAAATTGCTATGAGAAGAGTCCATATCCGGCCTGTTTAAGGCTTTACAAACTAATGGAAAAGAAAAAAAAAAGACCCTAAAGCAATTCTCCTGTGGAGCTCAGACACACACTTACACACACTCCTTAGACCCTGAAACCTCCAGCTCTCTGTCAGTGATAAGGTTTTGAAATGGTTCAGCCTTGCCAATTTAATTATATTTGAGGCTGATTATATTTATTTTCAAAACTGGCACAAACTTAAGACTGGTGGCACTCTTAAATAGAAAAGAAAAAAAAGCTCTTGGGAAATTATAGATTTAACAGTGTGACTGCGCTTTAGGGTGAGTTAAAGTGTGTGCACGCTGGTGCCGTAATGAATTACTCATTGGAGTGTGTTACAAGATTGACAGCGTTAAAGAGATTTATGCTTGTGATCCACTGCGATTATGATGAGATCAAACCAAGCAAATCAGGGATTGGAAATGAAGATATCACATTTAACATGAGGCGGTGCTGCCACAACTTTAAAAGTGTTCATTAAGACTTGCAAATTAGGAACACGGTTTGTGAGTTCACCAAATTAATGAGCTTCCTGTCTTGTATAGGAAATACAAATTGAGATGCAGTGTTGATAATGTTTTATTTTATTATTAGAATGTTCCACGTTCAATACGTACATGTAAAATCGAAATCTATCAACAGGATTCACTTTCAAATGTATTTGTTTTATATCTTATATAGGCTATCAAACGGTAACATACTGTATATAAAACAATTTGAGGCTGCATTTATTAATAAAGTAATATTGTAATGAAAGGCTGTGCTGGATCGTGAATAAGTCACGGCTGAAGGACGTAGTTAGCTTATTGCTTTTATAAAAGCTTATTGCTTTTATAAAACGGTTACCACACAATGGAAATATTAAAGCAAAAAAATATGTATCAATACTTTCATGAAGTAAAATCACTAAAAGCCTTCCTTCCACTGGAAAAAAATAGTCCCTGACTGTGAACAGCAACAGAAGTTAAATACATTATTTCGCCATTAGATGGTGACAAATATTGCCTTTATGAGTGAGTCAGTCAGTAGAAAAGACTTTTATTTTAAAAAGATTGAAACTTGTGAACACGGAGAAGCAAGACGCAACTGACAAATGAGTAACTTCAGTGTTACGGCACGTGAAAACCCCTTAACTGTTAAAAGGACAAGATATCACAGCGGACATTCAAACAGATATTTTATTACGAATATGGGACTGACCTGAGGGAAAATGCTACTGTAAATAAAGGTACACTCACTTACTCGATCTCTAACAATACTCCACTCTATAAGCATCAATGAACAATATCATTGAGAACATGTGTTTACGTTGCTAAGAGTGGTTGCTAGGGGTGTTGTGTTGTGTAGTGATACCAGAGCCCGTCTACGGAGATCCTGGCCACTCCCTATTAAGTCCTATTGTACCGAATTTTGGTTGTAGTTCCACCAGAGTTCCACTGGGGGCGATCGCCATGAGTGCAAAATGAATGGGAGTCTATGGAGCTAGACGGCTAAATTTGTCTCTTTAACCCGATTGTCGTTGAGAAATCTCAGATTTGATTGTAGGGTTATAGGTCGAAAGTTGAATGAACAAGTACTTATGTCCTTTCGATTTCTTACAGGTTGAGTTGTTGTTGCCCATAACACGCTAGCATTCTGCTAATGAACGCTGATTGGCAGAGGTGTCAAGTAACGAAGTACAAATACTTCGTTACCTTACTTAAGTAGAAATTTGGGGTATCTATACTTTACTGGAGTAATTATTTTTCAGACGACTTTTTACTTCTACTCCTTACATTTTCACGCAATTATCTGTACTTTCTACTCCTTACATTTTAAAAATAGCCTCGTTACTCCTATTTAATTTCGGCTTGTTTTCATTCCGGCTTGTCGTCGTAAAAAAATTACACAAACGGTTTAGATCTGAGTCCCGCCTCCTGAATACACATCGCTAAACTGATTGGCGGTGTGGTGTCTGTCAAACTTGTGAGAGGCTGTAGTCACATTTGGTTGTGCGAAGCGCCAAAACTCCTCCGAAGGAAACCTACATGCGGTAAGAAATCGGGGCAAATCGCGTCAATTATTGATTCACACACACACACACAGAGAGAGAGAGAGAGAGAGAGAGAGAATTAATTGCATTTTTTTCCTTACATTACTTTTACTTTTATACTTTAAGTAGTTTTGAAACAAGTACTTTTATACTTTTACTTGAGTAAAAAGCTTGAGTTGATACTTCAACTTCTACCGAAGTCTTTTTAAACCCTAGTATCTATACTTCTACCTGAGTAATGAATGTGAATACTTTTGACACCTCTGCTGATTGGTCAGTGAAGGACTGATTACGACCAGAGATACCGCTTGATGGCATCGTGTGTGTGTGTGTGTGTGTGTGTGTGTGTGTGTGTGTGTGTGTGTGTGTGTGTGTGTGTGTGTGTGTGTGTGTGTGTGTGTGTGTGTGTGTGTGTGTGTGTGTGTGTGTGTGTGTGTGTGTGTATTTTCGGCGTGGTCTTTTAAAACAATTAAACAAAAACTCTTCTAGCACGTGTATTTACCTGTGTCAGCTGTGTTGTCGATGCCTCGAGAGAAAACAAAGTGCAGAGCGCGAAAGCACCAAAGTGACCGAAGGATTGCCGTAAATCAGTATCTCTGGTCGTACGATGTGTATGACGTCATTGACATTTTAAAAGACTTTTTAAAGCAAATAAGTGACTCTAAAAAATCTAACACCCTGCAATGTGTAATTTCTTTGCATCTCCTTTCGAATACAATTTTCAAATTACTAGACAAAAAATTATATCCTGAGAAAAGTGGATTTTGATGGGTATAGCTCCATAGACCTCCATTCATTCTGCACTCGTCCTGTGAGCGCCCTCATATGGAACCAGAGTGGAACTGCAACCAGTTCAGAAGCCGGAAGTGTACTGAGAGTGGAAGTTCTCCCCTTATTAGACATTCTCTGGTGATACATAGAACTGTTGGGTGAAGCGTCACAGCTGTATTTTTTTCGTGAATAAAACACAGCTATTGACCGATCAGAATCAAGAACTGGAAATTACTGTTTTATAAATACTGTATATTGTAGATGTAATATATTGCATAACTTGCATAATTTTTTTAGTTAAACAGAATATGTTTTAATGAGGCATACATTTATGCACTGGTCTTGTTATTGCCATCTCTCACCATTCAACAACGTCTGTTTGAAGAAAACATCACAGGAGGAGCTCATCACGTCCACTAGCTGAGGCATTTGGTCTCTGAGGGACAGTGAAGGAACTATGTAGAGACTAAGAATCTCTTGTCTGTGTTTCAGATCATGTTGCTGACAGATCCAGAGGTGGAGAGCAGTTTGCTCATCAGCTCAGATGAAGGCGCCACCTATCAAAAATACCGTCTCAACTTCTACATCCTCAACCTGTTGTTTCATCCTGAGCAGGAGGACTGGATCCTTGCTTATGGCCACGACCAGAAGGTGCACAATCATTTTAGCTAAATAAATCCTGGAAAAAAATATGGCAAACATCTAATTATGGGGGATAGCATTCAGAAAGGCACTCTTTATGTGGTTCTCTAATTATCAAGCCGTTTTATTGCCAAATATATAACCTAATTCATGAAAGATAACGGAAAAAAACACATTTGTAGTATTTGCACACTTGATAAACATTCAAGGCACAAACTGCAAAGCAAGACATTATAATAATGAAACGCATGCGTGAAAATGGATGCCAATCTATATTTGGGAATGAAATATGTCCTCTAAGGGCAATTATCAATGTGAGAGGAAATACGTCTTAAAGAGACAATTTCACTGAGTTTAAAGTTGGCAATTAAGACAATTTATGGATCCCCAGTCGCAAGGAATTACCATTAATTATTTGCTTTCGAGCTCATGGTGTAGGGCTAATAAATTATGAAAAAAATGTACTCTTCTGAAAAGATTGTTTAATCATCATATTTAATCATATCATAAAATAGTTTAACTATTCAAGAGTTGTTTTTTTTTTTTTTTTCTGATGCAACTGAATCATTTTAACTCCCCTAATTTTGGATTATATTCATTTCTTAATTGATTTCATTTTTTTTTTCTACCCCTTGATGTGGATCTAAATTATATAAATGATTAGGATTATGAACACACAATTTAAAAAAAGGTTTTCTTCACCAAATGTATATTCAAATAGAACAATGGGGGAATAAATCAGACAAATGACCTTTCACTGTGACATGCAATATAATCAAATAACGTTGATGATAGTTTAAAGTCTCGAGCGATGGTGTTAGAAAGCATTGACTTTAATTTTGACAAATCAACATTGACTTCACCCTTGAAAGATGGCCACTGCGAATGAATTACAATTAAATGAACACAATCAAAAAGAATTATCAGCCAATTGAAGGCTAACAGTTGACTGTTTGCACAATGCACATGACTAGCCATGGTTAAGCTGCGAAAGCAAACAGCACAAAAAGAAAACAATCACTAATTAAACCCTATCAAAATCTATGCCACAAATAAATGCTTTATTAATTAGTGTTTGCAGAGTTATACCACAGTGTCATTGGCAAAGTTCCTGAGGTTTATTTTATTATAACAGTAAACATGAGAGAGGAAACAAGCTGAAATGAAAAGCTCAGTAGCCTTTATTGGTGAACATATTCGCTTATAAAAAACGCTTATACCAGACTAAAACATATTCAATATAGGCCTACAATATTAGGCTGGGAGACCGGTTTGAACCAGCTAAGACCAGTTAAGGCTAATTTAAGCTGTTGTTTTCTCTTCGTTTCTTCGTTTAGTTTGATCCCGTTTGTCTATGTCTAAATTTGATCAAGCTCCATCCACCCACAGTCAGGTTGTTATATTGGATACAAGATTGTGATATCACAGTTCCCAACTAATGCAAAAACAAGTGCTGCTTTTGCTCAACACTTTAATGGCACATATCATTCCAAAGTGCTGTAAGTACCAGTGTGCCATTTGTATTTGCCATTTATATAAAATGATTTTTCCCTTAAAGCACATTGCACATAAATAGGATGTTTCTTACTGAGAAATATATATGTGAGTCATTTTTATGCCTCATTTAGTGAATTTCAGATCTTCGTGTTTGATCTCTTGCTCATTGCCAGTTTTTAAAATTAAAAATGATTTAAAAAAAAAAAGATTTGATTTTATTGGAAAATCATTCATAATTGCACTTGCTCAGTTTGAAAACCTAGTTAGCTGCCTACGTAGGCAGTATTTTAAGACATCTGTGGCGCGTTCCTGTTGCGAATTCTGTTCCAAAAAGTAGACAACTTAATTATGCTGCCTTCCAAGATATCTTGTTTTGGATCAATTTTAAGGCAGCATCACATCCTACTAGGAGAAGACAGTTCCATAATGAATAGCCCCACATCATCACATAGCCTTCACCATACCTAGAGATTGGCATGGAGTACTTTCCATAAGATCATCTCTCAATGCAAATCAAACTAGCTTTTAGGCTAACTGAAATAAAACTATGCCAATCTCTAGGTATGGTGAAGGCTATGTGATGATGTGGGGCTATTTTAATTCCAAAGGCCAAGGGAACTTTATCAGGATGCATAGTATCCTAAAAAAAAAAAAATACAAAGAAATACTTAAAAATAAAAATCTGCCTGCCTCTATGGGAATTTAACATAGGGGTGTACTCACTTATGCACCATGTATTTTAAGGAAGAACATTTATTTATTTACGATACATTATTCATTCACAAAGAAAATTGGTGTCCTTAAAGGTTGGATTTTTCCAAATTTTTTAAATTAAGGCATTAAGTTCAGTTTCCAAAAGATGATTTTTTATTCCTCTTTTTAGTCAACTTTAGTATGGGTGTCTAAACTTATGCATAGCACTGTATTCAATCAAAAATGCTGTAAAAAATATTATCGTTGTGAAATGTTATTATAATTTAAAAGAAAAATTCCCTATTGTAATATATTTTAAAATGTTTATTCCTATATATATATATATATATATATATAGGCTATATATATATATATATATATATATATAAATTTTTTTTTTTTTTTTTTTTGAAACATGACACTTTTTTCTAAGATTATTTGATGAATATTAAGTTCAAAATAACAAATAACTGCACTGATATGACATATTTTAAAATTAATATTTTAACTATTTAAATATCTTAACTATCACTTTTGAGCATTTTAATGCATCTCTGCTGAATAAAAGGAGTAATTTCTTAAAAAAAAAAAAAAAATACTGACCCCAAAATTTTAAAAAGTAGTGTACACTGATAGTATCTCATTCAAGAAAAAAAGGATTGATACAAATATTTTCAACCAATATTTGTGTGTATTATGTATTTATATGCATATTGGATTATCATGCCATTAGTTTAGCAACACGCTAATATCAAAATCGGTAGAAATCAGCATGGAAATCACACTTCCATTTTGTGTAGTGCGTGGAGTTGCTGCTAGGTTTCATAATAGTGATAATGTGGACTTAGAAGACAGCTTCCTATGTAGGCATACGGTTGTTGAACAGAGCTAATGATAAGAATAAAGATTAAACTAAACTTACCTTCAGAAGTGTCAGAAATGTTCATACTAATAACTTTGCTAACACATTATTTGGTCCTCAGCTCTACAGCTCTGTTGAGTTTGGCCGTCGATGGCAGCTTGTTCACGAGCGGGTGACGCCCAATCAATTCTACTGGTAAGCTCTCTGTGTGACTCCTTCTTCTGCATGTGGAACATCAATCATTTGAACTCCTGCATTCTGTGGCTGATAAGAATAAACCAAAGAGCACGGATTGTTGTTCAACCCTGATGTGTTCTTCCCCACTGTGTTCCATCTCGAGGTTCACGTCCAAACTTTCGAAGTTCTGAACGTTGTCATTAGACCTTGTTACTGACTCGGATTCTGCATTTGCAATGTTGCAAATGATTTAGTCATTAAGAAAGCTTATTCAACTTGATCAGGATGGCTAATAGATGTCTAGACTGTGGTGATTAAAGAGACCGGTTGAGAAATAAATTCTAAATGTGATTCGATTTTGTGTTTATCTCAAGTGGACAAGCTGGAATTAACTGAAAAGGGGGCCTGGATCATGGATTTTCTTTCAGACAAGTTTATTTTATATTATAAATATAATCTCCACTAAATCTTGAGTACAGGGACAAAAAAAGTGTCTAGAAGTGAAAAATAAATAGATAAATAAATAAATAAATAAATAAATTAATAAATTAATTAAATAATGTACAAAGGAATCAGATTCCAAAATAAAGTCATATAAAATATTTTCACAGCACCTGGCATCTGCATTGATGAGTGAATAAATGAACTAATTTTCATGTTTTGAATTAATCTGGTAGAGATTTGAATCTTGCAGAAATTGACAAAATAACTATTTTCATATCACATGTATTAAATGCCGTTGCCATTTTTTCAACTTTTGCTAACTAATGATAAAGTGAGACCGAAAAGACATGTGTATATATATATATATATATATACAGTGCTATGCATAAGTGAATACACCCATGCTAAAGTTGACTAAAAAGAGGAATAAAAAATCATATTTTGGAAATTGAACTTAATGCCTTAATTAAAAAAATTAGGAAAAATCCAACCTTTAAGGACACCAATTTTCTTTGTGAATGAATAATGTATCGTAAATAAATAAATGTTCTTCCTTAAAATACATGGAAAAAAAAACATGGTGCATAAGTGAGTACACCCCTATGTTAAATTCCCATAGAGGCAGGCAGATTTTTATTTTTAAGTATTTTTTTTTATTTCTTTTTTAGGATACTATGCATCCTGATAAAGTTCCCTTGGCCTTTGGAATTAAAATAGCCCCACATCATCACATAGCATTCACCATACCTAGAGATTGGCATGGGGTACTTTCCATAAGATCATCTCTCAATGCAAATCAAACTAGCTATTAGGCTAACTGAAATAAAACCATGCCAGTCTCTAGGTCAAATCTCGCTATGTGATGATGTGGGGCTATTTTAATTCCAAAGGCCAAGGGAACTTTATCAGGATGCATAGTATCCTAAAAAAAAAAAAAAAAAAAAAACTTAAAAATAAAAATCTGCCTGCCTCTATGGGAATTTAACATAGGGGTGTACTCACTTATGCACCATGCATTTTAAGGAAGAACATTTATTTATTTACGATACATTATTCATTCACAAAGAAAATTGGTGTCCTTAAAGGTTGGATTTTTCCTAATTTTTTAAATTAAGGCATTAAGTTCAATTTCCAAAATATGATTTAGTCAACTTTAGCATGGGTGTATTCACTTATGCATTGCACTGTATATATACATTTTGTGTGTGTGTGTGTGTGTGTGTGTGTGTGTGTGTGTGCATTTTGGGAACAAATCTGTACCCAAAAACCTCCCTTTAGGGATGTCCTCATTTGTAAATATGGTATAAAAATAAAGTAATTAAAGTTTTTTTTTTTTTTTTTATGTAAAAATGCAGAAAGTTTTGTGTGATTGTTAGGTTTGGGGGTAGGGTTAGTGTAAGGGGAGAGAATATACAGTTTGTACAGTATAAAAAACATTACGTCTGTGGAATGTCCACATTTAGATAGCCAAGAAAACGTGTGTGTGTGTGTGCGTGTGCATAAAAATGTGTCAAATGGGTAAATTCAATAAAATAAAATAAACATAAATAAATGCTACAATTTTAATAAGAAACAAAGAAGATTCTGTCCCCCTCCCACACACACACACACACACACACACACACACACACACAAACACAACTAAAGCAGGTAAAGTGAGTAAGAGGACTCAGTGACTAATAGTGCGTTCAATGTACACATCACAAATACAATTTATACTCTCGACTGACCGGTCAGTTTTTGATTGATCATGTCTGTTTTTCACCTGCCATGTCCCATCCAAATTCAGATCTAGTCATTAAGCAGCAGAGTTTTGTTTTTTGAGGACATTTTTGTTTCGAATTTTTGCATAAGCACAGTCAAAGTGGGACAGAGCGAAGACATCAGAGAGTCAGCCTGCAGTACCGTTATTTTTAGTCTGGTAATGATCTACCCTCACAAGTTCCCCTCAATGAACTTTCACATATAGAGTCTTATTATCTGAAGTGAGATGAGACACACAACCCTTACAAATGGGTAGCTATTGACTATGTGAAATTAGATCGTCCCTTTTGATGAGAACCCACCACGGTCACAGCCAGAATATGAGATGATTGAAGGAATGGAGCTTTGAATGGATGAAATGGACTTTTGTATTTGTCAGCGCTTCAAAAGGAACTTAGATCCGGTGCGGCTTAATGCCCGCATAGATTTAGAGTCTTGGTGGAATTGAACAGGTCAGGAACTCCTTTACTTTCACCTTCACTATTGATCTCAAATCGAAGCCTATAGCAGTTTCTTGTAGCAGGTATTTAAAAATGAGCCATTCTTTTGAGGTAGCAAGGTTGTAAGGTAATGAAATATAACTGAAGGTACCTGAACAATCTTGGATGAGAATCACGTAAGACAAAATGCTGATATACAATTGTAAATAAGCACTATAATAAGCCTGATTTAAATATAATGGGAGCGTGTTTGCATTGAAAAGAACGGCAATGTATTTAAACCAGCATGATGCAATGTCAACTCTGCGCCTTTTTAGAGGACGGCATTTAGGTTCTGGAAGTAAACATCCCATTCATTTTCTCCGTAGGGGGACTGATAACTCCTAAACCTTTAAAGACAGACCTACTGTGAGCTGAGGTTGTTAAATAATGGTATTTGCTTTTGTTGAAGCCATCAGGCCACATTATTTCAACTTATTTTTTTAAATAACCACGCTCAACAGTGGAATTCCTGCTGAAAACTACATTAACCATGATTCTGCAGAGAAATCTCCACCGATTATAGAATCGCGACAAATAAATTGCATCAAAAGAACAGTTTAGCACCGACCCACTCCTATGAAGCACTGCGAATGACATAGTCATTTTCACTTTGGTCTCAAAATACTTCATATTTGTATGCGTAATATGGATCATTTATTTTATTCAGTTGTCTTTCGCAGTGCTACATGGGATCATAGTTCTTTCCCTCATGAAAGTGAAGTACACAGTCTTGTACATTTTGCCTTTATCGTCCCATTTTCCAAATATATTTTGCTGTTGTGATTCACCTCATAGGTGGTTGTTTGGTTCATTGCTTGTAGCTCTTTTACAAAGACATTTTAAAAATCCCTATGGGAAAAATGAATGGAAACAAAAACCAATACATTCGGAACCAAGGTCGCTGAAAAATGGGCGGGCACTGGAGGAATATTCTGTTCTGATTGGTCAATCGCGCCATCCAGCAATCTGAAATTTACATGCTTACCGTCATCATTTCACCGCGGACTCATTTTCAAGTGACGGCGACTTGAAACTCGCATTCAGAAGAGTTCAGTTCGATTGTTTGTACATTGCAGTGGACTATTTTTGTGTGGAAACTGTAACATAATATTTCCATCCATCCATCCATCCATCCATCCATCCATCCATCCATCCATCCATCCATCCATCCATCCATCCATCCATCCATCCATCCATCCATCCATCCATCCATCCATCCATCCATCCATCCATCCATCCATCCATCCATCCATCCATCCATCCATCCATCCATCCATCCATCCGCACAATAAATGGGATCTGTACAGTCCGCTCATTATTTATCATTTTTGCAAATAAACCCAAATAAAAAATTTTTTGTGAATTTGCTGCTCTGTCTTTAAAATATTAAGGGTGATCCCAGTACATGCTGTATGGATGCTATATTTGTGAAAGTGTCAATACTTCCATTAAGTGTCACGATAAAGTCTTGAGCTAGTCTGCTTCTACCTTTGTAGCTTTCTCACTGGAGCAGCTCTCTCTGATTTTTCAGTCTCGAATAAATATTTCATGCAACAATGATTTTTTTTCAACACTAAAAAGAGCAAGAGAGAGAAATGTGCGCTGCCTGTGGGTGTTCTTGGGAAGCAAATGAGAAGGGCTTACTTTTAATGATGTCGGGATATGCTTCTCGGTTCTGTCAGAGAACACAGAAAGATAAGGATGGAAATGGGAGCTTAACAGGACAGGGTGTTCTGATGGTACTTTCCCACCTTAACCCGTATTGCTCCTATGGGAGGAGAACACAGATCTTTTAGCTGACACACAAAAAAAATCCAATGCCCTTATTTTGACCCATCTGTTGTTATATGGAAACACATAGGATTTTTCAAAGCCCATTTAAAAAAAACTCTGTTTTTTATTTCCTTTGGGCTCTCTAGGTCTAAACTGGGCCTTGATAAAGAGCCAGGCCTGATTCACCTTGAGACCAGCATCTCAGAAACCCGTAAGTCTGATGTGCTTTGACTATATTTCAAGAAGCTATAATTCAAACACGGCCCAAGGCAACACTTAGAGGGTTCAAAATAGGCTACACGTCAAAATGCAAAATGGACAGTTCTACACCAGCAAATCTATCTGTCAGTATCTGTCATTCGTAATAAACATGCTGCACAAATTGAGTTTGTCTTTTGTCTGCTGAACCTATATTCCTGTCGATAGACGGACAGAACGAGAAGTTACGCTTGTCAGTTCTACTGGATATGGTCCCTTAAAATACAGTCTGTCAAGTTGTGTGAAGTTTTTTTTAGATAGTTTGAGATTAACTCTTTTCCCGCCAGCAACAAAAAAAGTTGCCAGCCACCGCTGCATTTTTAACCATTTTCACAAAGTTTTCATGGCACCACGAATCTTTTGTTTTATGAATATCTGAACATGCAATATATCAAAAGAAGGAACCGTCTCTGCTTTTAAACAAAATACAAATTTTATCAACACGTGAATGTGGGTAAGTTTCATAAGAAAATATTTTCACTCAGAAATTGCTTGTAAATCTCACAAGTGCTTGGAAACAAATGAAAAGTTGACCTAAATGTGTGGGGTTTTTTTTAGACTGAAGAATTTTGAAGACTAATTTGTAAAAAATAATAAATATATAACTAAACAAGTGTCACATTTGGGCCTTGCACAATTACCCCCAGGCTTCTTTACCCCTATAGCTTTCAGTTCATAGTAACATCCTCTTATAGTGTCCTATCATCTGGTTTATGGCAAGAAAAAAAACAAAACAATATTCCTTCATCTCTTTCTGCCATTTGTCCTGTTGCAGAGGCTCTGTATGTCACATGTAAACTTCAGAACTGCACAGATGCCAACAAGGGCAAACCTTTTCCTGGATACATTGACCCCAACTCCCTGGTGGTCCAAGATGAGTATGTGTTTGTCCAGGTGAGTAATGTATAGAGGGGACTAGTACCTTTGACTAGTACTAGATAATGGAATGAAGCTTAATGCATGCCGTGTGTGTGGCGTAATGTACGGAAGCTTGTTTCCTCCACAGAATAAAAAATAAAATTGGTAATTGTGACATTTTATCTCACAATTCTGACTTTTTTTCCGTAATTGCAAGTTTATATCTCACAATTCTGAGAAAATGTCAGAATTGCTAGTTACATATACTGTAAAATATTATATTATTAATACCTTATGACAACATGTTTTTACATTGCTTTAACTCATCAAAATAAGTAAACCTTTTTTTTTTATGTTACACAAGATTCAACTAATTTTTTTTTATCAGTCAGTTTAATGAATTTTGAGTTGTAATGACTTTTTGAGTTTGAAGTTGAGTTGAGTTTGACTTTTTGAGTTGAAATTACTTAAACATCCAAGTTAATTGTACTTAAAAATTTAAGGCAGGAATTATTTAATTTTTTTACAGTGTACTCGCAATTGAAAGAAGTAAAGACTGTATTGTGAGATATGAACTTGCAATTGCGAGATATATACTCAGAATCGCGAATTTTGAGATATAAATGAATTAAAGCCCCACTATGTAGGATTTCCGTTTTGGTCAAACAACGACCCCTAGAGTCGCTGTGGACTACTTGTATTTAACGTTACTGTCGTAAATACCACTCACGCAGAGCAGTCTCTTCACTCACGGCCTGATCCCCTCCCCCCTGTATACCGGTCCCCGTTCAGTCGGATAGAAGCTGTAACGAGTGAAAATAAGGTGTGTCCCCTTTAAGCTGCGCGCGCCCTGTTTAACTTTCGGCAGTCTGTATTGTATGTGCGCCTCGAACAAGCGTGTAAGCGGGTTGTTTCTGTTTGACGCTCATTCTTGTCCTATTTTTGTCTATCAAGTAACGTTAATGCTGTGGACGGTAGAACATGTGACAGACAGTTACACGAGTTCGATTGGGGAATAAACACAACGCGTTACAAATCGTCGGACATCGAACAAGCACAGCTAGCCTCCGAAGATGTCTACTAATCCATCAACAAGAACGCCAGGTGCTTGTCCGAGTGATATACAATATAGGCTACCTCACTTCCCCCGACACGTCCTCACATGCTGTTGGACTTGTAAGTATATTGCTTATATAATATAAGCAATATACTTACAAGTCCAACAGCATGTGAGGACGTGTTGGGGGAAGTGAGGTAGCCTATGCCGTAAAGCAGTCGAATTTTGTAGTTCTTTTTGTGCGCGGGTGTTACTACCCGAACCCCGAAGTTTAAAAGTACGATTAAAAACTATACAAACCCCGTCAGGCTATGGCAGACGTGTCATTCAACCTATTTTAAGTCGATGTACCATCACAAGGGTTTTGGAAATATATTATGAAGGTTGAAAAGTTACTTAGTGTTACTTTAATTGTAACTTTTTTTCTAGCAATTGCGAGTTATGAAGTCCGAATTGTGCGATATGAACTCGCAAGTGAGAGATAAAAAGTCAGAATTGTGAGATAAAAAGATGCAATTACCTTGTTTATTTTTTATTTCGTGGCAGAACAAGTTCCATATTAATGCACTTGGGTATGGCTGTAGCAATACATATTTTCTTACAATATTGCATTGATATTTATATATCAATATTTTTGCATTTCCTACAGTTCTCTTTTATTTTAGATAGCTACCTTCATTAAATGACCTTCAGTTATATGTTTGCACTTTTCCAAATGATTTCATAAGATTTCAAAAAATGTTATTTTCTTTGGGTGTTTGATTGACGGTCCTTCACTGCTATCTGGACAAATGCAATGTTGATGCATAACATTTTAGCTACCTTTGAATATTTTGGGCCCTGTATTAAGCACTTAATCTCAATAGCACTTAATCATAATACCAGGTGTAAACATGGTTTATGGTGAAGCAAAGATAGAAACTAATCCTCCAAAATTCAGTGTTATGCATTTGGCACTGTTTCAACTGATCTAATCATGTAATTAGATCTAATCATCTTATCACAACTGTGGCAAACATATCGCCGATAGCCAGCCCTAATACGTGACCAATATCCGGTGGCACTCGAAATGTTACTTCTTTCTAACATGTCCTTGTCCTGTCTGTTTGTGATCCCTCCATTACCCTAGGTGTCAACCGGTGGCCGGCCAATCTACTATGTGTCATTCAGGCGAGATGTGTTTACACCTATGAAGCTTCCCAAATACACCCTTCCAAAGGTAGGGTAACTCATTCACACTTGCTCAACACGAAGTCGGAATCTGCCACACCGTGACAGAGTAAACAAACATTGCTATTTCAGACCCAGATCATCATGTCCCTCGATGTTAGCCTTTGAAGCTTCAAACCTTTACAAAATTAGATTTTTTTTCCTTTTTTTTTTCTGGCATCTGGCAGGCTTTTACTTCTGAGCGAGTGAATTCAGGGACGCAGATGCTACCGCGGTCCCTCGCCTCTCAGGATGTTGTGTTATTATTCAAAGCTTAAAATCTGCTGCGCTCACATGACAATTAAACATGTTTTATTCAATCAAGCTCTCGGCGCTCCTTAAAGCACACACCCAGCAACCCTTGCGCGGTCTGGGGTAGATGAAATGCCAGCATGTGGTTTTGTTGCATTTGCCCAACTGACAAGCTCAATTTAAGGCTAATAAGAATATTTGCCGTACGCCGGAGCTTTGAGCAAAACAAGCCAGGTGAGTGTTGGGTCTGATACTGATTATTAATCGGATTCAGCTCAGTGGGGTGAAACCACCAATGCACTCCAGCTGTCCCCTGCCATCCCGGCAATAACATTCATATTCAATCTAACTTGATTAGAGGCAAAAATCACATTAAAGGTTAAAGTCGTCCTCCTTTGATGAATGTAAATAAGAAAGGTAAAGGTGTTTTGATGTTTTGAACATTAAAAGGAACTTTGAAGGCTTGCTTTTACTTTCTGAAGAAGAAAAAGACAGAGCGGATTTGTTAAATCATCTGAGTTGCTTAGTCATGGACTTCATTGGGAAACATAGTGAATAAAATGTAACTGAAGTTTATTGACTTCAATAGTAATAAACATAGAGATATCAGCTAGATAGAAAAGATAAATTACTACACAACAGCAGTTACATTACCATATATGTATATGCATATATAACATTTAGCTCAGTTGGACAACGGACAATAGAATTATAAACTGAAAGCGTTTGCTCTGCTCCATACACCACAAACTGTTGGGGTCAGATTTCACGTATCACGTGAAGCTGGTCAATAACCGCAGAGATATTGTTAGAAAGACTAAAACCTTGACTTCCTAATTATGTGTACTTTTTATATATAATTGTTTTATTTTGGTCTGGTTAATTTGGTCTGTTTGTTTTATACAATTCAATAATTTTATTTGTTGATAAAAAAAATTATTTCACTTATCACGTGACGAGAGTAAAGAGAGTTGACTGACAAGACGATGGCGGAGGATTTGGTGTGCAACAGATCCTGATCGTCAATGATAACAACAAGGTGTCCACACCTGCACAGTGTGCACACCAAATCACAAATGTATGGAACGCCAACCAGGTCATATTTCGCCATTAACCAAATGCTTGGTGTCCAGAAAATGTCGGGTTTTACGGCGTTTTAGACGAAAAGACGCCGCAAAATATGATGTTCTGTAGTACAAGCGTGAATTACACCGTTTTCACCAGAACCTGCAGTAATATCTGCATTTTAGATATGTTTGGCTATCCATACCGCACGTGAGAAATCCAAACACACGGAAATCCACAAATGCACGCGTGATCGCAAATTCGTAAAAGTGAACACAAATTCAATACCCAGCATATTGATAGCGCAATACAGGTGTTGTCGCAAGTTTGTATACCGTTGTGAAAAATTCCTCACTGTGACATCCATAGTTCAGAGTTAAAAAGTATGTCTCAGAAACATGTTAATGTTGTGATTAGTAATTAATTGGTAATACTTTATAATTTGTCATAGTTGAATGAGGTAATTAATGAGGCTAATCTCATTCAGTAATTATTGATTACCTAATAAGGATCTTAGTCATATATTTGCTATTGCTTACTGATTAGTTAAAGGGATAGTTCACTTTGAAATTAATTTTTGATATGTTTTAGCTTACCTCAAGGGCATCCAAGATGTAGGTGTCTTTGTTTCCGCAGTAGTTTCAATTTTGATATTTTTAGGTCAAACCGTTCTTGTCTGTCAGTCATATAATGCAGGTCTATGGTCACTGGCTCAAAACACAAGCACAGAGTCCAAATTAAAACAATTCCCCACGTCCAAATGAAACAATTCCCCATCATAAGTACACATTGATGGCCTAAGACACGAAACGAGCGGTTTGTGTGAGAAAACGAACAGTATTTATATCGTTGTTATCTCTTGAAAACAGCACACGTCCAAATGATCTGACGGCGCGGGCGGGTATAGATATATACATAGATGTCGCCTTGGCTACGGTTTTGTTCCAATGAACTGCAGTAGCCAAGGCGACATCTAGTGTATACATCTATACCCGCCCGCGCCGTCAGATCATTTGGACGTGTGCTGTGTTCAAGAGATAACAACGATATAAATACTGTTCGTTTTCTCACACAAACCGCTCGTTTCGTGTCTTAGGCCATCAATGTGTACTTATGATGGGGAATTGTTTCATTTGGACGATGGGGAATTGTTTTAATTTGGACTCTGTTCTTGTGTTTTGAGCCAGTGACCATCGACATGCATTATATGACTGACAGACAAGAACGGTTTGACCTAAAAATATCAAAATTGAAACTACTGCGGAAACAAAGACACCTACATCTTGGATGCCCTTGAGGTAAGCTAAAACATATCAAAAATTAATTTCAAAGTGAACTATCCCTTTAAGCTTGTTTTCATATTGGTTAATAGTAGTAGCTGAAGTGTCGATGTAGTCATTTGTATTGCATTACTTCCTGACCATTATTCTAAAGTGTTAACCAAATTATTATACAAAACCGAAGTCATGCTGCTACACTGGGCCGAATGTGATCCACTAGTGCATCATTTATAACCTATTATAAAACGTTCCATGTCCGATTTATTGACTTTTTTTATTGACATGTATTTAAATATTGGAGTTAAAGCAGAGGCCAAACATTCTTCCGTCCAATAAATCACTGAGATCTGTCTTATGAAACCTCTTTTCCTTTTTTCCCAGGATCTGCATGTGATCAGTACAGATGAGAACCGGGTCGTGGCGGCGGTTCAAGAGTGGAACCAGAATGACACTTACAACCTGTATGTGTCAGAGTCCGGAGGCATTTACTACACACTGGCTTTGGAGAACGTCATGAGCAGTATGGGTCCAGAGGGAAATGTCATGATAGATCTGTATGAGGTACCTCTCTAAAACAGAACGGTGTCATTTAGCTGGTTTCCACACTGCACAGATGTATGCTGATTCAATAACACCGCTTCATGTTAAAATGTCCCTGGATATTAAAAGCACGAGCAAATTGGATACACTAATTAATGCTAATTGATTGTAGTGCTAATTGATTTAATAACAGCGCATTTTTTTTCAGGCATTGATTACATAATTATCAGTGGATTATCTAAACAAGGAGCAGTTAGGAACCTTGAAATAAAGCAGAATGCTGTCTATATGGATCTTAATGTATAGGTGAAATCCATTGACGTGCTAATTTCATAACATATTTTGTACCATAGTAAAGTGCCATATTACACTGTCATTGAAGTTAATCAAAGAACAAATGAAACAGAGAAAATTACTCACTGCTCTTGACTAAATAACTTTTGTTGCTTTAATAAGGATTAATCTATATTTAATTTATAATTTATGCAGTGCAGACTGTTTGATAACTATTTAATTTCTGTATATTTCCTACCTGTTAGACAGAAAGGGCACAGGTAAATATGACATTTATTATGGGTTTATGTGAGGATTGTTTGAACTTGAATTTTTTGAAGCCTAATAAATGTTTAAAACTGGGGGAAAAATCATTTTCATGGAGACATCAGTCGCTGTATTAGTATCAGAGATCAAATTTAATTTATACTGTCTTTATGCTATTTCTACATTAATTTGGAGGTTAACTGTGAAATTATTACATTATAAATTATATTAAAAACATAAGTGTTTTTAATTGCGATTAATCACAGAAAATATTTTATTAATCTAGTTAATTTTTTTAATCGATTCACAGCACTAATATATATGTGTGTATATGCATATGTTCCAGTTTATATATAAATATATATCTCAAATACTAGAAAACATATTTGAAATCTTAATTTGCTGTTTCTAACACATATAAGCATCCAATTTTACTCAGATTTCAAACCACATTTGGGTTTGTATTTATCTGTTTGTAATTATTTAATATGTTTTTGTTCTGTTCAGACTACAAACAACTAAACGGATTAAGCAAAAAAAAAAATTGCAGCCTGTCTGAACAAAACCTGTTTCCAATTCTAAATCTACACTTGCTTGACTTTGCAAATACTTGTATGCCACATGATATCTTGCAGTTTGAGAGCATGTAGGGCTTCGGAGTGTTCTTAAGTTCACAAGTTTTTATAGGACTGCATGTGGGTCTGATAGGAGTGAAGCCAGTGATTAGGATTTGGGTGTAGACCGCTCATCTCTTTGAAGAATACGCCATCAGGTCTCTATTCATGCGCCTCTAGATGGAACGGCGCATTGCAACAGAGGCCAGCAGGTGTCAAGCTATCTCCTGATCAAATAATTAAACTGTTGATGATAGCAACCCCCATAAAATCACATTTGGCCTTCGGATAGGCTGAAGAGTCCGGTGACTTGATTGAGGTCGCCACCTCCATGTAACATATGCTAAAATCTCAGCCGTCGGCGAGATTGGAATATTCATCAATTATTGAATAGCGAGTGTCCTCCGAGTCCCATCCCGGGCTGCCTCTTCTCCTCTCTAGTGCTTCCTGGCCCTGAAGAGATGTCACTTCTGTTCAGGATGGACATGGATTACCTTCTCATTCCCTTACATACTCTCATTCCACTCCGATATATATATTTTACTAGGAACGGCGCTTTTGAGAAATTCTCTTGGCTTGGTTTAGTTCAGGGACACTAAGTAATAACAGCGGCTTGTTTACATATAGGTGGAAATATTGAAATGGTGTAACTTTACAGATGTGATTATTAGTGGTGCATCTCTTCCTCGTTATCTTGCTTGTTCCCATCCCTAGGTGGCAGGGATAAAAGGCATGTTCCTGGCCAATAAGAAGATAAATAATGAGGTGAAGACTCATATAACCTATAATAAAGGCCGAGACTGGAGGCTCCTGCAGGCTCCCTCGGCTGATCTCAGAGGGAACCCAATCCATTGCATACTGGTGAGTGGAAGTGTGGGGAAAACAGAAAGCAAGAGATTTGTCCAAATTTGACATTCATAGATGAGCTTTATGAGGTCATTGCTCTTTCCAACACCCAACTTATCAGATTTTATCTTTTGAAATATTAAACAAGGCTGGGTGTTTCTTCAACTGCAGGCACTTTGGGTTGATTCTTATTAAAACTAACAAATTTATATATTTATAATCATTGTTTTATGAATATCACATTAAGTCTGTCTTTATTTTTTTTATTTTTTTTTATCACATCACCTTCATTATTTATTTATGTTTTGCTTCTTTTCAAATGCTGCTTGTTTTATTGCCTCTTTGTTCCAGAGCCAGACTTTCAATCTTAAAATATGAAAATCAATCATACAATTTGAATCATTCGAACTATGATAATAGGAACAAAGAGTTTAAAAATAATAACCCATTTCAATATGTACTGTGTGAAAATGGTTTATTAGACGAATTCAGATCCTAAATTATGTCTATCATTTCACATAACATCCAACAATTTTGGCCCTAATAATTTATTTTATCTTTTTATGATTATTGTATTATTATATTTTTTTTTTCATGAAGGAGCATACTTGAATATGAGATGTGGGGGAAAGCAGACAGATTAAGATAAATAGCCTATCATTTGTGAACAGAATATTTTATTGTGTCATCTCCAATCAAGCTTCAATTTTGTCAAATTATGTAAAAGGTGTGAAAATGTTGTTTAATTTTATAGATAAAATGTTAGCTATGAAATTAGCCTTTGAAAGAGCAAGGAGAAAAAAAATTAAGATTTAAATTTTGTACAAAAAATTCTGGCATCGTCTTTTCCATCACCGAATGCTATAAAGCACAGTGTTATTTTTTTACTACAAAAAATGCTCATGAGACAATACACAATATTGGGTTCATGAGAATGAGACGATATTTTAATACTATTTTTAAGAAATCTTCAATGACGAAATGACCGGAAAAGAAAGAATTTTAAACTGAAAGTCACAAAATGCAAAACAGTGCAGGTGCGTTTTGAAATGTTTTAACTAATATAGGGCTGTCTCTCATGATTATTTTGGTAATCGAGTAATTGGTCGATTATTTTGATGATTAATTGAGTAATTAGATCATATTTTTTTTAGGTAATAAAAATAGACAAATAGCTAAAAAAAAAAAAAAAAAAAAAAAGAACAATAGCCCATACAATTACTTCAAATATATATAATAACAATGAGGCAATAATAATTGGTTCAAAAAAGTATAAAAAGCAAGTAATCATATGGTTGAATTGAATAACACTTAAAATTCATATGTAATATACATAATATAAACATAATCAACTTTAAGTTTTATAAAAAAAAAAAAAATTGCTTGCAGAGGGTGCCAAATGGCCTGGTGACTGTTGTTGTTACACTTGACAGCATGATCAAATCCTTGTTTAATATTGGCCAAACAACATGTAATTCAAATGTCCACTTAATATTTAATATTTGTCCACTTCTTTACGATAGAAATGCTACAGCCACTGTCATTTATTGAACAAGAACATGTGGGCATCAAAACAAGCAAACTCATATCGAGGGTTTCATTTTTTACTTTTATTTTGAAATCGGGATGAAAATTCACATATTTATATTGATGTATTCTCCTCTGTTGGTGTAGGTTAATAAATGATTTACATAAAACATCTGGTGATATTTTCTAAAGGTCTATACAGAGCCAAAAGTGTTGTTGAAGAAACACTCAGCTAGATATGGTCATAATTGATCATATTTTGCACAATATCTTCATCACATTAAAAAACAAAGACGTTAACAATATGCAAACAGAATGTGTATTCCTGTGGACATGGGCATTTGGAATAGGTCTACGTAATCAGTGCTGCTTGTCATTGCAAATGACAAGACATATATTTCATTCCGTGGAGATGTTATCCATCCCCTGTGAATGGCATCCACAACCCCACAAAAATGCAAACAAAAATAATTACCCTTTGATAAACTCAACTAATTAATGGTCCCGCTTGTGCCCATGCCTTCACCATCCATTACAGAGCTATTTGTTAGAAAATGTCAAAGTTTTAATAAACCCCTAAACAACCCTTGCAACATGTGCTTACCATTGGCATTTCCAGACTTATAATGAGAATTGTGTCACTAAAGGTTATTCCAATCAAAATTAATGTTTGGAGAGAAAAAAAATCACAAGCTTTTGCTGGTATGGGATTTTTTTTTTAATGGGATTTTATTCGAGCCCAAGCACAATGACAGTTTAGTGGAGGCTGGGGTTTTATCGATTTAGAGACCCTGTTTGATCTGGATTATTTTTTTGCTTCTAGCCGTACTGTTCCCTGCATCTTCACCTGCATGTATCAGCAAACCCGTACACATCTGGAAATATAGCCAGCAGAGAGTCGGCTCCTGGAATCATAGTGGCATCAGGTGAGTTTGGGTGAAAGGACTGATCCTGTAGTTTAGTGAGAAATTTTCCTTGAAAACGAAATATGTTTCACTAAAATCATTATCGTTACTACGGCAAAAACATTATAGATGGGATAACGCAGAGTGATCTCATTTCATACATAAAGTGTACACGTACACTACCGTTTAAAAGTTTGGGGTCACACGATTTTTTTTATGTTTTTGAAAGAAGTCTCTTATGCTCACCAAGGCTACATTTATTTGATTGCAATTATTAAGTCAGAATTGCTGGATAAAAATGTGCAATTATGAGACTTTCTGACTTTCGGAAAATTCTGACTTTATTTCTCAAAATTGCGACATTTCTCAGAATGGCAAGTTTATATCTCACAATTCGAACTTTATAACTCACAATTGTGAGTTTATATCTCACAATTCTGAGAAAGTCAAAATTGCGACTTTATGGGCCCTATACACCCGGTGCAGTGCAGCATCATTGCTAGTTTCAGCCCGACGCAGTTATCATTTTCACGTCCTGTTTAAAGATCAGATGCATTTGTGCTCATTTGTGCGCCCATGGCTGCTGGTCTGAAAACGAGATGTGTTCAGGTGCATTGTTGGCGCGTTGCTACTTTGAGGCAACTGAAATAGACTGCGCCATTGACCAACAAAACCCAGGTCTAAAGTCAATGGCACAATTTTTATTTGTATTTTTATTTAAAGAGCGCGTTAGTAATGTGCGCCTGTAGGCGGGTCCACAACGCATGTACACTCTGCTCACAGGGACGCACAGCAGCACACAAACATGCCAAATATTCAAAATAAAAGGATTACAATGTAAAATATTATTATTGTGTACATCAAGATATGGTGGAATCCGGCTTGTCCTGTTGATGTTCTGCTTGTACGCTTTTACCTCGAGCACGAGCAGATCCGTTTCCTTGCTAGAGAAGCATTCAGTCTTTCCGCATGCAAATTCCACCATGTAAATAGCGAATCCGCCACGGCGCGAGTGCAACTGGCTTTTAAAGGGAATGGGAGATGAGACTCTGATTGGTTTATTTTGCGTAATGCGCATAACACACCCATTACTCATTAACAGAATAGGGACAACATTTTTAGACCATGCGCCGGGTGAGCCGACCATTTTTCCCGTTGTTAAACTAGCAAAAGTGCACTTGCGCCATGCACCACTTATACCCCTTTTCCACCAACAAGAACCGGGTGCTGGTTCAGAGCTAGAGCTATTGCCAGTTCGGAGTTGGTTCGACTGACGAGCTTACTAAGAACCCGTTTGCGTTTCCACCGGCCAGAGAGCCACAACAGAGCTATATCTTACGTCACTGCATACGTATCATGTTGCCCAGCAACGCTAGTGCGGCAGCGCCAAACACAAACACACCAGACTTGTTCGAGATGCATCGGCTTCTCGCAGAACGATCAGCACATGAAATCAAAGCACTGCGAAAGCGATCAAAAAGCACAAGGAGTCGTATGATCTCCAAACACTCCCGAATCTCTGATCGGTCCACGCTGCTCCGATGCATCTCGAACAAGGCATCAACAATAATAGACGTTGCGTTACTATGGATGCTCATGGGTTTGCGAAAATAAATCGGCATCCAAACACGGCGAATCCAACGCGTTCGTGCAGCTCGCCGTAACTTACATAGACGGATATTATAATCGAGCTGCTATTAGCTCGACTAGCTGCTATTTAAAAATGGCGGTCACAAGTTTCTCTTCAGTCTTGTTGGCCACGGTAACCCCGCCCCCAGCCTCTGACGCAAGCGGTTCTTTCTTGGCTCCGTTCTAGACCCTGCAATGATTTGGTGCTACTTAAGAACCAGTTTTACTGGTTCGGAGCTGGTGCTTTGGCGGTGGAAAAACAAAGAACCGATTTGAAACTAGGCTCTGGCTCCGAACCAGCACCAGCTCTGCCTTGGTGGAAAAGGGGTATAAGATGGTTAAAATAGGGCCCATAATCTCAAAATTCTGACTTTATTTCTCAAAATTCTGACATTTCTCAGAGTTGCAACTTTATATCTCACAATTTGGACTTTATAACTCATAATTGCGAGTTTATATCTCACAATTCTGAGAAAGTAAAAATTGCGACTTTATATCTCAAAATTCTGACTTTATATCCCAGAATTGCAACTTTATACAATTCGGACTTTATAACTCACAATTGCAAAGTCAAAATTGCGACTTTACATTATATCTCAAAATCCTGACTATTTCTCAAAATTATGACTACATATATGACATTTTGGACTTTTTAACTCACAATTACGAGTTTATATATCAGAATTCAGACTTTATAACTCGCAATTGTGAGTTTATATCTCACAATTCTGAGAAAAGAAGACTCTGAGATTGGCGAGAGATATAAAAATGCACAATTTCCTTTTTTATCTTTTATTCTGTGGCTGAAACAAGCTTCCATACTTCAGTATATGTAAAACTTTTGTCAAATTTAATACTCAAGTCAGAGTCCCATAGCAGACTTCTCCCTATATCTGAGTATGTATACTTTCAATATATCTTTATACATAATTTCTCTTATGTTGTTTCATTTCTTTATTTTTTGTTTTCGATGAAATTGGTGGCTTATACCACTGTTCTAGTCTATGTAGTGATAATAACTGTAGTAAGTATGTGAAACTTTAGTTATCATGGAAAATGTTTGCATGTTAATTTAAAAATGTGCCTGAAATGTATCATTCCATTTTTGGATCCTCCTTTAATCTTTAACCCTCTGGGCATTTTCTCAAAACTAAATAATTTGACACACATGCTGCTCACATTATTTTAGCAGAGTTAGTGCTGAATACAGTGTAATCAGACTTTTGCCATGAAAATATTATAAGTAACAGAAATAAGCACACATGTCAGAGCATGTCAAAACACCTCCAGGGCCCAGAAAACACCTCAGACCCCAGAGGGTTAAAGAAGCGTTTAAAAGTTGAAAAGACACATTTAAAAACAAAAAAGAAAGAAAAGATTATTAAAACTGAATTCTCAAGGAGTATTTGTCTTTTGGTTTTGGTTACAGACAGGTAGAAAAAAAAATCAGGTCCTTGAAAACAAAATACTTTTTAAAGTGTGTAGTTCTCGTATTCTTTCTTAAATCCCTGACATCAGTGTGGTTTTTGTGCTGGAACTCCAAAGCGAAGCATATTAAAATTCCTTTCATCTTGAGCGCTTATGACACTGTTATTGTTGAATATGTTCATTTTGAGCTTGTGGAGCACAGGCATCTGTATATGGACTATAAACAAGATTAGTGTCGTGCTAGCATAAACAAATGGAAATGCTAAGTGCTACTCTTGAGATTAGCAGCAGAGAGTCTTTAGAGTGTTCTTATTATTCTCTCTCCATCATCTTCTGTTTTCACAACCAACTAACTCTTCCCCCACTTCAAACTTCAAATGTTTATTTTATAAGATTGAAGGCGCTTGTCACTTTTTCATTTTACTCCAGGCTTGTGTCTTCCGCGATGTTCGTCGACTATATTGCCTCCGGATGAACGCAGATAAAATATAAATGTCTTGGCACTGTAACTATCTGGATAAGTAATCCTAGGAGGAGGCTGACTATTAGATAATAGGCTCTAAATTGACATTTAGTTGATTGATTTGATCGTAAAAGAGTTGTGGGGATGGCACAGACTTTCCTGAGTTTTTAGCTTATTAGATATAGAGGTTTTCCAGAACTCCTAGTTAATTCTCAAAGCATCAGACGGCCAGACTCTCTGATTTTATTACACATGATGTATTTTCTCCTCTGTCTATCGTCTATCTATCTATCTATCTATCTATCTATCTATCTATCTATCTATCTATCTATCTATCTATCTATCTATCTATCTATCTATCTATCTATCTATCTATCTATCTATCTATCTATCTATCTATCTATCTATCTATCTATCTGTCTATCGTCTATCTATCTATCTATCTATCTATCTATCTATCTATCTATCTATCTATCTATCTATCTATCTATCTATCTATCTATCTATCTGTCTATCTGTTATCGTCTGTCTGTCTGTCTATCTATCTATCTGTCTATCTGTCTGTCTGTCTATCTATCTATCTGTCTGTCTGTCTATCTGTCTATCTATCTATTTGTCTGTCTGTCTGTCTGTCTGTCTGTCTATCTATCTATCTATCTATCTATCTATCTATCTATCTGTCTATCTGTTATCGTCTGTCTATCTGTCTGTCTGTCTGTCTGTCTGTCTGTCTATCTATCTATCTGTTATCGTCTGTCTGTCTGTCTATCTATCTATCTATCTATCTATCTATCTATCTATCTATCTATCTATCTATCTGTTATTGTCTGTCTGTCTGTCTATCTGTCTGTCTATCTGTCTATATGTCTATCTATCTATCTATCTATCTATCTATCTATCTATCTATCGTCTATCTATCTATCTATCTATCGTCTATCTATCTATCTATCTATCGTCTATCTATCTATCTATCTATCTATCTATCTATCTATCTATCTATCTATCTATCTATCTATCTATCTATCTATCTATCTATCTATCTATCTGTTATCGTCTGTCTGTCTGTCTATCTATCTATCTATCTGTTATCGTCTGTCTGTCTGTCTGTCTGTCTGTCTGTCTGTCTGTCTATCTATCTATCTATCTATCTATCTATCTATCTATCTGTTATCGTCTGTCTGTCTATCTGTCTATCTATCTATCTATCTATCTATCTATCTATCTATCTATCTATCTATCTATCTATCTATCTATCTATCTATCTATCTATCTATCTATCTATCTATCTATCTATCTATCTATCTATCTGTTATCGTCTGTCTGTCTGTCTGTCTGTTATCGTCTGTCTGTCTGTCTGTCTGTCTGTCTGTCTGTCTGTCTGTCTGTCTGTCTGTCTGTCTGTCATACATTTTCAAACCTTAAAACCAATACTGTCAATATCAGTAACAAATTTGGAAAGGTAGTCATTGTGGGTTAGCGATCAAGAGAAAGTTTTGACAAAATCCTTAAGGCACTTGCAAGCTTTTGGAATGAAGTATATATGACTTTAGTTTTGCAAAAGAGGCACAATCTTCATATTCGTAGCTTTTAGTTATCAACTCTCTATCTGCTTCGGTAAGCATGACCGTAATTGTTCTGCTCTTCTTTCCATAGGTTCAATCGGCGCGGAGTTAACAAGCAGCAACGTTAGCATGTTCATCACATCCGACGCTGGAAACACGTGGCGGCAGGTGACACTGACCGTGGGCCGTTTAATTTCAGCACTGATGCATATCTTTGAGCGGATAAAAATCTGTGTGCCACGTTTCAGAGCCGATAATCAAATGACACCTTCAGAGAAAACTAAATTCAATGACATATATGATGCCCGTGGGTGCATGTTTGATGATGCGATTTAAATTTATGGGGCCAGCTGTCTAATTAAAAATGGAGAGCTCAAATAATTAAGAGAAAATTGATGTGGCAAAAATGTTAAAGCATGCTGGGTAGGGCATGGGTTTGATGTCATATATCATGTCAGTAAGAATTACAATCACTGGGATTTGAGAAATAGCATCATTTCAAGGACAGCAGACCTGTGGTTGCCAGCTTTCATATAATCAAAATGAAAGCCCTCCCAAGAAGAGTGAAGGAGATGAAATATTGTCACAGCTCAGCCAATCTGACATTATGAATGAAAATAACACAGGAACATATTTAACAATGCCCTGAGACACATTTCTGTGAGCAGAAGTTTTTTGTTTGTTTATTTAAATTTAGCGGTTCGCTAAACCAGCCAACTCAAAATGATTTCATAAATATGCAGTCCTTATTTATTATAGATTTATGTTGATCAGGGCAATAGGGGTCAGCTGCGTTTCTCGGTTATAATTTCTCCAGTGTGGCTTGTAGCTTGGTTGATCTAACTTTTCCATTGAGTTCACTGCCAAAGGAATACAAAGTAAACCCCACACAGTATCCCGCTAACATAAACACTAGCCTCGTAATTAGCCTGTGAAGTACTTAAGCCAATCAGATGGTGTTTTTCTCCACTTAAACGGACTAGCGCTTGCTAAATGCTTGAAGCCCCAAGGCCTAAACTCAACGGGAATTCATATCAGCAAGAATTCACAGCACATACAGGGAAGTTATCGCTGCTCTGGGGCAAACAAATGGAAAATACTAATGAGGGCTTCAATTTCGGTTCAACTCTGCAGTAGGTCAGCCTAGCATCTGGCAGGATTTTATGCTCTGTAAGGCAATTACTTGTTTTGCACATGTTTGCAACCACTAGCAATTCTGTAATGGTGACTGGAGGGGATCATTTGTTTTAGGCATTTTTTGGAGCTCTGTATTTTTTTTAAAGTATATTTTTAGTCTAAGTATATTATAAAGTGTATGTAAGAAGATTATCACAACGGAATCAAAAAGAATGGAACTAGCTTTTGCATTAGATTACAAGAGGGTGAAGTTTTAGATGATCACCAGTTCATGTCATTTTATAGAATAGGACAGAATGCTTTAAATGAGGAAAAACAAACTAATATCATAAAACATAATTGAATAATCAGATTGCTAATACTCGCTAATCAATCAATCAAATCAATGAATGGAACATGTTATTAAGGGCTCAAAAAAAAAAAACTATACATTTATTATAATAGTTGAGACAACATTCCTAAGAAAAAAGGTGCGTGTGTGTTTGTGTGTTTTATAATTGTTTAATGTTTTAATTAGAGAAAGAAAAAAACCATGAAGAAACACCTAAAATAATATTATTTATTATTTATGAATGAATTGCCTATTTTTCATTTTAGAAGTTTGCATGCTGGTGATATGATAAATATGGCAACATCTTTTCAATCCAAAGTATTACCATTATTTAAAACGTACCCCTGTGCGAAAACTAAATAACAATTTTACATTGTATACATTTTTATAATTTATGCAATCCTTCAGTATGAAATGGTAATATCAAAATTAACGGAAGAGCATACAATTTCTAAATGTATTTACTTACTTACTATGTATTTTATTTATTTATTTATTTGTTTTGGACATCTAGGGCACAAACACACATACATGCATTTTTTTTTTATTTTTTTTTTTTTTATGTTTAACAGTTGAACTATGTCTGTTTCAGATATTTGACGAAGAGTACAGTGTTCTGTATCTGGACCAAGGCGGAGCTTTAGTAGCTATTAGACACACACCCCTTCCCATCAGGCACCTCTGGTAATCCCATGCCAGTATCATTATTAATATGTCATGCATATGTGCATAAAAGATGAGTCAATGCAATCACACCAAGCTGAATCACATAATCAAAGGAAGTGTGAACATTCTCATTAAACCCAGCAGACTGTGTAATACTTGTGTCTAGTAATCTAGATTAAATGTCGGAAAGGTGCAGTAAAGTTCTGTTTGAATTATTTGCCAGCTGTGTTGCAGTCTTTTCTAAACTGTATCGTAGTTTCAGGTGTGTGCTGCTGGTTTCTATGCAGGTTGAGCTTTGATGAGGGGAGAGTGTGGAACAAATACAGTTTCACTTCATCTCCCCTGTTCGTGGACGGGGTCTTGGGCGAACCAGGCGAGGAGACGCTCATTATGACGTACGTATTGTGAATATTCAGGACTAATACATTTTGATTGTTCTGGAATGTGAAAATAGTGCTTGATGAAATATGTGATACAAACATGTGATAAACAAATGTATAATTATTTTGTATATATAAATACACACACATGCATGTATATATTTAAGAAAAATGTGTTATTTATATATAAAATATTTATATTTATATATAATATAAAATATGTATAAATATATATATATATATATATATATATATATATATATACAGTGTATATATATATATATATATATATATATATATATATACAGTTTATACATGCAAATATTTCTTACATATATAAATGCATATGTGTGTATTTATATATACAAAATAATTATACACGGTCGGTAACACACACATATTATGTAAACACAAACTTTTATTTTGGATGCGATTAATCGTTGTCCAGCACTAAATATAATATAATATAATATAATATAATATAATATAATATAATATAATATAATATAATATAATATAATATAATATAATATAATATAATATAATATAATATAATATAATATAATATAATATAATATAATATAATTTAATGTAATTTAATGTAATATATTATGTAAACACAAACTTTTATTTTGGATGCGATTAATCGTTGTCCAGCACTAAATATGTAATATAATATAATATAATATAATATAATATAATATAATATAATATAATATAATATAATATAATATAATATAATATAATATAATATAATATAATATAATATAATATAATATAATATAATATAATGTAATATAATATTGTTAACAATAGCGAGTTTTATTGTTTACATCTCACAATTGTAACTTTACACTTTTTACTTTAGACTTTAAATCCCACAATTTCTACTTTCTTTTCTCATATTTGTGACATATATGTCACAGTGTGACTTTATTTCCTATTTTAAACTTTCTCAAAAGTACCTGTTTTACTTCCACAAGAATAAATTGTTTAAAATGTGTAAATATGAAATGCTTTGCAATGATAAATCAGGTGATATTTTTATAGACCTTCCAGTATCAAATCACCTATTTTAAAAGAGAAATCTTTAAAACCATCGTGCCAGTTCTGATTTCACGTCATAATCCTCGGAATCCAGCTCAACCTAAAATTATTTTGAGTATTATTTCATGAAGTTTTTCCGTTGTAGGATATTCCTAGATACTTTCTGCTGTCTTTCTGACAGGCCCTAAAAGTGTCACACACTGTTCTTGAGTGTCAAGCTCTCTCGATGTGAGTTTCAGACTTTTTGTTGACAGTCTGACGCAGGTTTCCACTGATGTGGTTTGACTCGGATAACATTGCTAAGCATTTCCTTTCCCTGTCTGCTCTACATGGTTCTAATCATTAGAGTTTGGATATGCCAGACATACAGTGGCTGAAGTTCTGCCTTTGTTTGCAGGATCTTTGGTCATGTCAGTCACCGCTCAGAATGGCAGCTGGTAAAGATAGACTTCAGGTCTATCTTTAACAGAAGATGCATAGAGTCTGACTATGTCCCGTGGGATTTACATGACCAGGTGAGAAATCATTTTATCATCTGAATACTTGGTTACATTCTTGTTTCACACATAGTTCTATATATCAGGTTTACTCTCTTTCTTAGACTGGTGGTTTTTTAAGCATAAACCTTTTGTCAGATTTATAATTTAAAGCAATATGACCATATTAATGGAAATAATAAAAAAAATCTTTCATGTGGAGTTCATGTGATCTTTTAAAAGTTTGCAAGCTGGAAGGTGTGTCTCATGCAACAGCAACAACAACAACAACAAAAACGTTAGATTTGATTAAAGGTACAAAAAAAAATTCTCCAAGTTCCTTTGGTCTCCTAAACGAATCTTCCCATCTTAATGTCCTTAATGTCCTCAACTCACTTTCTATTATGCATCTCAAGCCTTACATTTAAGGGAGCCGAGTAAAGTTTTGATCAGATACCTTTCTGCTTTGTCATGTCTTTCCACCGTGATCAACCCTCCGTTGAGTCCTAAAGATTTAGATCGAACTAAAGAGCGTGTCGCAATGGCTTCTTGTTGTTTGGAACATCTTATGAGATTCCTTTCTAACTGGTCCTGACATGCTTTCCCAGGGTTCGCTCAAAACAAACTCCTGGTTAAACATTAAAGCACACTAGTGTGATAAACAGTGCAATTTTCTTTCCATATTTTGTTGAATATTGACAAAATTGTCCAGAAATTATGCTTTTTTCACTCAAAAACTCAAAGTCTCTTCCAAAAAAGAAGTGCAAAACCTAATTGAAAGAAAACAAGTTGACTAAAAGATTGAATCCAATATTTGCTGATCATATAACATAAATCAAGCGTAGCGTTAGTTCTGGCAGGTCACGTTAGTCAAGCTCGCATCAGCTGACTCTCAGCTGATCCACATCTACCTATAGGAATACGACGCCTATCACTGTATACATATATAATCAGCAGCTATATCGCGTTTCTCAGGAGCGAATTACCCTCCTCCATCCCCAGCTCCTCCTCTCTTCCAGTCAGGATTTGGTATTCTGATTCCCATTTGAATCAGACTAAATGATCGAATTACGTTGTACATTGAAATATTGACATTAATGATATCTGCAATACTTTCTCATTGGTTCTGTTCTGTTTGCCCCAAGGGGGGTTATTGTGCTCTCCCTGCTCTTATCCATGCTAGGCTGCATGGATACGCAGGGAGTTCTTGCCCAGAACAGAACTATTAAAAAATTAAAACAGTTATTCAAAATGCTTTACATAGAAAGGAATTAAAATATCACACTATGGCAATTCAAAGTGCTTTGCATAGAAAATAAGCACAAAATAAAAGCAAGGGAAATTAAAACGGAAGGAATGAATGAGAGTAAAATTAAATTAAAGTAGTACAAAGATGATACATAGAATAAGCTTCTCATCTGGCAAAACACCGGTGTATCTTATTTTGCATCTTTCAATTTCCCCAATTAAGTGGTTTATGTTTCTCTCTTACCCAATTCTCAGTGCCATTTGAGATCAGTTTAGAATCAAAAGGAAGAGTACAGTGCAGTCAGTTGGACGTACACTCTGAGATTTTCCCATGATGGTCAGTCTTTTCTGTGGTTTTTCCCTCGGCGCGCCTATATAATTCTAGACGTCTCTAACTCTAGAGAGATCAATTTTCACCTCAATTGAAAAAGGTGAGCACTCACAACTTGCTCACAAATTTGATCATCCAGACCCTCAGAGTTTCTCCCAATACCGTGGATTAACTAAACCCACCAGACTAGTATCCCCGTACTAGTCACCACAGTTTTCCTTTGACCATCATGAGTAAATCCCCCCCAGGTACCTTTTAACAATTTAGACAGTTATAAAAATAATTAAAATAGATAAACTGGCAAAACACTGGTGTATCATTTTGTACAGCTGCTTGTTATACTGTGAGATTATCCCATGTGGATTTTATTGTGTCTGTGGTGATCTTTTAAAAAAATCTATTTGACGTCTCCAATAGACCCGATTTTTCCCTAAAATCGGACAGGAGGAGCTCTAGGACTGACTCCTTGGGTTCACTGGCCCATCAGTCCGCGCCCCCAAAAAAAATTTGTTCGGAAGCTCTAGGGATGAAGTCGATCCAGTCCGCACTCCACAGAACCTCGAGTTTAATTGACACATCAAACTCACTACTCCACCACAGACCCAGGTCATGAGCATGGTTTCATCTCTCAGTTTCTCCAATTAAGTAATTTATGTTTGTCTCGTATCCAAATATGGAAATCGGAAGGTTGTTTCTGCCAGAGAATAAAAAAGTTAAAAAAAAAAAATCTTTTTTTTTCTCTATCCCACAATTCGGACTTTAATACTTGCAAATGTGAGTTTTTGTCTCACAATTCTGAGAGAAAAAAAGAGTCAGAATTGCAAGAATTAGTCAAAATTGCACAAAAAAAATTCTCACAATTGCTTGTTTATATCCCACAATTCTAAAGGGGGGAAAAAAAATCACAATTGCGAGAAATAAAGATAGAATTGCAACAAAAAAACCCTCACAATTCTCACAAAAAATCTCTGTTTATATCTCACAATTCTGACTTCACAACTCGCAGATGCAAGTTAATATCCAACAATTAACTTTTTTTTTCAGAATTGCGAGTTTATATCTCACAATTAAGACTTTATAACTCTCAATTGTGTTTATATCACAGTTTTGATTTAAAAAAATGCCACAATTGCGAGAAATAATGTCAGAATTGCGAAGATTTTCTCTCAATTGCAGGTTTATATCCCACATTTCTGACTTATTTTTCTCAGAATTGTGAGTGTGTGACCCACAATTCAGAGTTTATTAATCACAATTGCAAGTTTATATCCTGCAATTTTTTTCACGTCTTTTATTCTCAGAATTGTATGGAGCCCCTAAAGGGACTTTTTGCAAAAATAAAAATATACAGACTTTCATGTGCTCACGAGGTGGAAGTCTGTATATTTTTATTTTCGAGAGCACACGATAGTTTCTCGTGAGCACTAGATATGTTTCTCGTGAGCACGTGAAAGTCTGTATATTTATTTTTTTGCAAAGGACCCTTTAGGGGCTCCGTAGAATTGCGACTATATGTCTCTCATTTCTGAGGAAAAAAGGACAAATCTTAATTGTGAGATAAAGTCACAATTATCTTTTTATATATTTATTTTTTAGATTATGTTGTGGCAGAAAGCTTTCATACAAATCCGATGCCTGAAATAAAACTGTACTATTTGGATAGCAGAAATGTGAGTGATATAATACCCTGAAACCTTTCACAAAATGAACTCTGCAGAGTTTGGATGTGAGATATGAAATATGGAACAACGTAGTACAATGAGTGGAAACATTTTTTTTCTCTCTTCCTATTTTCTCTCGTCTTCTTTCCAGTTTCTCTTTTTTTTTCTAAATTCAGGGTGATACACACATGCTTCATTGTTATGAATTATTCATGTGAGAACGCTGTATGCCAATTTTATTGTAGAAAATGTGTGTGTGTATGTGTAGGCATGTACTATATGTATATGTTGTTGAAATCCTCCTTGCAGGGTGAACGCTGCCTCATGGGAGTCAAAAGAGTCTACCGAAAGCTGAAGGCCATAGCAAGGTGTGTTATGGGTAAAACCTACTCTGTCACGATGATTTCCGAGCCGTGTGACTGCACTGAGTCGGACTTTGAATGGTAAGCAAACAAATGTTTTTTCTTCTGTGTTATAAAACGAATTCGTACGAATTAGGAAAAGGTGGCTAATTCGTACGACCTCACTCGTACGAATTCGTACGATTTGTCTAAACCCCAGTGATGCTTAGGTTTAGGGGCGGGGTCAGGGGTAGGTAATTCGTACGAATTCATACGAATTGGGCAACTCGTAAAATATGTGCGATTTAGCAAAAATCGTACAAATTCGTACGAGTGAGGTCGTATGAATTCGTACGAATTAGCCACCTCGTAAAATACGTACGAATGTCTAAAACATATTGAGCTGCTTTGCTGTAGCAGATACTTGCTCAGTAAGATAATAATAATAAAAATGATATTTTAATTCAACAAGGACACATTCAACTGATCAAATATGACAGTAAAGACATTTACAATGTTACAAAAGATTTATATTTCAAATAAATTATCTTTTTCTAGTTTTATTAATCAAATAACCGTGAAAACCCTGTTTTCACAAACATTTTCAACAATGATAATAATAAGAAATGTTTCTTGAGCAGTTAATCAGCATATTAGAATGATTTCTTTTTTTTGTGATCAATATTTTTATCATACCATAAACATATCAAAGCTCACTGAACTATATACAGACAGATGCCATGAAAACTGTCCATATATAAACAGAAAAAAAAAAAAATATATATAATAAGATTACAGAGAGAGGGAGATGTAAGATGTCAAAATCTCAGCATATTAGAATGATTTCTGAAGAATATGATACTTCACTGAAGACGTGACACTGAAGACTGGTGTAATAATGCTGAATATTCAGCTTTGCATCACAGGAATAAATTATGTTTTAAAATAGATTCAAATAAAAAAGTTATTTTAAACTGTAATAATTGTTCACAATATTATTCGTTTTTTTCTTCTTCAAATAAATGCAGCCTTTGTAAGCTAAGGAAGAGACTTTCAAAAACCTTTAAAAAAAAAAATATTACTGACTCAAAACTTTTGAACAGTAGTGCATGTCAACAGTCAGAATTTTAGGAGAAGGATCTGAGACAAAGTTAATACTTAAAGTTCCCCTGTAGTCAATAATTGTATCTCTAAAAAATATCATCTTTGATCACCAAAATGACATATTTAAAAGTTTTTTTCCTTGAAAAAAATGTCTTCATGCCTTAAAATAGCTTGAATGTAACTCTACACCCTTGCCTCATTTAGTATACGTGGTTTTATGAATATGCAAATTAGCCCCGCCTCCACGCACTCACACCAGCTCAGAGATCCACTCGTTGACGATCACACGTTGACCTGATTGGTTACAAGTTAGTTTGTGACGTCAGAAACACCAGCGATTTCAAACCGCGTTTTTGAGACTGTCTTTGGTTCACTGCAGTTTTAAGGAGAAAATACTTATGACTTATGACTTATGAATTTGCACATGGTTTGTCTTAAAAGCATATTAAAAACACAACATAGACATATAAACAACATTAAAAGCTTGATTTTCACCACAGGGGGGACTTTAAATGAATCATTGCTGAAATCTCCATTAAGTCTGCGGAGCAATGAAAGAGAAATGTTGACCAATTTTAATTTTGCATTGTAGCCAGTATTTTGTCAAGACTCAAGCAAAACAGAATAAAGGAATAGTTGTGGCTAGTCCTCATCAGATTAGCATTGCAGAAGAGAAGATTTTTGCTACAGTATGTGGAAACCGGTCAAGCTGCGTAAAAACAGCGATAGATGGAAATTGACGTGTTTCTTCTTGAAAATACATAGTCCCTCAGTGGTACTGTCCCATCTGTCACCACCACCCTTTCTTCTGTAGGATTTCACGCCTCACGCTTTGTGGCTTAAACCCTCCATTTGTATTCCTGACACTCCTCCTCGTCATGTAAATGTGGCCTCTACCCTCATTTCCCCCTGAATTATCAAAGTTATTAATGTCGCCGTTCTGGAAAGTTCCAAATTTGCAGGCCCCTCGAGGCCGCGCGGAACAAGTGTGAAGTTGTTAATCAGGGAGTGAAACGCTGTGCGTTTACCAACACAAGCTGGCTGCATCTGTGGAACTTGCGGTAATTAGTGTAATTTGTTTTCTTGATTGGGGTGTTGAGTTGCATTGTTGGACAAACAACTTTGGCTTTTGTTGTCTGACGGTTAGGTCTAAAAATGTTGAAAATGTAGGTGTTAATTATTTTTGGATGCAAGCACTTTTTCTTCTGCTGTCAAAAATTGTTATGCCGTTGAATTCAAACATATGTTCATTTAATCTCTAGATTATTAGTTATTAAATGTTGACATGAATAACAGATGCTAGTGCTTGAACTGGCAAAAAAAAAAAAAAAAAAAAGAAATTATGAAATAAATGTTTTTCTCCAAAACACATTGGGAACAATTATTTTCCCACTTTTATTAAATACTTTTTGTAACCTCCTTTTTCCAAGATAACAGCTCTGAGTCTTCTCCTAATGCCTGATGAGTTTGGAGAACACCTGACAAGAGATCAGAGACCATTCCTCCATACAGAATCTCTCCAGATCCTTCAGATTCCCAAATTCATGTAGACGCTTCTTCTCTTCAGTTCCGCCCACTCATTTTCTATAGGGTTCAGGTCAGGGACTGGGATGGCCATTGCAGATGCTTGGTTTTGTGCTCAGTGACCCATTTTTGTTTTGATTTTGGATCACTGTCCTGTTGGAAGATCCAGCCATGGCCCATTATCAGATTTCTATCACAGGCTGTCAGGTTTAGATTTGAATGAAGAATGCTGTGGGCCTAATTTTCTGCCAGAGGCCCTGGACATCTTGTTCAGATACATGGCATCATGGATTCGATCAAATACCAACAGATAAAAAATCAAAACCTGACAGCCTCTGCTAGAAATCTTATAATGGGCCATGGTTGGATCTTTCAACAGGACAGTGATCCAAAAACAAACAAAATCAAAATCAAAACAAAAATGGGTCACTGAGCACAAAACCAAGCATCTGCAATGGCAAGCGCCAACATGGATCTGGGAATCTGAAGGATCTGGAGAGATTCTGTAAGAAGGAATGATCTCTGATCTCTTGTCAGGTGTTATCTAAACTCATCTTTGATCATATTTACCAAGGGGGCAAATAATTCTGACCATCACTATAGTGCTGGTCAGAATTGTGCTGGTCAGAATTATTTCCCCCCTTGGTAAATATATTATAATTAAAATATTCATTATTTATTCCATTTCAATCATTATAATGTAGGTACTCATATAACATGTAGCCTACTAATACAGCTAATTTAACTAATTCCACATAATGGTGAAAAGTATTAAGTCGAATTAATCATAGCTGGGTGATTATAGCATTCTTACCTCTTGTATTAAATTCAATATTATTTCTCATTATAATTTTTATAATGATTTTTTTTTTTTTATTAGTCTGTGAGTTATGAAAGACAAATGTTATGATGGCCTTCTCCAGTAATGATGAATGAGAGACCAGTGGGATTTTATCTTAGCGGTTTGAGATCTGGGTTTAGTGACTGAAAGGTTGTAGGTTCAAGCACTGCAATGAAATATTATAATTGAGTCCTGGTGATGAAAGCACTTGAACCTTAGTTCCTTCATGGGATCTTACAGTGCTAATTCTCCTAGTTGTTTTTAAAATTGTTAAAATTACCTATTAGTAATTAGAAGTCAATGATCCTAGAAACAATAAATGGAGGACTGGTCCCAGTGTTCTAACCAAGTGTTTTTTTTTTTGTTTTTTGTTACAGTGATTATGGTTTCGAGAGAAAGACTGATGGGAAA
The DNA here is from genome assembly GCF_951802725.1 of Rutilus rutilus. NCBI lineage: Eukaryota > Metazoa > Chordata > Actinopteri > Cypriniformes > Leuciscidae > Rutilus > Rutilus rutilus. The sequence continues at coordinate 39,625,317 of NC_140210.1, read as the reverse complement.
TGTACTCCAGCATTCTGGTTCCCCCCGTCCTCCATGTCTCGGACCTGTATCACAGAACACACATTCCTCAACAGCACTGGGTGAGATCTTGGGAGACGCATGCATCTTACCATTTAAAGTGATTTACACATGCTGAACATGTTCCTGGATCAATAATGACTGGTTGATGGTAATGTTGTTCCAGGAATATGTCTAATTCATTTTTATGTGAATTAATTTGTGCTGCTTTTCTGATCAGACCTCACTTGTATTGTATCTAGGAGCAGAAAATGATCAATTAGGGGTTATATATATTTACATAATTGGATATGTTCGGCATTAAACGGATGTTGTAGTAATCTTTTCTTCACTATTGTTATGTATATCTGAGTAAAACAACTTCTTGAACAAGAACAAATGTAGGGCGGGACATGATTCTATTCCTCAGGAACTGATTGGATGGTTTTGGTTTGCTATTGGTCGATCTTATGCGGGTGACAGGTTGATCCCGCCCTCTCGCCAGTAAACACGTCATCAGAGAAGAAAAGATTACAAGGGCACTTGAATTTAAAATAAAATAATGAGGCGCACAAATAAATTATTTATTATAAACACTGCAATATTCCATAAAAAAAAAAAAGTCAGTTTAGATTTTTATAGTGAATTTAATTAATTAAAAAACTTTATTTTTCAATAAATATTTTTGATGTAATATATTAAAGCTGTATTACTAGCTTTTTTAACAACTCATGAATTGTTTATTATTGATGAAGAGCATCTCTGTACATTTACAGTAGATATCTTGTATGTTTGTACCCAGTAGTGAGAATTAACATGACACAATTTATATATATATATATATATACAGATTTTAGATCGCTTAGAAAGCTTGTGTGTGTGAGAGATTTTTAATAAAAAAATTCAGCATCTGTATTCTCAAATGATTTTGGTGTGACTCATTAGACATTTTGTGTGTTTTCACTGTCACAGATAAGCACACTAATTTAATCGTTTTGAGAATAGGTTTTAATGGAAATGCGTTTTATGCGTATGTGTGTGTGCAGGTACAGAAAGGTGGTGTCTAACAACTGCACCGGTGGGGTGATGGAGCAGTACACGCCTCGTAGGCAGCTGTGCCCTAGCCAGGCTCCCCGCGGCCTCCACTTAGTGACCAGCGAAGGGAAGCTAACAGCTACTCTGGCCAGCAACGTCACCTTACTTGTGTTCCTGGAGGAGGTACAGACAGATTCAGTGTTCCCTGCACTGCTTTTCACTGACAAAATCATATATTTCTTTTGCTGAAATATTTCAAATAGCATCTAACTCCTATTAGCGCACAGAAAACACAGGTACTGTTATTTCCTCTGCCTTGAAATACTGTTTTCTATTTTAAAATATTTTGGGATGCAAAGTTGAATTTTCAGTATCATTACTCTAGTCTTCAGTGTAACATGATCCTTCAGAAATCGTTCTAATATGCTGATGTGCTGCTCAAGAAATATTTTGAAACATGTTTAAAACTGTCACTGTCCTGTTTAGGGTACATTTACACGACAACGATGTACTTTTTTTGCATTTTTTGCATACAGATGACAACGTTGTCAAAACAACCCATTCACGCGGATCCGCGAAAATGATTAAAAAAGCTGTATAATTCATTCCTGGCCAGTAGGTGGCGATGTCACTTTGTAAAGAAAAAATATGCGCATATAGACTGAACACGTAATATGCATGCGCATGACGTGGCCGTTTCACAAAAAAAAAATTATTCTAGTTTCATGTATTTTTTATCAACACTTAAATATGGGTAAATTAAAAAAATAAACATTTTGATCAAAAAGCTGAGAAAATCATGTTTTTGTCAAAGACTACATCTGGATCGAATTTAGAACGATGATCAAAACACAAATGGAGAAGATCGAGTCCATCAACAACCCCAAATCTTTCACAGTCCTAGACCTCATCCTGGATCGACATTTCATTCAGTAACATTTGGCAGTTTTGATTTATATGCTTTTGAATATTGGTGATTGCGTTATTTTACATATGCATGTGATTACATATGCTATCGCTTGTTTCTGCTGCTTCTTCACCTGTGTTTTGATCGGGAGATTCAGTAATCTTTCAGAAGATGTGTAATAACGCCCCCTACTGTATAACAGTAAAAACACGGAAAGCTGGAAAATTCTGTCAATGGCGGGGAAGCGTTTTCTCACAAATGATGGAAATTTCCGGCAATGGCGGGGAAATATTTAAATGCCCCCTTTTTTCAATCTTACTGACCCCAAACTTTTGAACGGTAGTGTGTTTACTCCAATTAAACAATTTAAACTGACTTGTGAAGTTATATTGAATCTACTGATAACCCCCAAAGAACAGAGATAACCCTCATCCTCACCATAAAGTAGGCATGTTTTATGTATGAGATTTGAGAACTTCTTTGAGAGCATTTTGCCTGCACAAGAGCAATGTTTTCCCATGGTAGATCTCCGCTCTGGGCAGCGAAGACACCCTCCAAAGCAGATGAACGTCTCGGTTACGTATGTATCCCTCGTTCCCTGAAGGAGGGGACGGAGACGTAGTCGACGTGACGACTGATTGGGATCACGCTTAGGGAGCCTGTCATCTTCGAGTATTGAAAAAACGAGCCAATTCACACATTGGTGTGCGAGCTTTGCATCCACGCTCTGCGGGTATACATACAGAAGTGGATGCAAGCACCACTTGTTTTCCGCTGAGCCGCCGAGCGGAGCCTGGAGTCAGTGGTTGTCCAGCAATAGTGGCGACGGGACTACGTCTCCGTTCCCTCCTTCAGCGAACGAGGGTTACATACGTAACCGAGACGTTCCCTTACAGTTGCTCACGTTCGACGTAGTCGACGTGTCGACTGATTGGGATCCCTATTAAAACGGCACTAGTGTTGCCACCTTCCAGTGCCTAGACAAAAGCCTCCTGATCCCCCCGCATTATTGAGGTGGAGAAAGGACATGGGCTTAGGCCAGGGAAGTCACTGCTGTTCTGCAAGACCCACTCAGTCAGACTTGTTAACACTGGGAAAGCGTGCCCTTTCGTTAGAAAGGAATACGCTGCGGAAGCCACATCCTGCCCGTAGGGAGGTATACATGTGGAGGATACACATATGGACTAGGCGTTACCGGGCAGTACAACATATGGGATGTCACTGAGGTGGCTCCAGCCTATAACAGGGGGTAGACACACCAGTCAGTGACGGCAGAGGGGGCTCTGCCAAGGGAAAGACACGGGCTCCGCAGGAGCGGACAGGACAGAGAAAAGCCAGGGCTGGGTCTGCCTCCTCCGGGGCAGCACTTGCAGGTTCACCACCTGGTCCCTTTTAAGGGGAGAGGTAGGAACCTTGGGCACATATCCAGGCCACGGTCTCAAGATAACGTGAGAGTTAACTAGCTCAAATTCCAGGCACGATTCGTCGACCAAAAATGCGTGCAAGTCCCCTACCCTCTTGATAGAGGCCAAGCAAGCAGGAGAACTGTTTTTAAAGACAGGACTTTTTCCATCCACTGCATCGTGATGTGTGCAAATACTTTCTTCGCCCTCAACCGGCCGTCAGACAAACAAACACAAAAAGGAATGCTGTTAAAACAGCAGTTGAGAGCTCAGAAGGCTCTCGACCACCGCTGCACTGGCGTTGTAGAACCACTAGCTCCAGGAGAGACTTCCAGAAGAAGCACCGACACAATCGCTCATTGAATGAATCAACACTCTTCAGAGACACCGTCATGAAGACCGATCGGCTCCAAAGCGAAAGACAAGTGGTGTGTGCATCCACTTCCGTATTTATACCAGCGCTGCGAGGCGGAGCGTGGATGCAAAGCTCGCACGCCATTGTGTGCATTGGCTCGTTTTATCAATACCCGAAGATGACAGGTTCCCTAAGTGTGATCCCAATCAGTCGACGACTGAAAGGGAACTGACAGCTGAATGAATCGTACTCAGAGCTTTGGCAATGTCATAGTCAGGAACAGGTTTTGGTTCCTGCCTTAAAAAATAAAATAAAAAAACTCAGAAAGACCTCTAATTAAAGAACATTTTTGAGATTCGCCAGCAAAACCAGCCCGGCTGTTTTTGTTTTTTTGTTTTTTGTTTTTCCAGACTCAATGATGTTTCATGTTATTACTTTTTTCCTCAGGGTGATGGATCGAAAACCAGCATCACGGTGGATTTCGGTGATGGAAACGCCTTCACCTACTCCAACGTGAGCTCTATTGAAGATGGCATTAAACACATCTACAAGAATGTGGGAATCTACCGAGTGTCAGCCACGGCGGAGAACAGTCTGGGCTCTGAAACTGTGCTCCTCTTCCTACACATTACATGTAAGCCAAGACGTGGGAGGGCGAGTAACAATATGCATAGTACAGACAGCCATATCGTATTCCACTTTTATATCCTTAATGTATTTTAAAGACCTACTGGGTCTGAGCACTCTGAACTCATTTATGTTTTATTGACCAGAAAGATCTCATTTGGCCTTGGTCATATTGCATTCCACATTAAGCGATCTAGATTTCAAGCTCATAGTCTCTAACTGGACCAACAGATTAAAATCATCCCTCTTAGTTATTGCCGTGAGACACTTTAGTGTACGATGAAGGTCTTGAGGATGCAAAGTATCATACAGGTCTGATGAACTTTACTTAGTGTAACTTTATAATTAACAGCTGTAAAACTGTAGAATGAAGACTTCATTCTTTTCAGTATGACAGATTTACTTTTACACAATGTACCAATTTTATACTGCAGAGAAAACCATTTACAATATATTAGTATAGACTACAATGAGCACTTCTGTGGAAGATTTGGCGGTGTTTGTGAGGTTTGTGGCATGTATTCTTAAAAAGATATTCAAGAGTTTCAATCAAAGACGTTTTGGGGTTTTATTGCAACTATTTGGAATATTTGATTCTAAGTCTCGTGATTCTCTATGACATAAAACATACACTGTGCATCCCAAATTGCATACTGTCTGAGTAGGTACTACATTTGAGTAAAAAACAGTAAAAGTTCTATATAGTATGAATATTGGTTGTATGAATGAAATTCGGACGTACTACATTCACCATGTTGCTATTGTCACGTGACCTACCAGCGTCAGTTGTGTTACTTCACTGCCATTCATAAATCCTCTCCTGTAGCCTCATGGGATAGAAAAGTGTCCATCGAACGCGCACTTCAGAATCTCGGTGGATTTTCGGGATTTTTGGGAATGTATTCGGTCATATTTCTCTGCTGGTTTTTCGCATATATAGTAGGGAAGTATTCGATTCTGGATGCAGTGACAGTGTGCCTAGTTTAGTCTGATTCCCTAACAATTAACTCTAATGAGTCGATTCTGTTTAGTGAATCAAATACATACAACACAACCTCGATAGTCCGATTCACGAATTAATCTCTTATAAGTCAGTTTTTTTTTTTTCTCAATAAATTAAAACCATACAGCACAGACCTTGTGGTCTGATTTCCAAACAAATGACTCTTATATATGATTGTTTTTAAGTGAATCAAACACATACAGCTTACAATTTACTGTTGTGTTGTAATTAAAGCTCCTTCATATGACAATGCTTAGTAGGGGAGAGCAGGGGCGAAAGTACAATTTTTCAGAAAAACATAATTTGAAAAGATGATGTTTTAGACAGAGATATATTTTTGCTGTGGTCAGTCACTCACAAGTGTGGTCCATCAATACCAGGTGGTATTTTGTAAAAATGTAGAAGGACTTCAGTATAATTTCACTTTGAACTTAAGACTGCTCATGTTACTTTCGACCCCGTCAGTTGAGACGAAAGTAACACACAGGTGGGTCAAAAGTAACACAACAATATACAAGCTAGATTTTTTTTTTGATTTTTCTTTCCCCCCGGTTCTCCCCTACACATTATGAGTAGTATTTTATTAAAATAAATGAATTAATGGTTACAGTTTATTTCGATAGTCTTCTAACTACAAGTAATTTTTCAACTACATGTCAGTAAACTCTCATTGATGTGTAACTACATGTCAACTTATTCTCATTGGAATATTAGTAGACTGGTAGGGTTAGGGTTTGTAGAATAAGTTAACATACTAAGTAGAATGTCTGTTTAGGGAAAATCGTAATAAAGTGTTTCCAGATATTAAGCAGACAATCTACTAATACTCTAATGACTGCTGCTTGACATGTAGTTGAAAAGTTACTTGTAGTTATTATTAGAATGTCTAAAGTGGACTATCCAAATAAAGTGTTACCGAATTAATTATTTGTTACATTTTAGCTAGTTTAATATGGTTTGTTTAACAAATAGTGCATATAAAATGCTTAAGTGAGTGTGCAGCTATATTTTGCCTCTATAATATATAGTTAAGACCATTATTGAACTGCATTGATTCCTCTAAAAGGTTTGAAAAGTCATCAAAAAGCTTCATTTTGGATGTACTTGCCCCTTAATGTTTTGAAGAAGAAGAAAAAGTGTGGTTGGTCATTTCACATGTTGGTCAAATGGCCTCTTCCTGTCGACGTGGGTGGTTCTTGGCCAGAATATGAATTAACTTCATGCCAATAACTGAACAGACTACTCTATCCTGTTATGTAACAAAGTCTTGTACTAATGTTGGAAGATGTTATTTTAGCACATTCTAAGAACAGATGGCCTGAGTTCTTGTATCTTTTGTGTGTGTGTGGTTTCAGCCTGTGTTTGTGCTATAAGAAGCTCATCACATATCAGCAATTATCTGAGCATTTTCATTGAAATTTCCAGCCTTTTTCTCATGTCCACCTACTCAGTGAACTTGCCACCCCCCGCTACATTCAGGCAGACAGATGCCTCCACACTGACATATTGATCAGGGAAACGAAACGCTTCCAATCTGTCAATCCTGTCGTGCCAAGCAATGCAAATAGGGCCCTTGGTGCATGAGCTGAAATTCACACACAGATGGCTCTGTGTCCCTAAGAGAAGTATTTGTGAATGAATGAATATATGGAGGAATCATTAAGAGGATGTTTAGTTTGTGTTGTAACTTTGTATTCTTTTGCCTTTTTTTATTCATCTCATTCAATGTAACTCAGTGTTTTTGAAACAAGAACCGCATTCCACCATAACTTGGCCACATATAATTATATGAGAATATATACACTAGCCTACCGTTCAAAAGTTTGGGGTTGGAAAGTGTTTTTTTGGGGGGGTTTTCTTAATGTTTTTGAAAGAAGTCTCTTATGCTCACCAAGACTGCATTTACTTGATCATACATATAGTAAAACAGTAATATTGTGAAATAATATTTTAATTTAACGTTTCCCTGCCAGCATTATTTTTTTTATTTTTTTTAAAGCAGTCACCGCCAGCGTATTTGATAATTTTCTCAAAAATGTCATGGCCCCCAGAATATTTTGTTGTATGAATATCTGAATTTGCAATATATATATATATATATATATATATATATATATATATATATATATAGCCTATATAAAAACAGACCCTCTGTTTCTACTTTCTTATCAACACTTGAATGTGGGTAAGTTTCATAAAGAAAGCAATATTTTGAGCAAAAATATGAGAAAATTCCATTTCTGTCAAAGACTACTACATCCATATCATTCAGAACGATGACCAAAACATAGATGGAGTAGATCGAGTCCATCAACAGCCACTAAGGTTGCACAGTCCTAGACCTCGTCCTGGGTCGACATTTCGTTCAGTAATGTAAGGAAGTTATATGATATCTCTTGTTTCTGCATCTCGTTTTGATCAGGAGATTCGGTACTCTTCCAGAAGATGCGTCATAGCGCCCCCTACCATAGTAAAAACACGGAAAGCCGGAAATTTCCATCGATGGCGGGGAAGCATTTTCTCACAAATGGCGGGAAAATGGTTAAAAGATTTTTTTATTATATATTTTAAAATAAAACATTTTTGGAGACCATCAAAATAAAGTATTAGCAAATATTAAGCAGAGAGTCTACTAATAGTCTAATGACTGCTAGTTGACAGTCGAAGTGGTAGTCTATTGTGTTACCGAGTCTTGTCACTAAAACAAAACAAACGGATTCTCTCATCTGTCTTTAACACAGCAGGTTTGAATATGATGAAGTGTACAAGATTTGAGAACTAGCGAACACCGTTTCACTGGCTTAACCGACCTCACTTTTATTTTTATTTCTCTCTTGGAGCAGGTCAGCTGGAATCCGTTCATCTGTCCGCCCCTTTTGTCGCTGTGAAAAATAAAGAAGTCAATCTGACGGTGGTTCTCTGGCCAAGCCAAGTGGGAACAGTCACCTATATCTGGTGGTTTGGAAATAATTCAGAGGTAAATTCTCCATGTGTCACTCACTGGACACCTGTGCATGACTCAGTCTGTATGCGTTTTTATCTCACCGGCTGCCATGTAAATAAAGTTGGCATCTTCAATGCGATACGCTGACAGTGCATCCTCTTGAGAGTCTCTTTCACGCTGTATTCACAGCCCGTGATCACGCTGGAGGGGAGTGTGGCGTTCACGTTCTCTCGAGAGGGAATCAGTGTTGTCACTGTGCAGGTTTCCGCCGGGAATAACATCCTGCAAGACAGGAAAACCGTCGCTGTCCATGGTGAGTTCAACTAAAAAGAGCAGTGTTTTTTTTTTTTTTTTTTTTTTTTGCTAACTGAAAATAAAATATATATATTATATGTATATAACAGCACCTCCACAATAAAATCTAAATTATTTCAGAAATTCAACATCACCAAGGTCTCTTCATTTTCAACCATGCCCATCATGTAGAGAACACTAAACACATTTTGCAATTAATTCTTGATGCATAAAAAAAAAAAAAAAAATTCAGCCCCACGTCACATTTTTTCTCATTGGATATCCTCAGAAATGCATCATGGAAAAGTGAAGTCGAAATGAAATGCATTCACAACCAATTTCAAGCACTATGTCATACAGTAAATTCACGTGTTGAAAACAAATGCTGCAACACAAGCCTCTCCAAAATGATTTGTGATTAAAAAAAAAAAAAAAAAAAAAAAATTTAATTATAAGAATATAATACTTTTTGTTATATTCCAATAACAGAATACTTCAGATCTCATCTTCTTGCCTTTTCATCCAATCTGGATGATCACAACCCTGATGTGTCCGAATGGAGACTTGATGTGAGTCGGGTCATTAAAACATCTATGGTGCAGGTGAGTTCAAACCATTTACCACATAAAAAATCTGCCATTAAAGAGTTCAATCTATAATACTTAGTTGTGTATTTAATATAATACAGCATAAGCAAACAGCCCTGAAATTACTTATACTGAAATTAACAACTCCATAAACTCAACGTTGTCCATGTCTGTTTGCTTTGAAGTCATCAGTATATTTTAACAGATATTCATATGTATCTGTTCTAATTATTTATTTTCCTCGGAGGAAAGCCTATTTATTAATATTAATGCTCAGGTAAACATTTGGATAGAAAAGAAAACGATCTTTCTCTTTTCTCTTGAACTGTGTCTCACCTAATGTCTTTCAGTAATTTTTGCATGCAGTTCGCATGAGTGTATGCAAGAATATTCATAATCTGAAACGTAGTGGCATCTTCTAATGAAGGTGTTTTTTAAGATGTTTTGGCCATCAAATGTGAGCATAAGGTCTTCACACAGAGTTCTGTTTCATAGACATTGCATTAGTCATGACATTACCACCAAAAAACCAGCGATGAATAGTAACAAAGTAGTTTTACTGTACTTACAGTGCTATGCATAAGTTTAGACAGCCATGCTAAAGTTGACTAAAAAGAGGAATAAAAAATCATCTTTTGGAAATTGAACTTAATGCCTTAATTAAAAAAATCCAACCTTTAAGGACACCAATTTTCTTTGTGAATGAATAATGTATCGTAAATAAATAAATGTTCTTCCTTAAAATACATGGTGCATAAGTGTGTACACCCCTATGTTAAATTCCCATAGAGGCAGGCAGATTTTTATTTTTAAGTATTTTTTTTTTTTTTTTTTTTAGGATACTATGCATCCTGATAAAGTTCCCTTGGCCTTTGGAATTAAAATAGCCCCACATCATCACATAGCCTTCACCATACCTAGAGATTGGCATGGGGTACTTTCCATAAGATCATCTCTCAATGCAAATCAAACTAGCTTTTAGGCTAACTGAAATAAAACTATGCCAATCTCTAGGTATGGTGAAGGCTATGTGATGATGTGGGGCTATTTTAATTCCAAAGGCCAAGGGAACTTTATCAGGACGCATAGTATCCTGGATCCATGAAGTAACTGGCCTTTAAAAATAAAAATCTGCCTGCCTCTATGGGAATTTAACATAGGGGTGTCCAAACTTATGCACCCTGTATTTTAAGGAAGAACATTTATTTATTTACGATACATTATTCATTCACAAAGAAAATTGGTGTCCTTAAAGGTTGGATTTTTCCTAATTTTTTAAATTAAGGCATTAAGATCAGTTTCCAAAAGATGATTTTTTATTCCTCTTTTTAGTCAACTTTAGTATGGGTGTCTAAACTTATGCATAGCACTGTAAGTACATTTTCAAGTATCAGAGTGTTTTTATATTGGGAAACTTTGAGTTTTACTTCACTACATTACAAAGCATAATATCATACTTTTTACCACTACATTCCATAAAAACATATCGTTCCTCGTTATGTCAAAATGTAGAAATCGCCATCCCCTCTGAGACGCAAAAGCGATGTCTGATTCGTGAACGGGAGTTGATTCTTTCATGTGAATCAGTTGAATTGGTTCATAAATAACTTTAAACAATTCATTTGCAAATTGGATCCAATTGCAACAGTTTTTGAGTCAACAACTTACTGATTCAATGATCTGGTCTAAATGAGCTGACTAGAATAAATATATGGTTCATCATCAGTATTTTTACTTTTATACATAAGTACATTAAATAGCAAGTACTTTTGCACTTTTACTCAAGTAAAACTGAAATTGAGTACTTTTACTGCAGTAATATTTATCTGTATGTTTGCTCAAGTGCTTGCCCTGTGTACTTTGTTCACAACCTATAGAGAATCTCAATTTAAAGTGCTATTTGAGTCTCAAAATATAAATTCCAGTTATAAAAAGTGCAAAACTATAAGTGTAGTCAGGATCTTTGCTGGGTTTTCATGCTCCACACTTTGGTTGTGAAACATCAGCTTCTAGATCACCGTGACAGGAAAAACACAAATATTCAAACATATGGCATGACAGACCAAATAATCATCAGTGTTCTCCCTCACTTACCCCGTGGCATTTTCAAGAGGCCGTTATAAGTGAACATTGGGACTTTCTTTATGAATGTTTATGGAATGTGACACTTGAGAATAACGGTTCTCATGTGAGCCATATGCGTGTTCTGCTCCAATTGTTTATTGGTAATGTGTGTAATGAGTTTTGCACTGGGCATATGGACAGGAACACGGTGGAAGTTGTGACCTTGCAATATGAACCAGGGAAGATTTTATATATTTATATTCTGTTTGAAACAGAAACTGACGTTTCTGGACTGGGACCCCAAACATTAAAACTGTAAAGTCAATCGCACAAGAACATAAGAGTTAAAGGCCTTGTCTTTTTTTACCTCAGTTGATTCTTGTGTTTCTCTAATCCTCTGTTTCTTGGTGTTCAGGCGACAGGAGTGAATCCTGAACAGCTGTTGGTCACTGTGTTGCCTGGACTTCCCACAGCGGCCGAGTTCTTCCTGTTACCTGACAAACAGCTGACAGAGGGCAAGCCAGACAAAACAGCTTCTCATTTAGACCAGGTACTGGACTTGAGCCTTATCCGACACTATGCATGATCTTCACACTTTGATGCCCATCTCTATCATGAAACACTCAGCTAACGAATGTTTTGCTTTGCATGTGTCTCTTGATCAGAAGAAAGAACATATTATCATCATTTTATTCAAATACATTTTTAAGGATAATGGATAAAATGGGAATCTTGACAAGAGTTTCTTATGGTCTCCAGCAGATGTCAATGTTGGCATGTTTAACACTTGATTAAACCCTGTTTTTACTGGTTCACACTTACACCAGATTTTTCTTATTCAGCTTTCTTCTGAAATTAAATAATTGGCATGTAAATTGGTATATAAATACACTTTAATTTGCTACTTCAGAAAGTATCTGTTAAAGTCCACCTGTAGTCAATAATTTTATCCCTTAAAACTCATCTTTGATCACCAAACTTACAGATTTAAACTTTTTTTTTTTTCATTGAAAAAAAAAAAAGTTCATGCCTTAAAATAGCTTGAATGTAACTCTACACCCTTGCCTCATTTAGTATACGTGGTTCTATGAATATGCAAATTACCCCCGCCTCCACTCACTCGCACCAGCTCAGAGATCCAATCGTTGACGTGATTGGTTACGAGGTAATCTGTGACAAATTTGCACGTGGTTTGTCTTAAAGCACATTAAAAACAGCACATAGACATATAAACAACATTAAAAGCTGGATTTTCACCACAGGGGGACTTTAAAAATGAAAAAGTGGTTTCCTGATGTGGATGTCAAAGCTCTGAGATTTTCTCATTTATTATCTTTCTCACCTGCAGATGTGGGTTTATTCTTTAGGTCATGGGTAATTCTGTCCATACCGCATTTGGGCAAAACTGAGAACAGCCATTACTGAATATGAGATGGCTCATATCCTCCAAAATCACGATGCAGAGTCATCTGTATTTTTGAGGCAGTGATTTCTCACCATACATACGGTAGAGAAGGTCATTAGTAATCCATCCACTAGATCATTCCGTTCTTATGGGCCAAAGATATTATATCACATATGAAAGAGGGGTATCTGCATTTTGTGGGTGTCTGTGCAGGGGTGCATTTATTTATTTATTTATTTTCTCATCCAAACTGAATATACAAAGGACCTTTCATAGCAGATCCTCATAAATCTCACTTCAAGGGTGCCATGTTCAAAGTAAAATGTGTAGATAGCCTTATTAAAAAAGTATAATAGACTTACTGACCCTGGTACAATTCATAAAGAATGTAATTATTCATGGAATGGTCTAATTTTAAAAGGGTGAGGAATAGGGATGAGGGAGACAGAAGGTGAGAGCGACAAAGAAATAAAGGAGCGCAGAAATAAGTCAGGAGTCATTTAGTAAATGAGACAGATTTAATAAAGCTTTGGAAGAAAGAGTGAAAAAAGGGACTCGTGGAAAAGGAAGTGGTTTTGTGTGAGGTTTATCTATCTATCTATCTATCTATCTATCTATCTATCTATCTATCTATCTATCTATCTATCTATCTATCTATCCATCCATTCATCCATCTATCCATCCAATCTATCAATCCATCTGTAGGGAATGATCTTAAATTCCTGTCAACTCCTTTACGATAATTATATTAACACTTAAACAGGTTTTTTCTTTAAAAAAGACCCTGATCTGCCATAATCAAGCACAAAAACAAACAAGAAGGGGCTTCGTTTTGGGAGGGAAATTGTGATCAGCTTTCAAGATTTATGCATACATAAAAGAGCCTGACAGTCAAGGGCTCTGTGTGTGTTTGAGGGAGAGAAGAGTGAGATGTTAGGCCTAAATGAGATCCCACCCATGTCATATATCAATATTTGTGAGTGAAGGTGAGTTGATTTATGCTGAAATGTCTTTCCCAGTGTGATACCGGCTCATGCAATACAAACATCACGCTTGTATGTCTCAACATACAATGCTATACATCAGGACTCACTCGGCTCACAAACGGGGAAATCAAATACAGGGCACGAATATCTTATTTCAGGGTTGCGTGATTGTTTATGTAATTTAATAACAGATTTGGATGTATAGTACGGCAGCTGTTTTCTTATCTAACGTGGTGTGAATATGATTATGTGATGATGTGATTTTCCTTTCAGCTCTCAGAACTGGTGCTCAGTGCTCTGAATCAGAATCTGGTTCAGTTCACACTCAGACCAGGGGTCCAGGTCACGGTATACGCTGCTCATTTATCAGCAGGTAAAGAATTGGAATCAAAGAGTGTTGTTTTCTATATATGAACGAGACAAGACTGACTTGCAACTTAAAGGAATAGTTCACCCAAAGATGAAATTCATCACTGATAATGAACAAGTCTAATATAACATTGGTGGTTGTGAGAAATGAGTTTTGTGTCTGTTTTATTAAAAGGAGGGTGGGAAACATGCCAGACTGTGCACTGACAACAGCTTGTCTGCCTTATTTTCCCCTGTGTCTAGCGCCTCTAGTGGACACAAGCGAGAATCACAGCGGCTCAGCTATGCTCATGCTCCTCTCTGTGGTGGTGGTGGGTTTAGCAGTGTTCCTCATCTATAAATTCAAAAGGTATTGTTATCCATATTTAAAACCTCATCTTTAAATCATAATGTATATGTTTGCTGTATAAATATGGTTAGTTTCTTTATTTTTTTGTTAAATGTCTAGTGGAAAATAATCAAAATAAATGTGAAAATAACAAAGTTTGTGAAAGCTAGAAAGGCAAGTTATTTATAAAGTAGTAACAAAAAGTAGCTAACAAATGCTATTTGTAGAATTTTTTAAAGATAAAAGTATATTTTTAAATGCAGAATTATCTGATGATATATTTTATTAATTTATAACAGCATTATTTACCTGAATATAATGTTTGTTCAGATATATATATATATATATATATATATATATATATATATATATATATATATATATATTCTAAGGTAACTTTTTAGTGTCCTTGTTAGACACGTTACATGTAGTTACTGTAGTAATAACTATACATGTTGCATAATTACATGCAACTAATCCTAGACCAATCCTAACCTTATAATAAGTACATGTACACTGTAAAAAAATAAATAAAAAATAAATAAATGCTGCCTTAAATTAAGTACAATCAACTTGGATGTTTAAGTCAGTTCAACTTAAATTACATCAAACTGACGTAAAAAAAAAAAAAAAGTTTAATTTTGTATAACTTATCAAAATAAGAAGCAATTTTTGACTTTTTTCATGAGTTAAAGCAATGTAAAAACACATGTTGTCAACTTATTGATCATCATTTTTTACAGTGTATTATTTATTATTGTATTAATTATTATTAATCAGTACTTGAATGTATAATTACGCTATAACACGGAAACCTTAAAAATAAAGTGTAACCTATTCTAATTATAATAATAAATTATTATAATAATACATATTTTTTATTCTTTTGTTCAATGCTACAAAAACAAAAAAAAGCCAAGCCGTTGTCTGCACAGGGAATACGAGGCAAATCGTTCTCATTCTCTCAGATCAGCCAGTTTAGGTGTTGTAGCTCAGTTTAGCAAATTACTGAGCGGATATGTGGAGTGGTGATTCACCCTTTCCCTGTTGCAGAACCTTCTTTCTTTTGTCCTAGCGCTCATAAGAAATGAGAAATGTCAGTCAATGCACAGACATTATCAATATTTAGCCCTTTGAGTTTTTCAAGTTGACCTTTATGAAATGTTAAATGATTGCACCGTTTCCATCGCCGGACTGAGAGAGAAAAGGGCACGAGAGGTCAATAAGACAAGATCTGGAAACAGGAGAGGGAGATAACAGAAGTGCCAAGAATTTTCCGATGCTTTAATATTTTTTTGTACGCAACAAGCTCTCATTCGGCGGCACTACAGCCACCGGTGACTTCCTGAAAGAACACTTCTTGTTAATCAGTTCACCCGAAACTAACGCTAAAAAACTGCTCTAACAAATACAGAAAGCTCTGAATAGATGTAAATGGGTTTAGAGCTACATGAGCGCGAGTAAATGGTGTCAGAATTTCCGTTTCGTTGTGTGAACCGGTCCTTTAATGAGGGTGTTAGATCACATCTTAATGAGCTGTCCGTTTGGGTTGCGTTTTCTTCCTGCTAAATCCCTCTCCGGTTGTATTTTGCAAAACAAATTTGCTTTTGAATCCTCTTAGGCAATGCCCTGTTAAAGCTCTACTCTGGTTTTTGCTTGCGTGACATTCTTCCCTCCGTAACGATGCAGACCAAGTCGGATAAAATCACCTCTCTGAAAGGGCGCTCTTGATTTAACAGCTCAGTTCTAGCCCCTAAGTGAGACTTTTCACACAAAGGTCTTTTTTTTTTCTTTCTTATTCCTGTCTCATTACAAATGTTTCCCTGAGGCAGAGCCCAGATTGCGTTTTGTAAATGCAGGATACCGCGTTCACAAACTATAAACACATGCTTCCTGTGATAAACGAACAGAGTGATGTGAACTGCAAAGCTGATAATGTCAGGGCCGTCGGAAGGCTTGGGAAAAGTGCAGAAGGGCACATTATGAACCTTTTCAGCTTGCCTCGTGAATATTAATTAGGTAATGTTCGCCCAGTGAAAGATAAGCGTCTGCTGGCCACAGTAGATCACCTGCTGCGCTTTAATTCGCATATTTAAGTTTGTACTGTTTGTGTGAAGAAAAAGTACATACTTTTGAGTGTGTAGCAGAATAGCAGGCAAGCTTTGGCTCATAGGCCTAGTACTTCGTCATAATTGCGTCACCGTTTAAACTGCCCCGTCAATCATCTTGTCGCAGTTAAAATCCTCCACGTTCAATTTAATTTAATGTCCTACCGTATCAGAGAGAAATGTAGTAGCACGTTGATCTGCCAGTTGTGGGTGTTTCATGTCTAAAACTCTCCTTATGCGTTCGCATAATGATGCATTTAAAGGTTAATGACCAAACGTATCTTTATAAAAGTTCACAATGTTGTTGCAGATGAAATATAATGTGGATAACATTGAATAAATACATTTTCGTCAGGTTAGATGCTGATTATTAATCACTCAAAGCCCTTTATCTAAACCTAGTTAACCGTCGGTCTTGTACATCCTTGTTTATTTTTTACACATTTTATCGTTTGAAGTTCTAATCGAATCCTCATCCACGGTGCAATGGGTTGTGGGCAATATTAGCTGTTAGGGTGTGCATGGATCTGCACTTCGGATTCTAACCGGAAAAAAGTAGACCATCCGGGTATCTACTCATTTCAACATACTATTTAGGACACACTAATTCTGATTGCGAATACTATTTAGGACGGGTAGTATGCGAATTATGACGCAGCAACCGTTTACAGCAACATTGTTTGTTTTTTACTCAGTCAAACTACTGTACATCTTAAAATTACTAGGCAGTTGGCTACATGTTTTATTATAAATATCACTTTATAGTTATATATAGTAGTGTTATATATGTGTGTGTGTATAAAAACACTAATGTTTTAGAAAAAAAATATTTTATGCTCACCAAGGCTGCATTTATTTGATCGAAAATCAGTAATATTGTAGAATATTATTAAAATTTAAAATAGCTGGTTTCTATTTTAATATATTTTAAAATGTAATTTATTCATGTGATGCAAAGCTGAATTTTCAGCATCATTACTTTATTTCAGCATTATTATTAAGTCATCAGTGTCACATGATCCTCCAGAATTCATTCTAATATGCTGATTTGCTGCTCAACAATCATTTCTTATTATTATCAATGTTGAATTTGATTAATACAGCATTTATTTGAAATAGAAATCTTTTACAATATTATAAATGTGTTTACTCTCTTTTGGTATTTAATTTAGTGATTAAAAGTATTCTTTTTTTTTAAATCATACTGACCCGAAACTTTTTGAACAGTAGTGTATATATTTAAATTATTAAGATGGATGAAACTTTTAACATAATTGTTAATTTCTAACTTAAAGATGAATAAATCATTTATAAAAGTTGAAGACACAGTCCCCTTCAGTAATTTATGGTCGCTTACCGCTTGATAATATTATTATTATTTTTTCTCACCCTGTTTGAAACAGGCTGATTCCCCCAAGCATATCTTGTAGCATCAAGGTTTGTTTGCCCGTGTCTCATTGTAAATCTTTCCTCAAGGAAGATCCCAGGCCTCCACATCTATGCAGCGATGCAGGACGAAAAAGAGCAAGAAATGATCCAGAGTCCAGTTTCTCCCACTGACAGCACACCCAGCTGCAGTTCTCAGAGAGAGCTGCTCACATCACTGGAACCTCTGGACACAGAGCCCAACACCCAGACCATCGGTGAGCACCTGCTGGGCGCACCGTATCACATCCTCTGATGCTTTTCCATTTATCACATGCCACTCAGATTCTCTCTTATACTGAACTCATTGCTTTGATTCTTGAGAACAGCAGATACACTAAGGGCCCTATCATATAGCCGGCGCAATGCGGCACCAGGCGCGACGCAAGTGTTTTTTACTAGTTTCAGCCCGACGCAGTTATCATTTTCACGTCCTGCGCCACGTTGTTTAATAGCAAATGCATTTGCGCCAATCTATGCGCCCATGGGCGTGCTGGTCTGAAAACGAGCTGTGTTCAGGCGCGTTGTTGGCGCGTTGCTATTTTGAGGCAACTGAAATAGACTGCGCTATTGACCAACAAATCCCTGGTCTAAAGTCAATGGAGCAGTATTTATTTGTGTTATTTAAAGAGCCAGTTAGTAATGTGCGCCTATAGGCGGGTGCACAACGCACGTACACGCGCGTACACACACCAGCACACAAACTAGCCAAATATTAAAAATAAAAGGATTACATGATTGCAAAAGATTAATATTGTGTACATAAAGATATGGTGGAATCCTGCTTGTCCCGTTGATATTCTGCTTGCGCGCTTTAACCTCGCGCACGAGCAGATCCGTTTCCTCGCTAGAGAGGCGTTCAGTTTTTCCGCTTGCAAATTCCGTCATGTAAATAGCGAATCCGCCACGGCGTGAACGCAACTGGCTTTTAAAGGTAATGGGAGATGAGACTCTGATTGGTTTATTGCACGTTACGCCCATAACACACCCATTACTCATTAACAGAATAGGGACAACCCTTTTAGACCATGCGCCGGGTGCACCGACCATTTTTCCCGTCGTTAAACTAGCAAAAGTAGATTCGGACTAAGTGCACTTCGCTTTAGACCATGCGCTTAGATCGTTAAAATAGCGCCCTTTACCTGTCACTCGGCTCAGTCGGCGCGTGTTAGGCAACTTCTTGTAAATGCTTCAGCAGATTGTTGGAAAAGGTTGATTGTTGATTGCAGGCAAAAACTTATGGTCCCTTGGTGATGCCTATAATAAATCAACAAAACAGCAAATGTCATGATGCATTTCAGCTTTCTAGGCTGCTATGTGAATGTTGCCAGTCAATTCACGCTGTTGTTCTTTTCCCAGAATGCATCAAACCTCACCCACGCGTCAAATTCTCATCAGACCTTCCTACGTACATCGACGTTTGAACTCTAGACTCCGCCTACGTCAAGGACTTTGGTCATGCGGACACAAAGGTTTCAAGCTTTATTCAGTACTTGTGCATGTTGGACATTAACTTTACTGTGCTCTGTGAATACTAGAACAAACTTTGTACAGCTTTTTTATATGTCTGTGTATTCAATAAATGATTTTTGATGCTGTTCATTTATAAAGACGCCAGTGTGTATAAAGTTGGAGGGAAAGGCCAGCATGAGGGGTGGAAAACGAAAATTATTCTTGGTTAACTGTCCGTTTATTTTTTATTGTTAACAGTGGCAGTACAGTATTCATGAGAGTAAAACATGGATGTGTGACATTTTGGAAGTGTTTTAATAATAAACTGTACATTTATTAATGATTATTGTAAAATGAAACATTTCCTGGGTTTCATTTTGTAAAGCTATATTTAGCACATCTGTACTTTACATGTAACACAAAAATGTCGGTTTTATCATTTGACTCAGTTTAATGCGATTATTCATGAAGCAGATTTAATGTTGAAGCTTTTTTTGCTTTTCTGCAATATCAAAGTATTTTTCTCATAGTAAAATAAATTATGTATTTCTAGGTAGAAATAACTGTTGGTTTACAGACACATATCAATCAGTGTCAAGATATGTTGTGTAAACTGATATAAGACATTGAGATACATCATGGCAATTTCATACATAAACAATTTTGTATGAAATAATTTGTGCACTCACAGGGGGTTACATGATTTATGGTTTGATTTTGCTTCTCTCTTTTTTTTCTTTTTTTTTTTTGCATTTAAATTCAGTCATGTCATACCAAAAGCTGACGGATATGAATGTATGAATGTGTAAGTATGTGTTTAAATATTTAAGCCTTTTATTTTCTTTTACTATGCCCTCTTTATTTTTTAACAATGTAAATCACAGGGAAGCGACGAGCAGTTACTTGAACTAATAAATTGACTAGTACTATTCAGAAATCATTTTATTTGACCTTGTATAGTTTGAGAATTTAACACAGTCAATCCATATTGGTATATGACTCATTTGGCTAGTTAAAAGAAATTTTTTATAAAATAATTATACCAAAATACAGTTTGCATGGACCTGGGGCAAAGATAAAATTACATACAATTATATGATTATTTGCATTTTATTATTTATTTGTATTATTATTGATATTTACATGTAGCATTACAACTCATTGAGAGCCACTACATGTCCTCCTGTTTATAATAATGGTGCTGTTACACACATGGCAGAGATCATGGTCCTCACGTTATCATCCATCCGCTACTATCTTTTTCTCCACTATAGCGTTTTTATCTATGGGATGCATCCCATTTCTTCTCTTCTTTCAATTTTTGAATATCAAGGTTATATATCAGCTATTGCCAGTTTTTCTATTCTCATACATCAATGAATAAAAATGGAGGTCATCTTTATTACACAAATGTCAGAATATCGAAGACAGCATGTTTAAAAGGGAATTTTTGTCGGATGATTTTATTTCAATTGTCCTCGTCCGTCACCTTTTGTACACTACCTATAAATATCATGTCACAGCAGTAGAGGATATTCATACCTAGACAATTCACTACGGACTTGATACAATCACAGTACAGATTATATTTTCATAATATCATGAGCGCTGCAGTCTGACGCTGTCTTTGGCATATGATACGATGGGCGACAAAATCAAGTTATGAGTCGAGATTGTCAATCAAATGAGAGCAGGGCATTGTGGGTAAGGGGGAGGGGCTATACAATGAGCAATAGCAATATAACTAAATAGTTTCTGCTAAAAGGCCCAAAAAAAAAAAAATCAATATCTGAATATCCAGACTTAAAAACAGACCTGATGGCTGAAGAGAAATACATTTGAATTAATTATTAAACTTGAGTTGTATATTTAGATTGAAGACAGAGATTATATTAACTGTTGTTAAACCACTGGCTACAAAACAAGACACTTTATGAGCTCTGAATGGACAAACTGTGGCAGCCAGGATATCAAAATCCAGCGCTGCCACTTTACTCTTAAGAGTAAGGAAGATTATTTTTGTAGAAGACGAGTTTTATTACTGTAAAGATTTTATATATCTATATATATAAATATATAAAAAAAAGTAGGTGTCATGTTTTGTGTGTTTTTTTTCTCTCTCTTTTTTTTTTTTTTTTTGTATATATATATATATACAGTATCTCTTTCTTTGACCTCAACTCTGTGCAGTGTGGAATTGTTTCTGTTTGGTGCAATCATATTTATTAAATGAAATCAGTCCCTGTAATTGTGTTTTGATTTTCTTACAGTATTTGTAAAAACATTATGTAATTTGCTGAAGTAACCTTTAAATCATAGATAATAAAGTATCAATCAGTCAAATGGTCTGTTTTTGTTTGAATAATAGGCTTGCCTAATAGGATATATGCAGGAATAATAGGATAATGCTTTTTTGAATGTGTACGCAACCTTTTATCAATCATAATATAATAATAATAATAATAAAAAAAAAAATTTCTTGAAGCTATATAACAATGTACGCTCCCATACAAAAGTATGGGGTCTGTAAGAATTTGCATTGATTTTAAAAGAAGTCTAATGCTCACCAAGGCTGCATTTATTTGGTCAAAATACAGTAATATTGTGAAATATTCTATGTGAATATATTTTAAAATGAAATTTATTCCTGTGATGACAAAGCTGAATTTTCAGCATCATTACTCCAGTCTTCAGTGTCACATGATCATTCAGAAATCATTCGAATATAATTTGATGCTCAATAAACATTTCTTATCATTATCAGTAATGGAAACAGCTGCTTAATATTTTAGTGTAAACATTGATATTTTTTTTCAGGATTCTCTGATGAAAAGAAAATTCAAAAGAACAGCATTTATTTGAAATAGACATTTTGTTACAACAATATAAAAGTCTTTTATATACAGTAGCCTACATGTAGTGTTCTGGTTAAACGTGATCTCACAACATGCTGGTTATAAGATGAGTTCTGTCCCCTTCTAGAGAAAAAAGAGTGTGAGAAAAGAGGAGAAATGAGCAGCCATTAGCGAAGAATGGTTTTGCGACAGCGCAGCTAGAGAGACAGAGTGAGGGAGTTAACTGGAAGGCACATGAGACTGCAGATTAAGGAGCAATCAATGTTACCAGGGCTCTACTGACATCTCAAGGTAACTTTCAACGGCGCCCAGGGAACTGTAAGTATGAGTGTGTTTGTGCGTGTTCCTGTTATGCAATTGCAGTCAAGGGCATGGCTAATTCGAGCCTAATGATTCATTTCGAATTTCTTCATAAAAATGATGCCCTCATGACAAAGCATTAGGCGACCAGCGTACCTCTTGTGTACGAATGAAAGTTTATCAGAGGCCTGTCTCCTCCAGGATAATAACCAGCTCAATCCGCTCCCTGTGGGTTCGTACTGTAGTTACTCCAAGGACATTAGACTCAATCTTCCTCTGGTGATACGTGTGCCTCACAGCCGGTCGACTCACCACGTTTAATTACCTTTGGAAAGAAAGACCAGCGGGAGAGAGAGAAAACACACACACACACCAAAGGGGTAACTGCATTAGTAATTCATTTCATAGGCCTACTCCTGTTAAAATCCAAACAATGTTGTACATATGAAAGGAGCTCTTTTCACTGATAGGCAATGTAGGGTAACAGTAAAAAGTGTCAGTCATCTGATGAATGCAAAATCAGGTGTTTTATGTCAAATTACATTTGGTTTCATAGGACAGAGTGAATGTGCTTCTCTATAAAACATAATTCTATCAAGGATTTCCCAATAACATTGCAAGTCATGCTTTTAATATCACCGGTAAGTCCAAAGGTGCTGAAGGTGAATAATATATGCAGGAGGTTTCTCTCACCAACATAAAAAATACTGCCAAACATGATATATTTTTTCTTTCAGGATTCATTGATGAATCAACAGCATTTATTTCAAACAGAAATATTGCCAGAGCCGGACAGTAACGGAGTACATTTACTTGAGTACAGTACTTAAGTACAATTTTGAGGGACCTGTACTTTACTCGAGTATCATTTTTGGGGAGTACTCATGACTTTACTCAAGTACATTTGAGAGGCAAATATTGTACTCTTTACTCCGCTACATTTCTTTCCATAACTGTGAGTACCCGTTACCACCTTCAGCTTTCCGCCAAAGTCAACTCCATGGTCAGATTAAGATAAGAGACGAAACCATGGACGAAACAATGGATGAAGACGCAGCAGGTCCATCCCGGGAATGTGCCAACCCGTGGCCCCACCTCGCCAGACTATTTCAAGTTAATGATAGTTTTCGCTTCAAGTGTTTGCTGTGTTTACCAATGTAAGCACTGTGGCAGTAGTAATGCAATATTTAGAAAATTTACTCTTGTACTCTTGATACTCAAGTACTTTTAAAAACAAGTACTTCAGTACTTTTACTTAAGTAGACATCTGACTGTAGTACTTTTACTTGTACTTGAGTAAAATTTAGCAAGGGGTATCTGTACTTTTACTCAAGTAATGAAGCTGTGTACTCTGTCCGCCTCTGAATATTGCATATAAATGTCTTTACTTTTGATCAATTTAATGCATCCTGTCCTGAATAAAACTAGTAAAACTAGCCTTGGTGAGTTTTAGAAACTTTCAAAAACCTGAAAAAAAATATGAATTATTCCAAAAATGTGGAATTTATATGTGTGAGTTAAGTCAAGAGAGAGAGAAAGAGAGATACCCAAGCACCAATACTTACCCAGCCGTTCACTTCATTAACTTCCCATCTCTCCCTGGGGACAGATTGCATTCTCTAGAGGTTAACGCAGGCCAGCAAAGAGAAAGTCACTCTCTTCTCCAGACTGATTTGCATGGTCTGTTGATAATTGGCATTCAGGAAAGCTGTATTTGATTAGGAGGTCCAGCGGTACGCTTCACTTCTGGAAACTCTATCACACACTGTCCTTGTTCTTAATGCCCGCTGGAAAAGCGGCGATGATCATTTGACAGTGATTTCATGAGCATATTCCCTTCATCAATGATTAATCTTTGTTACTTATGCAGCAGAACAGAGCGAGAAGTTTATTTTAATGAGAATGAAAGAGCTGAAATACATGCAGAGGCCTTAAAGGAGGCAGAAGGAAATGAAAACGGACTGCAAACGCACCCTTGTGGGACACCCTCCTTTTTCCGAAGCAAAATGTATTATTTCTAATGAATGGACACTGAACCCTATGTTTGGCCTGATTGATTACCATGCTCAGTAGAACCGCAAAATAAGCAAACTCCAAATTATGCATACTTAGGTAAACGGCTGATTACTCATTAATCTGCTTGTGCAGTTTTTAATAAAACCCAGAGCTGGAGAACTGAATCGTTTCTATGCGACCTGTAAAATGTTCTCATGTATTGATCAAACTGGTTCTTTGTATTTGCACAATGAAACACACACCGTGGCAAGAAAGGGTCATTAAAACCACGCTCCACTGGAGTGTAATCAGCATACACTTCGCTGACATCATGATTGCAGTAATTAACTTCATCCTTTAAATATGTTGCGTATTTTATCAGTAGCCTACTAGAAGAAACCAGTAGAATGAACATTAAATCATGTTCAAAACCCATTTTACTTCAGTAATGTCACATGCTTCTACAGTAAGTTAAACAGAGTATTCAATGAAAAAAAAAAATGGACGGGGTTTGATGTTATCCACTGGGAAATGATCGGTTTGTGAAAACTCAGCATTCCATATCAGAATAGATGTGCAGAGAAAGCTGGACGTTATCTCTATATGACGTGGTTGGATGGGCAGTGTTCAAAAATAACTAAGGGAGTTTAGCGACATCAGCTGAAAGAAAAAAAACACATTTTTTTTTTTTTTTTAATAAATCATGCATGGTAAGACCAGAAATGTATTTTAAGAAAGCAACACAAAAAAAAAGTACATGTTGACTTTAAACTTTTCTGTTGTTGTACATAAACTTTTTAATTAGTCTATCTAAACAAATGGTTAGTTTCAAGAGACACTTTACAGCACGTATATACTAAACACATCAGAACAACATCAAAATAAAATATGTAATTTAGACTTGCTTTCCAATGGATACCCCAGGCTTTACATTTATATTTATTAGAAAGGAATCATTTTAATGAATAACACTGACTTTACCTACATTACAGTATAAGCACAGCACTCTCAATGAAATAAAAGCTAATAAACCCTTTGACACTGTCATCCTCATTAGACTGTTTATTTTGCTAAGTTACATTTTTGAGGTATAAAACATCAGCTAGAAAAAAGTATATAAATTACTTTATGCCTTACAGTGACTTAGCTCTAATCAAAGCCATTAATCACAGCTGTGTGCATGTAACCACTCGCACCAGATTATGTTATTCATTTTGCACAGTGGGGACATTGGAGAATGATTTATTTGATAATTGCATCATGAAATCATAATTCGTACTTATCTAAAATATCAGGGGATGGATTATACGGAGTAGTTGCATAATGCATTCCGCTTGAAATAGCTGTGATTGCATCATGTCCCGAAATATGATCTATGATAGTTTGCTGAAACTTACCATACTGTAACTTTCTCCCCTATGCATCAGTTGCAGTACCACATGTTTTCCACAGGGGGAGATGTGGGACCACCTGCACATCTTCATCTTTCACAGAAATGACTGTTCAACAGGAGAAAGAAAAAAAGTGGTAAGTGGTAGGCATTGGTTTTGTCAGTCTCCCCCAGCATGTCTTAAAGATATGTCTCCCTTTGTTTAAATAACAATTACTGTCAAATCAAACATCGGTTTCTTCGCTTAACCTGCTGAAATTACATGAGGACAGAAATATCTAAAAGGCCAAGTGACAAGAGACAGTATATGCAGGCGAACCACAAACAACTCTAAAGGTGACACTGTAATCATAACGTATAGGTGAAGTGACAAAAAAATGTGGGAGTACTTCTTCTTCCGCAGTTTGAGAAGTTTTACACCTCTAACTCTTCATTCTGGCACAGCATGAGAAAAAAAAAAAGCGCTGTCCTAGCCTTTAATTGGCAGAATGGTGCCATGTCTGACATCAGCCATAAAAGTGAAGTTAACTGAGCAATTTTTTTCAATGTTAAAATACTTCCTGCTGTTCCAGCTTAACATGCACAGACAACTGTAAGTAGTTCAGAAGTTGATTTTCCCCAAAATAATCTTTTTGTGGTGCTATCAAAACATTTCTCTGTTTGTTTCCAACCAGGCGTCACAGCAACATTTTTGGGGTAGAGGTATATGTTTGTCCAACAGAAGGTTAGGGAAAGTGTTAAAACTTTTATTTAACAATGACGCGTAACATTGATCAAATGTGACAGTAAAGAAAAAAAAAAAAAAAAAAGGAATTCTAAAAAGAAATTGGAACAGTTTGAAATAACACTACTGTTCAATACACTTTTGAACGGTAGTGTAATAATACTAAAAAATAATTACGTACAAAAGAATAATGATATGCACAATGTACATTTTTTACATAATTATCTTTGTCTTTTATTGCACTAGTTAATTGCACAATAAAACAAGAAATATTGCATTAGCACTGTAAGATCTAACCTTAAAAGGAAAGATGGCGAGTTAGAAATGTGTAGTGATACCGTGCCATGGATTTGTATTCTGCAAATTGAGTTCAGCACAAATTTTTGGTGTGTGTTTCCTCCATTATCTAATTTGCATGATTTCTTTAGTAAATTGGGTGCTAAAATAGACAGCTTGTTCCAAAACAAGCCTTTGTTCCTGGTACATTCTCCCCTACGATTTACAACAACAGTTCATATAGCTGCATGCTATGTGTGGAAGGATGGTGAGAAGAAAGTGTTTGTAGGGAAAAAAATACTCTCAAATCTCATCTGGGCTTCGCCTTAAGGCATATGAGAGACTGAGGAACGATTCTATGATTCTAAAAATGAACTTTCTTGGCCTGAGTGGTAAGCACTATGTTTAGTGCAAACCGAATGGAGCACATCACCCTGAGAATATCATCCTCCTAACAGTGAAGTATGCTGGAGGAAGCATCACTCTTTTAGGGGAAAACTCATAAAGGTAGAAGGAAAAATGGATGGAGCTAACTCCAGAAATATCTCATAGGATAAAGTGCTGCAATCAGCAAGAACGCTGGCACTTTAAAGACACTTCATCTTCCCACAGCACCTGGAACATACAGTAAAAGCCACAATAGAGTGACTTCAAAGCAAAAAAAGGTTAATCATCTCGAGTGGCCCTGCCAGAATTCAGACATCGGTCTTATTGAGCATCGCTGGAACGATTTAAAGATTGCGGTTCACGATCGATCCCCATCCGACCTGATGTAGCCTGAGGAATTCTGAAGAAGAATGGGAAGAGTGAAATATTTCACTGCCGAGAAGTGTAACACTCATACTGTTGTGGGGAAATGTCATCTCTTTCTTGCAAATGACGCTCAAGAGGTGTTCCAGAAGTCAAAATAAGACTTTATTGAACAAAGTAACAACGCCGAGATGCCACAGGACATCTGAATTTGCCTCTGGCCAGGGTGCCAATCTTATGTAGTTCTCTTATCTGTTATTTCACAATTACCAAGTGACTTCATTCTCTGGTAAGATTCACCCCTCCTGTTTCCCACCCTCCTGCCTTTCTCTCTAATTGTGGAAACCAGCCAATTGTTGGTCAACCCTTTCTCAGAGGCAAGATGTAACATTTTCCAAGGACAATCAACTCTTTCCCAGAGGCAAGAAGCCTTCAAGTGAAATAATGGTCTTATTCTTTCACAGCCACCTGTTGTGTACTGAACATCCCCGACTAAGCAAAAACTGGAGACACAAGACTTTCTCAGACGCATCTAACCTTTGTAATAATTATTTATCACAGTCACGTATAGGCAACAAGACCTTCAAAACACTTTTGACTTTTATAGTATTCAATCTAGTTCTACAATCAATACAGACATGCCCTATGAACCTCATACAGTAGCTGGAATATATTCTGCACTCATATACACTCTTAAAACTGGCATCTTTAGTTCCATGAAAAACCTTTAACGTCCAGAGTCCTGAGTTTTAATAATTTTTCACCTAGATCTTGTGTTGATGATGGGAGAGGCAAACGACAGCGTAAAGTCTTCTCCAGCACATCCCAAAGATCCTCAACGGGGGTTAAGATCGGGACTCTGTGGTGGCCAATCTCTGTGAAAACGATGCCTCATGCTCCTTGAGCCATTCTTACACAGTTAAGCCCGATGAATCCTGGCATTGTTATCTTCAAATATGCCCGTGCCATCAGGGAAGAAAAGACCCTCTGATGGGAAACCCTTTGTAAATTCAGGTAGGTAGCTGACCTCATTTTAGAGCCACTCAATGTTGCTGAACCTAGGCCTGACCAAGTGAAGCAAAGCCAGATCATAACACTGCCTCAACAAGCTTGTACAGTAGGGACTATGCATGATGGGTGCATCCCTTCTTATCCTGATGCGCCCATCACTCTGGAACCGGGTAAATCTGGACTCATCAGACCACATTTCCATTGCTCCAGAGTCCAATCTTAATGCTTCCTAGCAAACTGAAGCTTTTTTTAAATGATTAGCCTCACTAACAAGTGGCTTTCTTAAGGCCACACAGCTGTTCATTCCCAATCTCTTGAGTTCTCTTTGCATAGTGCATCCAAAAATGCTCTTACTTTCACTGTTAAACATAGCTGTGAGTTCTAGTACTGTCGATTTTCTATGATTTGACTTCACCAAACGTTTAAGTGATAATGGTTCATCACTATCCTTCCAGGTTTTAATAATGCGCCGGATAGTTCTTAGTCCAATGTTAGTACTTCCAGCAATCTCCTAATTTCAGCAATTCAGCAGGCCAATAATCTGACACTTCTGAAACACAGTGACATTTTTTCCACGACCATGGGATGTGTCTTCCGACATGATTGTTTAGGAAATGAGAAGGTACCCACTGCGTCTGTAAAGTTATGTTGCCAGCTGCAACATTAACCACTGCAGGATTTAGTGGATTTAAACAGTATATTCAGGAAAAAGAAATGTTGGTGGGGCTTAATTATATCTATTGAGATGTAATTGGGATCATTACAAGTGGGTGTTACATACTAGAAAAGACTTACAGTATGTCAACTGAAAAGAAAAGTTCTTTCAGAAGCAAAGTTATTACATTTAGTTATTGCATCACATACTACAAATATAATTTCTCTGAATAGTATAAGACAAGGACCATGTTTTATCAAAGTATAAAGGGTCGGTGGAAAAAACAGTGGCCAAATGTTGTCTAAATTAATGTATCTAACAGTCAATTCCTGCTGGAGTTCTAATGCAAGGCATGGTGTTTATTCCAGATGTGTTTCCAGTCTGCTGTACACTGACTCGTGCAGTAGATGGCACTGCATATATGCTGTTGTGTGAACAGAATGCTTGGACTAACAAAGACAATGCTTTAACTAGATAGAACAACTCTTATTTTCTGTATTTTACCTGTAAGAAACTCTTCTTCTTTGGGGGGGGAAAAAAGCACAAAAGAATTAGCTGTCTATTTATTGCTAAACATAAACAAAATTATATTCATAAAGTATTCTTGTCTCATTTAATAAACCATGCATGAACTCTGAAAAGAAAACTGAACCCTTCAGATTTAGGATCATTAATGTGATATTTCACCCAGTAAATCATAATTATGTCATCATTTACCCACCCTCATGTCATTACAAAGACTTTCTTTCTTCTGCGGAACACAAAAGAAGATATAACTAATGTTGGTATCAAAACAGTTTTGGTGAGCAGTGACGAAATAAAACAACAACTCTGAGACATTTCTCAAAATATCTTATGTTTCGCAGGTTTGGAATGCTATGAGGATCAGTAAAGGATGACAGAATGTAAATTTTGGGGTAAAATCCTGAGTGCCACTTCTTCCATTTGGTTGGCTATTCCAGATCCTAAGCACCACCAAGCAATCAGTCCTGCCTGGCAAGATCTCCAGGTATGTCGGCCAAGGCTTATATCAGCTCACCTCTACAAAGTCCTGAAAGCTGGATGAAAAAAACTGAAACTAGCCAAAGGTTAGGATGCTCTGTTTTGATGATTTTAGAGGGGTTTACAGCTAGTCAGGCTTGGAGACCAGCTGGCAGATTTGTTAAAAAACAATTTGGCGGGATGGTTCAACCACCTGTCTGGCAACTACAGCATACTTGTTTCATGGATGCTCATAAGTGAAGGGAGTGTCTAACTCCAGAGAATACTAGGGTCCAGGACCACCAGGGGCTCCACAGAAATGCTCAGAGAAAATGATATATATATATATATATATATATATATATATATATATATATATATATATATATATATATGTATAAATATTTTTGTTTAATTACGCTTTCTACAGACTGGTCAGAAAACATTAATCACAAATTATTGTGTCATATTTCTTATGTTCTTCAAAGCTGTATTCATTTGATAGAAAATAACAGTAAAAACTGTAATATTGTGAATTAATATTACAATTTACAATAACTCGACCCTGCCCGGTTTGCCACAATTTGAAATAGACCTTTCAAACAATGTAAAACATCTTTACTGACATTTTTGATTAAGATAGAGTGTAAAAGATAATATTTTAGTGAACATATTTTAGTGAAGGGATAATTTGCAACATGATCATCAACAAACATATTTGGGGATCAATACCATCAAAAAAGCAGCTGTAAGGAACTGAAAATCCACCCTCTGTTTCTGATTGGCTAGTTCAGTTCAAAAGAAAACAAGCATGGACCATTCACCTGATTCTTTTTTCCAAAGGCTGTCAAAAAGACAGGTGTGATTTCTCAAGACGCCTATTTGCGTGATATCTGTCATGTGGTTAGTTATCCAGATATTCCGGACTAAATATGCCTTATGCGATGTTGATTCCGATAGGCTCCTCAGCATCTTTCAGGAGTCAAGACTCTCTCACACACACACACACGCACAGACCAGCAATGAACGCAGAAGCAGAGGCATCAACAGAACTCATTTAGAGAGCTATACCGCCTGAAGCACCTGCCCATTTCCTCACAAACCAACACACCAATGTTCACAACAAACAATTAATGATAAAAGCAAGCGCTCATTAAGAGTGATGTTCTCATTAAAACCAGTGATTAAGTGTTTGTTATTTATGCCATAACTGTAATTCAGCACCCACCGTGAATCCCAACTCAACGCTGCACTTCCAGTTACTTTTTTTTTTCTTTTTTTTTTTTTAAGACGATAGATGTTAGTTCAGGGGAGCGGGGTTGTATAATAGCTTGTAATGTTTTAAATGTTGTTAGCTATTACCCCTGAGCTCTGGCAGATGGAAGGCATGCAAAGACACATCGTCTCAGGGGTGGGACTCGCAAAGCTATTTACACATTTCCATTGCCAAACGGAGAGAGTAATTATCTGTCTCAAAGAGAAATCAATCCAATAGCGCGGAAGGCCTCCAAAGGCGCAGCAGCAATATGAAAGCTACAACCGATGATGATGATGATGAAAAAATTAGCTGTATGCGGACAAGCCTTTTTTTTTTTTTTTTCATTGACTGTTCTTAGGTCTGAAGCCTAGCAGAGAGTCTGTCTTTGAGCAGTGTTAGCACACCGCTTTAAACCTCCGTGAACAACAACAGTGCACTGCACACACCAGATGGGACTCGCTTGCTTCAGCTCATATTATTTTGTTTAGCCAAACGCTCGATGGTGTTTTTAGCCCCCAATGGCTCCTTCCAGGCAGCTAACCCCAACCTCAACCTTAAACCTACCCATCCCCTCGCTGCCTGGAAGGCGTCGTTGGGGGCTAAAAACACCAAACACCTAGCCAAACACACTGTTTATATCACTGCAAACAGAAAACAAAATCAGGCAACACTTGTTGACTAGAAAATTTGTTGAACTTGAACTATGTAACAAATTTGCATAATGCCAGCCTATGGTCTTCATTGGCTGCCGGCGAACAACTTCTACTTTGCCCCGCCCTCAAACAAAGTAGTTGTAGCAGAGGCCTGGAAGAGTTCGGTTGATATTGTCGTCATGTCGCGAAGAAGCTGCTTTCAGCGCTACGAATCCACTTTGCATGTACTTCAAAAGCATGAGGACTTGATACGGTAAAACCGACGCCATCGTTACTGATCTTATCACTGTGTATGAAGCGCTGAGGAAGCCTCTGGGGCTGAAATTCAGATATGGTAAATGGCAGTTTAATTTCCATAAGCAGCAGACCAATTACAACCGACTGGGCCATCTGACCAATCAGAGCAAAGTAGCCTCTCAGAAAGGAGGGGTTTAGAGAGACCGGATTTTAGAATGAACCAGTTACCTGCACTCATTTGTTTTGTACAATTATCCTATGTGAAAAGTGCTTTCTCTCTCTCTCTCTCTCTCTCTCTCTCTAGGTGTAGGAAAGTATGTTGTTTAATAGTGCAGAAAGTGGATGAAAATGGTAATACAACAAATTACAACAGTATACAATAGCGCAAGAAACTTGACTCAGTTGACTTAATTGATTAAAAAATAAAATGCAGCAAAAGTGTAGAAAATGTCATATTTAGAGTGGATAACAAGGACAAAACTTGCTAAAAAGTACAATGTATATATATATATTTTTTTAACAATTATGAAACCGCGACAGAGTTGGAACTATGACTAACATACTGTGCTGTTCAGATTGCTCATTTAGCCTGTGTCACACCTTTGTAAGATATCTAGTAGACCAGCAGGTGCCATCAGGTCCTGTGAGGGGTTTAATGAGAATGTAGACCGCCAGACTCACTTTATGAGATGTTCAGATCAAGATGCTGAAAGACTGCATTGAGAGAGGGAGTTGGGACAGGAGGCATCGGGGGTAAGTGTCCTGAGAACAATCTGTCCTCCTCTTCAGACACCTGCTGAATTTATCATCTTTTGTTCAAGTGGGTTACAGAATGTCTTCCATAGAGTTGGTCTATTTGGCTAAGTAAGGACTAAAGTAGAATGTAATAAGACTGACATAAAACTTGTAAATAACATGAAAATCATGTTAATAATTAAAAAAAAAATCCCATTCTGGGAATGAACACATTAAATACTCAAGATAATCTAATAAATATAAAATTATAAAATATTATTTACATTTTTATAATCATTAACCGGTGTCAAATTAACCAATATATTTATAAAAATTCTAAGGTAAGATTATTATTTTTGATTAGCATGTACTTACAGTATGTACATTTCTTCCTAATTTTCAATAATGCAATGGAGTCCGTTTTGTCAATGTTCTAGTTTGACAGAAATAATATGTAAAAAATAGAAATAACACAAGATGCAGTCGTCATATACCACAGTACAAGAATATACATCATGGTACTGAATGATTATATTCGCATACTGTAGTTTTACTATAGTACATATCTATAAATCTATCCGATTTTTGATACGGTTTTGTTAGTGCAATAATCAACACTTACAGTTTTTCCTCAATTGCTAAAACCCTAAAACCCATTGGCTGAACAAAATTGCCTGAACTCATTTAGATAATTGTGCAGTCTGTTGTCACTACCTTAAACCATTTCACATGGTAAAACACAATTTGCAGATCTCACTTAGACTTTTCAGCAAAACTCTAAACACATTCTCATTCTCAAAACACATTCTGCACTCTAATGCACATGTCATCCATACTGGTAAACACAAGTGGCAACAATAAAATACAAATATAGAATACATGTCATTGATTGAACACAACCACTCAAAATTGATTTAACCTGTTTCAAAAGATGTGACACAACCAATATAAGCCAGTTCAGAGAGCAAACAGGTTGCTGAAGGTGGGAAGGAGAAAGTCTGAAAATGGATAGAAGAAACAATGTGAGAGGACGAGGACGAGTGCGTATGCGAGGTGGGCGATGACAAAGGGGAGGAGGAGGAGGAGGAGGAGGGACAATATTGCTTGTGATGTCGAAGAAGTGCTCTGGCCTGGCCTGACCCAGCCCAAAGACAAGAAGAAGCACATTGATCACATGTTTACTCCTTTGATTTTTGTCCCTTTTAGTATTGTATGCTGTAGTACAGTGCATTGTAGGCTGTATACTGTACAATGAACCAATTGTATGGCCCTGAACATTGTTAACAGTACCATTTGTTTGCAGTACTGACTGCTCAGTAGATTTTGACTGGTTGCAGGTTCATATCAACAAAGAACAAGAATTACAGTATCACAGAGACAAAGGACAAGTTTGTGAGATGCAGGGTACTGTAAAAATAGGGGTACAAGGAGGAGGAAGAACAAAAAAAAATTGCAAAGAGCAAAGCAGAGTAGTAATTTCTGATCAATTTTGAGCTACTATGATAGAACATGTTTTCGTTCATCAAAAGACAATGTTTCATTTTGCAAGAGGAGCCAGAGGTTCTGTAAATAGTGCTTGAAGATGAGGTTTTGTGTTTAATGTTTTCAGAAAATGGAGCAAGGTTTCAGAAATTGTGAAATATATATATATAATATATATATATTTAATATATATAATATATATATATTAAATATATTTAATATATTTATTATATATATAATAAATATATTTATTTATATATATATATATATATATATATATATATACATACACGTTTCAGTTTCAGTTATTTCGATACATCAACCAAAAATAAGAAGTGTTGAAATTTTTTCAATATATATTTTTTTAAATAAATATAAATACTTTGTTAGTTTTCTTATTTTATTGTAGTTAACTTTGTTTTATTTTAAAGGGATACTTCACTGATTAGCATTAAGCTTTGTATCAGTAGAAACCCGGTAGTATTTTCGAATGACCGTGCTTCCCTCCCTCATGTCCCCCTGAGACGAGAGATTTCTGTATTGCGTGTCTGGAAAAAAACCTCAGATGACGCAAAAATTGTCATTTTGCGTCGTCGGAGGCTTTTTTGGCCAGAGGCGAGAGACTACAATCAGTAGTAGGAGCTCGTTCCACATGTTTTCAACCCGCCCATAGGGGGATCTCACGATAAAACGGTGTCTTTTCAGTTTCGAGTCACTAGTAGCCTAGTTGTATAATTTCTTCCGATACTGCCCTCTGTAACCGGTAGGCGTGGCTTGGGAGTGGCCTCGTAGGGCAGCGAAGCAAGTGCATTCTGGGAGTTGTTGTCTTTCATCCACATGAGCCAAAAATACATTTTCTGGCTTTTCTCAGTCTAGAAGGCACCAACTTCTAAAATAATTTCACATTTCTACTACATAAATGACCCAATTTAAATACACATTCATCTTTCCAGCGGTGAAATATCCCTTTAAGTAACCAAAATGTTAGATTTTTTACTTTTCATTGTTTTAGTTTTAGTTAACAATAAAACCCTGCATCTGACACTGTCATATCAGGCCATCTAACACAATCTCATGGCAATTTTATGATTTGGTGAATTGGTGGCAAATTGGTGGCAAATTGGTGGCTAATTCGTATGAATTCGAACATTTTTGTATGATCTGCTTACTTAAGGGCTGCTTAATAACAGCACCAGAAAGAGGATAAAAATGGTCAAGAAACTTGACTTAAAGGCACAATATGTAACTTTTTTGCTTTAAAAATAGCAAAAATCACTATATCTATGTTATATATATTTTTTAGTTGTGTACTTACATTATCCCGACTGTTTCCAACAACTTTCAAACCAGGAGAAATTTGTAATTTAAATCGAAGACACGTCCCGTTTCTTTATTTCCGTTTTGTTGCCGTCAATGGCGTCATATCCGCGTTCTCCCTGGTTTCCGCTCGTACTGCCATAGCAACCAGAGCCCTCTGATAGTAACCAAGGCGACAGACGTGGACAACTGTGTAGTTCGCAATGTCTATTTGCACGCTGTTGTTGTTTCGTTCAAACATTATGGACCATGGCAAGCAGTCTTTGGATAAAAAAAGGAGAACTAAAACGAGAATCAATATCAGCGCGGTGTTTTCGAGATGCCTAGAGCTCCCATAGACAGTAACGTTATATAAACGAGAGCTCCACGTCCGAGACTTCGACCGCTCCTACATGTACTTTATTAAACAGTTGAGCACATTTACATAAAACTAATCAATGTTATATAGTTCAACAATGATAAAATGTTAGAATATGATCTGTATGTTCACTGTAAAATATTTCCAGACTTTCACAATATTTAACTGTGTTTTTTTACAGTAAAATACTGTTTTAATTGATTTACTGTAAACAATTGTAATTTCACAGTAATGTGGATTCGCTCACTGACTTTTTACTATCTGCTGTGATATGACAGCAAATTACTGTAAAAAAAATAGGCTGTTCAGCTGAGAACGAAGACCCCACCCAGATAGCAAGCACAGTTGGGCCAACGGCTTTTTCTGTTCTGTATGGGCCAGCCTGAGCCTCGGCTGAAATCAGTTGTAATGGTGTCAGGTCCATACTCGGTGTAGCTGTGTGTACCTTCGACCCGAGTTCGTTTTGTCACAAGCGGGCCACGAAAAAACTGAAAAAAAAGATTTTGGCGGTTAAATCCTGAGGATGATCCAACAGACGCGTCGCAGACCATTTCGTTTCCGAGAGGAATCATTCAGCTGAAAAAAACGGGTAAGTAATTTAATTCATTTATTGTTCTATTGTTTGATGTTTTAATTGAGATGGTTTGCGATGGTAATTAGGCCTTCGTAACATCAGAATACCCATTCGGTCGTGGAGATACGGAGTGTTGATGAAAAGGCCTAACGTTACGGTTTCATTTTAGGATGATTGTGTATTTGTTTTATTAGAAAAACTGCTGAGCTGGATCCAGTGCACTGTAATGTTGGCTAATGAAATTATATTTAGTAGTTATATTCCATTTTGTTTGCTAAAATTTAGTCAGTTATTTCGTCTTTTTCAACGAGTGATTATCGAATCATATAGGAGTCGGACTATGCTTTCGGTGCATAGATTTGATTCACTAACATTTCAAAAGAGTCATTTACTTGTGAATCGAACTACTACACTGACCACCACGCTGCTGCATAACACCCGCGGAGACAACTCATTATATGTACAATCTGAAATTAAAAAAGACTTATTTTGTTGTAGCTAACACTTCTGTGGGGAGCTCCGAAACGGGAAAGCGTTATAGATAAGTGCAGCTTATTAATTCTTTGTCTTTTGCTCGACTTTTGTTATTGAATGTTACGTTAACGTCAACGTAATTTGCTTTAGAGCAGGTGCACTTTAGAGTGAAAGAAAAAATGAAAGAGTATATATCACTGTATATTGCGATTAAAATGGTTTAACATTTTACTGCAGTGGGGATATATGATGATTATGAGCGAACATACTAACTTAATTGATGTTTATCTGATCGCACTGTTTGGAATCTGACACCAACAGTTTTTGCAGTCTTGGTTACACTTTATAATAAGGTTTTATTTGTTAATATTAGTTTTCAACATTAGTTAACAGAGTAACCATGCGTAATACTTCAAAATGTATTAATCTTAGTTCATTTTCATTTTGACATTTAAAATAAAACAGTATTTGTTAACATTAGCACTGTGAACTACAAGAACAAACATTGAACAGTTGTATTTGTATTAACTAATGTTAACAAATACTGTAACAAATGTATTGGTAATATTAGTTAACACATTAATGTTAACAAATGAGACCTTATTGTAAACTGTTACCGATATTTTGCATACTGCTGCGTGAACTCTGACAACAACATTTATCAAACCTATGCACATAAAAAACGAATGCTTAAGATTTAATAATGACTTCACAATATGTATTCCTTTATTTAAAAGATGCAGTTCAGAGAAACCCTGACAGCTAATGCTGCTGAAATGGAGGTCGAGGGATCATGGACTGGTGGATCCAGCCGTCTAACTGGCAGTAGATCGAGGAGCAGACACAAGGTAAGTCTTCCTAGTGTTGATCAGGAGGCAGACACACTCTGGCAGTTTAAATCTATATTAAAAACACACCTCTCTAACCTAGCATAAACATAATACATTTATATCATTAAAATCCCTATAATCCTATATAATTCAAAAAGGATTGTTAGGCCGCATAAATTAGCTCAACCAGAACCGGAAACACTTCTCATAACAATGAACAATATGCATTTTTGCTAATGTTAGTCTCTCTGTCTCATTCTTATCCCGAGGTTACTGTTGTCAGCCGGATCTAGTCCGTATCCAGATCAGATGCTGGACCTGCACCCTAAGATGAACACAGTGAGCCCTGAATGTCAGAAGAGACCATGACAACTAGACGAGACCTAGAAACAAACGCCTGTCAAGACCTTGTTGACACAACAGTCATCGGCACAGTCATCGGATCAGATCCACGAGAACCAGACCAGTCCTCCACACAGACCCAACGGCCAGCTTCAACTCCTCTCCCACCAATTGCCAGCGTGATCTTATGAAGGTAAAAGAGTAGCAAAACTCGAGATTAGATGTGAATTTGAGAACTTGTACAATTAATATTTGTACTTGTACACTAAAATTTACACTCACATCTCCAATGTGAAAACTTGTTGAATGTTGAGATCAGCACTTGCAGAAAATAGTCACAAACATGCATTCTGAATTTTAAGCTGCAGATAGTTACAAATGTAAAAGTCATTCACAGAAATACAATGACAGACACAAACGTCTCGGTTACGGATGTAACCCTCGTTCCCTGAGTGGGAACGGAGACGTTACGTCGGATGACGACGATTGGGGGTTTCGCTTAGAAGCCTATCACCTTCGAGTATATAAAACGAGCCAATGGCAATGAAATGCCATGGGTCTGCGGAATTTGCATAGCGTAACTCCGCCCGCCGCAGGGGGTATATAAGGAAGTACGCTGCACAATGCAGACATGCCTTCGCTGAGGAGCCGAGACTGGCCCCAGGCGTTTTTCAGCGGTACAGCGGAAGTGGCAGGAAGACGTAACGTCTCCGTTCCCACTCAGGGAACGAGGGTTACATCCGTAACCGAGACGTTCCCTTTCGTGGTCACTCCGAGTTACGTCGGATGACGACGATTGGGGTTCCAGTCTAATCACGCCACCTCGGCTGTCTTCCAGTGCCCTGCGTAAGTCTGAGCTCCCTGTTGTGAGACTAGCACGAACGAAGGAGTCCTACTTAACACAGGGATACCAAGGTACACTGGGAAGCATATCTCCAGAGAGAAATATGCAATCATGCCCAGCCATTGATGGGGGGGACTTAGAATACACATATGACCCAGAGGGATGCATATGGAGAATCACTGGGGTGTCCAGCCGCAGGTGGAATTTTAAACCCCAGGGGTGGCAAGGTGGCTTGCCAAGGGAAAGACACACGCTCACAAGGAGACTTACAGTGGAATACACATGTGGGGGTCGCCCAGAGGGGGGACCATGCACATGGAGGCACCTAGTCAAGCGCAAAAGCTGCGTTATGGCAGATTGGCATAACTCAGGCGTTGACGTCACCAGTGCTGGAGGAAACTCAGAGCTTATCAGACTCACCTGAGAAGAAAATCGCACGTATCCCGTCCGTGGAGAGGAATGGCGAGCAAGCGAAGACACCTGAGCAGAATCTAGCACCGGCTGGTTGAAGCGAGTACATGAGAAGAAACTGGCTCTACGCGGAGATTATAGAATCTCGCGAATGTGTTGGGTGTCGCCCAGCCTGCAGCTCTACAAATGTCTGTTAGCGAGGCGCCATGCGCTAGAGCCCAAGAGGAAGCGACACTACGTGTGGAGTGGGCTTTCACACCAAGGGGGCACGGACGACCTTGCTGCTGGTATGCCAAAGCAATGGTATCCACTATCCAGTGAGATAACCTTTGCTT
Organism: Rutilus rutilus; assembly: GCF_951802725.1. Classification (NCBI taxonomy): domain Eukaryota; kingdom Metazoa; phylum Chordata; class Actinopteri; order Cypriniformes; family Leuciscidae; genus Rutilus; species Rutilus rutilus. The sequence continues at coordinate 39,585,241 of NC_140210.1, read as the reverse complement.
TGAGAGAGCCTTTCCCTTCAGCTTCCCACCATGACAGACAAAGAGCTGGTCTGAGGTCCTGAAACACCGCGTTCTGTCTACGTAAGCACGGAGGGCGCGTACTGGACAGAGCAGTGCCAAGGCTGGGTCTGCCTCCTCCAAGGGCAGCGCTTGCAGGTTCACTACCTGGTCTCGAAAGGGTGTGGTAGGAACCTTGGGCACATATCCAAGCCGGGGTCTCAGGATCACGTGAGAGTCAGCCGGCCCGAATTCCAGGCACGCTTCGTCAACCGAAAATGCCTGCAGGTCCCCTACCCTCTTGATGGAGGCCAATGCAACCAGGAGCGCTGTCTTCATTGACAGGAACTTAAGCTCCACTGATTGCAAAGGCTCAAAGGGAGCACTCTGCAGGGCAGTTAGAACCACTGAGAGGTCCCAAGAGGGAACGAGGGGAGGACGAGGAGGATTTAGTCTCCTCGCTCCCCTCAGGAACCTGACGATCAGGTCGTGCTTTCCCAGAGACTTACCTTCAACTGCTTCGTGATGTGCGGCAATGGCGGCAACATACACTTTCAGGGTGGAGGGAGACAGCCTTCGCTCCAACCCTTCTTGCAGGAAGGAAAGCACGACACTGATCGGGCATTTCGTGGGTTCTTGATGTTTAGAAGAACACCAGTTGACGAAGAGGTTCCACTTCAACGCATAGGCATGTCTCGTGGACGATGCTCTAGCGGAAGTGATGGTAGCCACCACCGCAGGTGGTAGGGTACTCAAACCTGCCTCGTCCCGTCCAGGAGCCACACGTGGAGGTTCCAAAGATCGGGACGAGGGTGCCATAAGGTGCCCCGTCCCTGAGAAAGGAGGTCCTTCCTCAGAGGAATTGGCCAGGGAGGTGCTGTCGCGAGGAGTACTAGTTCGGAGAACCAGGTCCGGTTGGGCCAATACGGGGCAACCAAAATGACCTGCTCCTCGTCCTCCCTGATCTTGCGCAAGGTCTGCGCAAGAAGGCTCACTGGGGGAAACGCATACTTGCGTAGGCCCCGCGGCCAGCTGTGCGCCAGTGCATCCGTGCCGAGCGTGCCCTCGGTCAGGGAATAAAACAGGTCGCAATGGGACGAGTCGTGGGAGGCAAACAGGTCTACCTGTGCGTCGCCGAACTGATCCCAAATCAGCTGAACCGTCCGGGGATGGAGTCGCCATTCTCCAGCGAGAGGCCGAACTCGAGACAGCTCGTCGGCCGCCTGGTTCAGGTGTCCCGGGATATAAATGGCTCGAAGCGACCTCAGATGCTTCTGACTCCATATGAGGAGGTGGCGAGCGAGTTGCGACATACGGCGGGAGCGTAGACCACCTTGATGGTTGATGTACGCTACTGTTGCGGTATTGTCTGATCGGACTAGTACGTGCTGACCCCTGAGCAGCGCATGGAAGCGGTGCAGGGCGAGACGTACAGCCAGCAACTCGAGGCAATTGACATGCCAAAGGCGCTGGGGTCCTGTCCAGGAGCCCGCGGCAGCATGACCATTGCACATGGCGCCCCAGCCCGTGTTGGAGGCATCTGTTGATACAACAACATGCCGGGAAACTCGTTCTAAGGGCACTCCGGCCCGTAGAAAACTGAGGTTCGCCCACGGGGTGAAGGTCTGACGGCAGGCTGGAGTCACTGGGACTTGGAGCGTGCCGTGTTGCCATGCCCACCTCGGGACTCGATCGCGAAGCCAAAGCTGAAGCGGTCTCATATGAAGCAATCCCAGCGGCGTTACTGCGGCTGCGGATGCCATATGCCCCAGGAGCCTCTGAAAATGTTTCAGTGGAACCGCACTCTTGCCCTCGAACTGACGAAGACAAGTCAGCAGTGACTGCGCGCGCTCGCTCGTAAGCTGCGCGCACATGGCGACCGAGTCGATCTCCATACCGAGAAAAGAGATCCTCTGCACGGGGCAGAGTTTGCTCTTCTCCCAGTTGACCCGAAGGCCCAGACGGACTAGGTGCCGGAGCACTAGGTCCCTGTGTTCGCAAACCTGGTCTCGAGAGTGAGCTAGGATCAGCCAGTCGTCGAGATAGTTCAGGATGCGAACCCCGTGTTCCCGGAGGGGAACAAGGGCTGCCTCGACGACCTTCGTAAAGACGCGAGGGGACAGGGCTAGCCCGAAAGGGAGAACCGCGTACTGGTATGCCTGCCCCTCGAAAGCAAACCGTAGAAACGGTCTGTGTCGAGGTAAAATGGAGACATGGAAGTAGGCGTCCTTCAGGTCGATCGCTGCAAACCAATCCTGCGGCCGCACACACTGGAGGATGTGTTTGGCCGTGAGCATCTTGAATGGCAGCCTGTGAAGGGAGCGGTTCAAGACGCGCAGGTCGAGGATTGGCCGTAACCCACCGGACTTCTTGGGTACAATGAAGTAAGGGCTGTAGAAGCCGGACTTCATTTCGGCTGGAGGGACAATCTCGATCGCACCCTTCGCCAGCAGGGTGGCGACCTCCGCTCTCATGACAGGGGCATTGCCACCGACCATAGTGAAGCGGACTCCCCTGAAGCGGGGAGGAGATCTCGCGAACTGAATCGCGTAGCCGAGCCTGATGGTTCTCGCGACCCAGCGGGACAGTCTGGGAAGCTCTAGCCAGGCCTCCAGAAAGTGCACCAGCGGGATCATACGAACCACAGACGTACCGTCGGTGGGGCAGCGAGGCGGAATGACCGGCACCGGCGAGGGTGGCATAGCGGCCCTGTGCGGGGGCACGGTCATTAACCGCGTCCTGCCAGAGGAGGCCAGGGGAGGGCGCGCGTCCCACGGGGGCGTGCTCTGGCAGGGGTCTGGCGACAGAGGGGGATGAGAGGAGCGTGGCCCGTGGGCGGCGCGTGCTGTCATCCCACACCTCTGGGACAGAGGAGGGCGGCAGTGGCGGGACCCGAGGGTGGCGCGCACTGCGGCCCTCGGACTCTGTCGGCTCAGGATTGGGGAATTCAATTCTGTCTTCAACCACATCAAAGTACTGCTCGTCGTTGGACGAGCAGCGGGGAGTGGAGAACAAAAGATTCTCCCCCGGCCCTCCACCGGGGGAAGGAGTGGCCCTGCTACCAGCTCCTGGGACAGAATTGAAGCCAACCCTGAGCAGCCCGTCTCAGGAGCGCCGCTCGGCCTGGCGTTTAGCGGGCGGCGGGGCTGGAGAGGGCTGTGGCGCCTGCCTGCGGCTCCCTCCACAACGCGGCCCGGGTGAAGGTTGCTGCTGGGGCCGTGCGGGAGGGGCGGCGAGCAGGCTGAGGATTCTGTGCCGACGGCTGAGCAGCAGAGCGTCGGGGCAGAATGTGCTTGATAGCCTCAGTCTGCTTCTGGGCGGTCGAGAACTGTTGGGCAAAATCCTCGACCGCACCGCCGAAAAGGCCGGCCTGGGATATGGGAGCATCCAGCAGACGAGTCCGCTCGGGCTCACACATATCAGCCAGGTTCAGCCAGAGATGTCTCTCCTGGACCACAGCTGTGGACATCACCAAACCCAGGGAGCGCGCGGTCACCTTCGTCGCTCGGAGAGCGAGGTCGGTGGCGGCGCGCAGCTCATCAACGAGCCCTGGGTCTGTCCTGCCCTCGTGCATGTCACGAAGCATCCGGGCCTGGTAGACCTGCAGAATGGCCATGGCATGCAAAGAGGCAGCTGCCTGTCCCGCCGCACTGTAAGACTTCGCCACGAGAGTGGACGAGAATCCACAGGCTTTGGACGGGTGCTTAGGATCACCACGTGATGAAGCGCCTGCCGGACACAGCTGCATCGCGACAGAACGTTCAACCGTGGGAATCCCAGTGTACCCACAAGCATCAGCTCTATCGAGGGGAGGAAAGGCGGAGAAAGCCGACGAACGATCGCGGGAAGACATGGGAGCCTTCCAGGACCGCGTGACTTCCTCATGCACTTCCGGGAAGAATGGTATTGGGGTTGGGCGGCGATGAATGTCAGCGGCCGCTCCCAAAAACCAATCATCCAGCCGCGAGCGCACTGGATCGGGCGGCAGGGACCACTCGAGCCCAATGGCCGCGGCTGCCCGGGAAAGCATGGCAGTCAGCTCGGGATCAGACTCGGGCAATGCTGGCACGCCCGAGGGCGGCAACACAGCCGAATCCTCACTTCCCGAGGACTCATGCCCACCCTGTGATGCAGTGATCGACATTGCATCCTCCTGTGGAACGCCAAACGAAACGCGCGGGGCCTCCGTAGAGGGACCGGCGGTTTCGGTTTGCACGCTCGCGGGTACCAATGCTGAAGAGGGGTGTGTGGACCGTGGACGTATCGGCGGTTTGTCCCACACAGATACCCTCAGGTCACCCTGGCCACCAGCCGAAGTACAGCCTCTCGGGGAGACCGTAGATCGGGGTGTGGATGAGGGGACTCTCGCTCTGATGAGCTCATTGAGTCTCGACCGCAGCATGGAGATGGTCATGTTCCCGCAATGAGAACATGAATCATCCACAAACGCTGCTTCAGCGTGATCAACGCCCAAACACGCTAAGCAGAGATTGTGCCCATCAGGAGAAAATACATCGCGACCACAACCAGAAGTGCACGGGCGAGACATCTTTAAAAAGACGTGCCACATGCAATGCTCTTTTTGTGAGAGGAAAACTCCGCGGATGTTGAAGCGAACAGGGAGAAATCACACTAACTGTCAGATCACTGACAAGATCAGCAGGGAAGTGTGCACTCGCTGAAATCGCCGTCACACCAACACCGGAGAGCTCGCTCGTCTCGAAGGTAAGAGAAGACTAACTCAGAATCTTTGGCTTGCAGGAGTGGAGAAGTTCTCGGCTCCGAAGCGAAAGCATGTCTGCATTGTGCAGCGTACTTCCTTATATACCCCCTGCGGCGGGCGGAGTTACGCTATGCAAATTCCGCAGACCCATGGCATTTCATTGCCATTGGCTCGTTTTATATACTCGAAGGTGATAGGCTTCTAAGCGAAACCCCCAATCGTCGTCATCCGACGTAACTCGGAGTGACCACGAAAGGGAACTTGTATTCTTTCATTCACATTCGCAGCACAACTTCAATTAAGCACTTCTCAAATCTGCCATTGCAATATCAAATCTTCACACATTGACTTTTGCAACTTTTTTTGCGATATATTAGATGCGTAACTAACTTTTGCATTTTCAAACTCAGTGGCAGTAAGAGAGATAGGCGCGGCAATTTGAAATGGCAGATTTGAGAAGCTGGAAGTGCCTAATTGAGTGTATACTGGGAATGTAAATGAAAGAGTACAAGTTTGTGTCTGTCATTTTATTTCTGTGAATGACATTTTAACATTTGTGACTATTTATCTGCAGCTTAAAATTCAGCTGGTCCAAAATGCATATTTAGGCTGCATCAAAATAATCCACACGATTCTAGTCGACAAATAAAAGTCTTCTGATCTGAAACGATTGATCATTTTTATAAACAAAACGATAATTATGTAGTTTTTAACTGCAAACGCTCACCTTTTCCATCGCTCTGTGATGTGCACTTGGTCACGTGTCTTGTAATCGCATTACGTTACGCTTTTGCAAGCGTGCATTGCATTTCTTTAATTAAACTATCACTTTTTGAAGTTTAATAATCCTATTTCACTCTATATCATGACTCTTGTTTTTCTGTCCATAACATTAAGACTATTTTTAAAACGCCTTATGTTAAAGGGTGCTCATTCCTGTTCCTGGATATCTGTCCCAGCAACAGGACCAGCACCTCTTACCTAAGGTATTTTGCATGTGCTGTTGTGATCAGCAAATGTGGAAAAACTTAATGGATTATTGAAAAATAATCACTGTAAAATATATTGTGAAGTTAGACTGCTTTTTCAAATTTATAAAAATAAATAGGGAATCTATCAGACTCTGAAATGTAACTTTTTTACTTGTCGTCTTAGGTGCTTCCTGGGCATCAACCTTGATACAGGATCTAAATCCAAAAAGAAGCAGGGTGGCATCGATCAGCAAGTTTGTTCTCTATTGCGAAAACTTGTGGATTTTGAATGGATGGCAAAGCAGATTTTGTGCTTTTTTTCCATTTGCTCCAGTCATTGTTGCCTCTCTTCATTTTCACCTGCCATATTGCCACTGAATATTTTGGACTGCCCTTATGGTTGAGACCTTCTACCTGGCTATTGTTTTGGATTTTCCCTGTGTTTATTGGACTGATAATCTCGTTGCCTACTCCTGCCTGCTCTCACACTTAATCTGCCTCATCCTTCTGGGGTCGCTGCCAGTATAAATGAATAAACAGTTTTGTTTTTTGGGTCCTTACCCATTACCTGACCTGTGCACATTCATAAGGTAAAACACACATTCACAAGCCAACATGCATTCAACATACATACACATTCACCTTTACCAGTTCTTGTGTCATTGCATTTGGAAGAATTAGAATTAGAATCTGTGTTCTGAGAATAGTGTCAGTCAAGTTAGAGTTTGGGATGCAGTCCTAACAGCTTAATGCAACATGTTTGTTATGATATTATTGTATCAATTGTAAAAAATAAAACAATTGAGGAAAGCATTGTTTAATCTTGTTTTTTTTATTACTACTTTTCTGTGATCACATTGCATTGCTGTATTTAATTGTAACTTTACAGTTAATTACTGGCTACTAATTGCATTACTTTTACAGCCGAAACACAATAAATCACTGTGAAATTACAGTAATAATGTGATATAATTAACTGTGAAATCACTGTACACAAGTGTAATTTTACTATAATTTACATTAAATTTCTTACTGTAAATTACTGTGAAAGTAATGCAATTAGTAGCCAGTAATTTACTGTAAAATCACAGCAGAATTTTTTACAGTGTTATTCTAATGTTGATCTAGCTTACTGCTAGTCTCATACAGACAAACTAACACATACATTTCAACACATTCAAATTCAGTTTAGTGTGATAGTGTAATGTTAGACTAAGTGAAAGAGCGCTGCGTTACCTCACAAGTTTAATTTGTCTAATAAACTGACCTGTGAGTTGTAATTCTGCACTCGCGTTTAGTTCGGTAGAATGAAATGTCCATATTCCTTTTATATCCGTGGGACTCGCGTCGCGTGTGGAGCTGATAGCTGTCTCTTAGCAATCCCGACCTGCTTCATATCACAGTCATGATAAAAACATCGATGTATTTACTCATCCATAAACATTATTAGATCGGTCGGCTTGACGTTGACGACAAGATCCATAATTCTTAGCAAATGTTGCGTCATCAAACTACGCCTTTGTTATTGTAAAGAGGCTAGCGACCCCTAGCGGCGAAAAATTCCATACTGTACGTTTAAGAGTACTTTAAAAATTAAATGCAAAGGTTTAGAAAGGCGTCCTATTTAGAGTGGATAACAAGGACAAACTTGCTAAAGAGTACAATGTATATTTTTTCAACAACAGAACTATGATTACCATACTGTACTGGTCAGATGGCTCATTTAGCATGTGACAAAGTCATGGCTGTTACAAACATAAAACAAACACAACAGATCTACTGTATGGCTATTCACATGAGCATGTTTAAACTAAAGTAGCTAGTTATAATTTAATTCATTTTAAAAGCTACTCCACATAGGAAGAACAGACATGCTAGTTGCTGACCTGATGCAGACACATAGCTGAAACGGAATGATATTGTCTTGGTCTGGACTCTTCTGGAGCGAGGTTTAGGCCCTACGTGATGTAACGTGAAAATAAGCGGGTCAGTTTGAAATCTGCCCCAATGGCTCTGAATGAGAGCGCGCTGCAGTTCCATTTGTCACCACAGATTTACATTGATAAATTGTGGGGCGCTGTAGAGCTGCGGAGGTTAGTATCATGATACATGCCTGCCAAATCCATGCGCTAAATATCAATGTTGAATGTTCACACTTTAGATTGTTCTCAGTTTTAAGTAACCATTAACTACGAACTTTTAACTCGAAAAACTCCTACTGCGTATAGTTAGTAAGGTAGTTGTTAAGTTTATGTATTGGGTTGGATTAAGGGATGTAGCCTATATAGTCATGGAGAATAAGGCACTAATATGTGCTTTATAGGCATCAATAAGCCCACAATATCCTACAAATATGTATGCTAATAAGCAGCTAGTTATTAGAGAGAATTGGACCCTAAACTAAAGTGTTACCATTTTAATTTATCCTGCTCACTTTACGACTTAAAATAGTCGAGAAAATCCGAAAAATAATTGTTGCAAATGCTGAATCCATTTACAATTTATTACTAATCAGTGTATATAGAGGTCTATGTTTGGATGGATATTTTATGGTTCACATCATAAAAATTCATACGAAATCACCACCTCAATAGTTGCATTTTCCCGTGAGATTGAGTTTGGGAAATCAAAATGAAATCTACAACCTTCTTTTTGCATCAAAATCCTAGGATAATTTTCCTCTCCTAAACTGTAACATCACCGCTCCGCAGGCCCCGGCGGCCCCTAAATCATCCCACACCTCAATAAAACGTTTCATCATGTTGAAGCACATCAGCGACACACCCCTGTTATCCAGGCTAGTGAGAGAGCCTGCAGTGACTGCCATCTCTGCATATTAATTTACGTTAGGTCTGTTTTTGCTTGGCAGGTGCGGGTCTCTACGAAACAAGCGGGCCGATGCATCACCTTCCTAGTCTCCGAGGAGAGAAAGATCTATATTAGGGTGTCAGTGCTAACAGCTAATCATTAGCAGAGCCTTTCCTGGCCTGTAATTAAAGTGCCGGGCTTCATTTGGCCGAAGGTTAAAGGCATAGCTGTAGGGTTTAAAGAGCCACATGTAAAAAGCCCAATAGATGGACAGACTCTTGACGTTTTTTTGGGGGGGGGGGGGGGGGGGGATGGTAAATCCATTGTTGCTAGCATATTTGTCACTTTTACAAATCTTGAATTATATTCTCAGAGTCTATGCAGAAATAGTCAAAACATTAAGCAACAGCGCTGATTTATGGCATCTCAAAATCCTGCAATGTCTCGACAAGCCATGATGAATGAACGCTAACGCTCACGATTAATCTGTATAATGCTAACTAACAGGTTTGACTCGGGGAGCTAAAGAGCAGCGCTCTCTCTCTCTTTTCGTGATTTTACAGCAATATCACACAAAATATGAAAGTGTTTGTCAGATCGGAGAGAAGTAACAGAGCTGGAGCGAGCTAGCTTTGAGTCGTAGCCTCATACAGGAGGTGATGAATGGGCTAAAGCGGGAGCGATCCATCACAAGCAGGAGTATTAATTAATGTTGGAGGAGGAATGCCAGAAAGACCTGTTTCACATCAGCAAAAAGAAAGAGAGAGAGAGAGTTTCCAGCACTAGCACAAATTTTAGCCGCCCCAGCAACAAAGGCTAAGTAAGCTAAGTGTAGTGTTTGTGTTGACAGAAGCATACATGTTTAATGTATTTCCAGACAGGGGCAGGACATCAGCTGCAAATGTCAGATTGTGACTTTAAATACTTTAATGTTAGCATTTACCAACTTATTTATCTTTTTGATATACTGGTTATAAACTGTTATTTTTTTTTTGTTATAAATCTAGATTTTAGCTATTGATTACTGAGATATGTACATTACACATTATATAATTGATTCACATTCTGTGGTCAGATAGTATATTATTGTATTATATATTTAAATTGCGTTTTCCTACATTCAAAAAATTATTAAATATTTTATGAAAGAAGTATCTTATACACACTTATATTCACCAAAAGCTGCATTTAAACATACAGTAAAAACTGCAATATTTGTGAAATATTATACACATTTTAAATCATTGTTTTTTGTTTTGATTATATTTTTAAATGTAATTTATTCCTGATACAAAGCTGAATTTTCAGCATCATTACTCCAGTCTTCAGTGTCACATGATCCTTTAGAACTCATTCAAATATGCTGATTTTCTCAAGAAACATTTCTTATTATTATCAATGTTGAAAACAGTTGTGCTGCATTAAAACATTTACTAGCATTTGTATTCTTGATTAATATAAAGAATAGTATTTATTTGAAACACAGATATTTTATAACAATATAAAAGTTCTCCTCTGGCAGTTTTGATCACTTTAATGGTCCTACAGACCCCAAACTTTTGAAAGTTACTGCAACTAAACTAATGTCCATCAATTGTTGTTTCAAGGACAGAATTCACACCAAAAAATAAAGAAAAGAAGTAGTTTTGAACTATAGTCTCCCCTAAACACATTCTCAGCATTTTTCTGTCAGGCATCAGAAGAAAAAAAAGAGAAGATCTTATAAGTGACCAAGATCAAGACATTTTCCCAGAGCTTTCTGAACCATGTTCAAAAAAAAAAAAAAAAAATCTTCTTCTCTCTCAAGAGCTTGTTCTTCACATCACCACCAGAGCTGTTATATGCACAATAGAGGTCCATTCTTCTGAATATGAACAGTGAAAATATGTATAACTTTAAAGGGTTAGTTCACCCAAAAATGAAAATTCTGTCAGTAATTACTCACCCTCATGTTGTTCCAACCCCGTAAGACTTTCGTTCATCTTCGGAACACAAATTAAGATATTTTTGATGAAATCTGAGTGCTGTCTCACTCCTCCACAGGCTTATGGACACTATAACTTGCTGGCCCAGAAAATGTATTAAAGACATTGTTAATATAGTCCAAGTGACTCCAGTGGCTCAATCTTAAGTTTATAAAGCGACGAGAATACTTTTTGTGCGCAAAAACAAACAAAAATAACGACTTTATTCCACTTTTCATTTCCTTCTCTCTAGGCCTCGAGTCTTTTCACGCACGTATCACACACATGACCAGCGTTGCCCAATAGTGAGCCTACGTGGTGACGTGCAACACTGACGCGCTGCGCTATTACACTACGTGAAAAGACTCGAGGCCCAGAGAGAAGGAAATGAAAAGTGGAATAAAGTCGTAATTTTTGTTTGTTTTTGCGCACAAAAAGTATTCTCGTCGCTTTATAAACTTAAGATTGAGCCACTGGAGTCACTTGGACTATATTAACAATGTCTTTAATACATTTTCTGGGCCAGCAAGTTATAGTGTCCATAAGCCTGTGGAGGAGTGAGACAGCACTCAGATTTCATCAAAAATATCTTAATTTGTGTTCCGAAGATGAACGAAGGTCTTACGGGGTTGGAACAACATGAGGGTGAGTAATTACTGACAGAATTTTCATTTTTGGGTGAACTAACCCTTTAAGTCCAAAACCTCTATTGAGCAAGAGTAATCGACTAAAGATGCATTTCTTGCGAAAGGAACTGCTGGCCCGTTTATTAACAGTGCTTAACAAGCTGGCTGGCCAGATGCCTATGAAGAATAAAGCTTGTCATTTATTTGCAGTGTAATTAGTTACATCCACAAACAAACCCCCAAGACAAAACTGCTTGTTCACCTCTCTGGCAATCCACCACTTTGTTAAATACGGATTTTGCAGCACATCTCTTGTGTTTTGTAAAGTCATAAGAAGCAATGCTAAGGAAGTCTCGGGAAGCTGAGCCCGTGAACCCTGGCGTCTCTGTAGTATTTCAACCGTTCCTCATTACGACCACTATAACCAGGCTGATGGATGCAGAAAACATCCATCACTCCACCATGCAGCTCTGCAAGCAGGTCAAACATTACAGGACTGAAATTATCACTGCCCATCATTTTCCCCCAGGCATTAAATGTGGCATTTATCACAAGGCTGGTCCCCAATCTACTGTTTTACAAAAATCCTCGTCGGATAGCACTGGTGTGAAAAACGAAAAAAAATGTATCTCTTTCGAACAATTTAATATAGGCACAACTTGATGTGGCAGAACAGAAGTAAAGGCTGTGTCTCATAATTAATTAAACAGAGTTTTATGTTCAAAGCCATGCATTCTAATGCCCTTGTGAGTTCTTATTTCAGCTTTTTTTAATGAACTACTTGTTGAGGTTTCCTTGACATAAATTTCCAGTTAAACTTTGTCCCCAGTCACATGGTGTTCAGGTCATGTCCACATTTATGCAGCATATGGTTATGCAAGGCAGTAATGAGTACGTTGCATTTGAGCACAGAAATCCTCAATAATACATTTACAACATTTGTAATTATCCTTGATATTTGATATTATCCTTGTTATAATGGTGACGAATCCAGATTATTCAAATTGTATTCTAATTCTAATTAATACTCATAATTAGCATAATACTCGTCCAAATCATCTCCATATAAGGGCTTTCCACACTTGTTCCAGTAAACGTTTCACGCTGTCGCTTGAACACTCTCCAAACAAGCAGAAACACAATAAACACACTTTTATGTATAGACCTAGACATTGTGTAATCAACAGCATATTCATGCAGAATGTATCATTAATTTAGCAGTAGCACACTGAGAGTGCTGTTATTCCGTGATTCGGCCGAAGGTGAACAAAAGCACATGATATTCAGACCAAAAGTATTATATTAGCCTGACGTCATCATACTTCATGAAACAGTAGCCTATTTTGAACGAATCGGCTCAATTAATGATTTAATTAATTTGCTAGCTTACGTAACCTGCTGCAAGACTTACAAACTTACCAATGAATTCTGATTTATGCATGAAATGTTCGCACGTAAATGCGTGTATATACACATGGTTGTGATGTCTGATGAATCAGACTTAATGATAGCTGCCGATGTATGATAGCCTATATTTTATACAATTGCCATCATGGAAATAGATAGACTCTGTGCCAGTGTAAAGTGAAATGACATTGTACCAGAGCTTTCAGCTGATTATTTCCCAGTCTGCTCTTATAATAGGACTCATCCGTGCTATATAGCTTCTTGCCTCAGTTTATGTTTTATGCCTTATTTTTGCGTTAGAATAATAAATAAAGCCAGCTCCAGAGGTGTGCTGAAATATTTCATGATTCTCACCAATGGCATTATGCTTGAGTATCTTCTCAGCAGTCCTGGCTCGCTGTATTTGAATTTATGTAGGGCTGTAAAAGTGAAATTGATTTCCGATCAGGCAGAGGAGCTGGACTGGGTCTCATCCAGTCCCATTAGCTGTGCATCAGAGGAGACACGTGTAATTGCTGCCGATCACATATTAGAGTCAACCCTCAGTGACTGCTGACTGTGCGGAGACAGAAGCAGTGGTAACAAAGACGCCAACACTCATTTAAAAGCTAATTCTGATGTTGTGTGGTGTGTTGCGAATGTAATGTATAGCTCTGAGAATTGAAGGTCTCGCAAAATTGGTAAAAAGTAACAAGGTTCCATTTGTAGGGTATATTAGCCCCAAATACTTAGACACTTTTAAACACACTAAGGACCCTATCATACACCCGGTGCAATGCAGCGCCAGGCGCGACACAAGTGTTTTTTTGGTAGTTTCAGCCTGACGCAGTTATCATTTTCACTTCCTGCCCCGTGTTGTTTAAATAGCAAATGCATTTGCGCCCATTTATGTGCCCATGGGCTGCTGGTCTGAAAACGAGATGTGTTCAGGTGCATTGTTGGCACGTTGCTATTTTGAGGCAACTGAAATAGACTGCGCCATTGACGCAATATTTTTTTGATATTTAAAGAGCGCATTAGTAATATGAGTCTTTAGGGCGGGTCCACACTCTGCATATTACACACACAGGGACGCGCAGCAGCACACAAACATTTTTAAATATGAAAAATGTAACAATTTAAATGTAAAAGATTATTATTGTGTACATAAAGATATGGTGGAATCCGGCTTGTCCCGTTGATGGTCTGCTTTCGTGTTTTAACCTCGCGCACGAGCAGATCCGTTTCCTCGCTAGAGAAGCGTTCAGTCTTTCCGTTTGCAAATTCCACAATGTAAATGGCGAATCCGCCACGGAATGAGCGCAACTGGCTTTTAAAGGGACTGAGAGATGAGACTCTGATTGGTTTATTGAACGTTACACCCAAAACAAACCTCATTAAGAGGGACAACCCTTTTAGACCATTTTTAAACCAAACCCACCAACCATTTTCACGTCATTAAATTAGCAAAAGTGGATTTGGACACGCCCTAAGTGCACTTGCGCTTTAGACCATGCGCTTAAATCGTTAAAATAGGGCCCTTAATGTGGAATGTTCCACCACCACCACAAAAAAAAAAAAAAACGTTTATTGAAATAATGAAATGCGATGATAACTTGACTTAACTAGAATTTGATTTGACTTGAACATGAACATAAACCTGAACATAAACATGAATGTGAAACAAAACCTAAACAGAAATGACTCTAAGGCACTGAATATGAAGAGTTCAGATGCAAAAGCCTCTAAGTCACCTATTCTTAACCATAGGGCCGCGGCCCACGCTTGGGCCGCGAGCGCCACCTGGAGGGCCGCAAATTTTTTTACGTTTTTCACCCGTGGGCCGCGAGGGCTGCGGGACCAAACAAGTTATCAATTGAAGACACCAGAATGACCACTGTTATCCATGAGACAGTTACAGTACACCATCCCACCACTAGTGGCAGTAAGTTAATGTCTCAGTTAGGGGCCGATCACACCTAACGCGTTTTTCAGGTTCGAAAACGCGAGGTGTACAGCACTTACCATTACACAGAACGAGCAGTGCGCTGCGTTTTTTATGTTGCTAGGCGACCACTGTAACAGCTGTCCTGTCAGTCAAGTAAACGTCAAATCAGCCTTTTATTAACTTTATTTACTTTCTGTTAACATTGTGGTAGTTACGGTTCGTGAAGTCGTTAAGCTCCTGGTAACCCGCGAGAGCACCACAAGTTTATCCTCCACCATCGCACTCTCCGGGCATTCAAGCAACTGTAGCTTTCATTACTAAAACGGAAGGCCCGCCTCTCCATTCATGCGATTGGACAGTGGAAAAAAACGCGATGACGTCAGACGCTTTTTCCGCTCGGAGTTGCTTTTTTTTCCAACTGCAAAAACACGAGGCGCATAAACAGCGCGCAGAACGCTCGCTGCCATAGGAAACCAATTGAAAATAGGCGCCTCTCACTGCAAAAAACGCGTCAGGTGTGATCGGGGCCTAAGCATTCACGATAGCGGAGGAGTTGGTTTTACCTGCCGCTGCGGATATATGCGGAGGGGAACATAAATAGGGAGTTGTAGCTTGTTCAATTTGTACTGCTGTGATTGTTATTGTTCATTTATAACAGATATGAAGAGCAACTTCAGGTTCTGCCATGAAAAAATTTAAACTGCTGAAACAATTATCAAATTATTTTGCAGATTATAAAGCTTTTTTTTTTTTTTCATTTGCACTTTATTTCAATTTTCATTTACAACTTATTTATTTAATTTGAAAAATATTATTTTGAATTTATTTATTTTAGCAACACATTTTATTGTTTTTATTTTATTTATATACATTTTCAAATTTTTTTGTAAGTAAAATTTGTCAAATCTAACAGATTTTTGTGTTAATATGCCTGACTTGAGCCTTTAAATTTGTTCTTGATGCAGATTGATTTGTTCCATGAATAATTGTATGTGGAGGTTTACATACACATGAATAATAAACTGTTAAACTGCAAGTGGATTTCATTTAGTTATTGAATACAAATCAAACCAAGGGTGAGATCAATAAACCAATACAGTGCTAATATCTGAATGGGCCCTGGGCCACTTTGTACTGTAAAATTTGGGCCCCGACATCAAAAAGGTTAAGAACCCCTGCTCTAAGTGCCATCTGAAATTTTCTTCTAGAATGATCATTTTTATCAAGCTTGTATATTTAAGTTTAGTAATTTCACTTAAATGACGAATAATAGGTAATTTTCATTGCCAATTAAGTGAAATTACTTAACTTAAATACGAGCTTGATAAAAATGATCATTCTAGAAGAAAATTTCAGATGGCACTTAGAGGCTTTTGCATCTGAACTCTTATACTTGTCTTGTGATTGCATGAAATATTAATCCTATGAGATCAGATTCATACCCGAGTCTTCCAACTGTTTGGCTAGGACTCCGACTAATCATAATGTTGTTGTTAACAGATGAAATCCAAAAACACCCAAGCATAATCTCCAAAACACCCATGCGCCACCCCCATTAAAAACAGATTCACTTCAATGATTATTCCCGATTTGCTACTTACAATCCAAAGATTTATATCCCCAATTTTTTTCCTGACATTCTACAAATAGATTGTTCCGGGTGGGACCCAACAGGCGTTCTGTGGGACATTTATAACACACAGTGTAATTCATCTCTGTTGAAGCACTCGCTCAAGCCTCAAAAAAGCATTATTTTAGCTGTCATCTGCCTCCTTTCTGATCAATACCAGAAAAAAGAGAAAGCATAAAAAGTTAGATTTGATGGAGAAAAGTCTCTCTGTGGGTGGGAAATGTGGTGAAAGTGATCAATTTCTCTGATCTATGATTAGATTTTATGGTTTTCTGCAGATTTTTGAATCACTCAGTTTGACTTTGAGTAGTGAAAACTGGTCTAGGGTCAGTTTATGAGGACAATCTTGAGCTCAACCAGGGCTGATTACCCCTGATGACTTATTGTTTTGTCAGCAGCTGTGTACTGGGTTTTAATATCTCATTTGAAGCAGATCAAATATACATTGTCGTTAAAAACACAGCCAGAATGAAACATAGGAGAATCAATAAATGATTTTTTCCTGAGAAGCTCCAGGAGGAGTATCAGTCAACAGTTTTAGTAAGAAGAATAATAATAATATTAAGTTTAAGGACAATATCAGTAAGTTGGCTCTCTCAAGCCAACTTAATAAATAAAAAGTGTTTTACATCCACTGTAACCAGCTACAGTTGTGTGAAATTACTGTTCTGGTAACTAAACTGACAAATATTTTGTTTGTGGATTTTGGATTTTGGGGATTTTGAAAACATAACAAAATTTGTCATTAAAAAATTTAAATGTTTGGTTTCACACATCACTAGAACTTGATATTAAAAAAGGTTGGAAACTACAACTTTTTGTCATTTTAAAGGCAAAATTAACAATAATTATTTTTGACTTTCTATACATCAGCAAATCATCATATTAGAATGATTTCTAAAGGATCATGTGACACTGAAGACTGGAGTAATGATGCTAAAAATGCAGCTTTGACATCACAGGAATAAATTATATTTGAAAATATATTCAAATATAAAACAGTTATTTTAAATCATAATATTATTAAGTTGGCTTGAGAGAGACTTAATATTAAACTTAATATTCTTCTTCTTCTTCTTCTTACTAAAACTGTTGACTTATACTCCTCCTGGAGCTTTAACTTCAGACTGTTCTGAAGTTAGTTGCTATATCTTTTCTAACTGATCAGACTTACGATTTTCCTAAAAATGACCACTAAAACTCGGAAAAACTCCCATTGACTTTCATTGCGGAATGTTCAGATTTTCAAACTCCCCAACTCAAAAATTCAAATCTAAACTCCTTGAAGCCATTGACTCAATCAAACTGCCATTCTATATACTATATGAGCCATTGAGACTCATTTATACTCATTTCAAACTATACTTTAAACTTTAAACTAATCTAAACTTCAAACTAATTTAAACTTCAAACTACTAATGAAACTACTAATTAAACTCATTAATTCATACACTTATGAACTCTTAAACTCATACATTAATACACTTATACATCATGAATGCATACACTTATGAATTCTTAACTCATAAATTAATAAACTCTAAACTCTGAACTCAGACTCATGTAAACTTATAAACTCATAAACTCGTACACTCCAGTTAATTATCAAAGCATCAGACGGCCAGACTCTTTGATTCTATCTATCTATCTATCTATCTATCTATCTATCTATCTATCTATCTATCTATCTATCTATCTATCTATCTATCTATCTATCTATCTATCTATCTATCTATCTATCTATCTATCTATCTATCTATCTATCAGATTGAGGAGATCAAACCCAGTTGAGGAGGAGATTGAGGTTGTGGGGGTAATGGACGTGGAAAACACCTGCCATATCTTGAGCAATGATGATCACATTTTTAAAATTCCATCTCAGCTGTATTCGGGTACCATAGATGCTTTAATAAAGGAGCTGCCTATGAAGATTATATTGGTACACAAAAATTGCAGAGTAATTAGCTTTAAATAAAAATAAAAATCTAAACAGCTTTACAAATGTAAATCGTTTAAAAAAGTTATTTGTTTTTATGGTAGTAAGTTGTAATGTAAGTTATGTATGTTAGTAATTAGTAAGTAGGCTGTGTTCATTATTGTTAAGATGTTTTTGTTCAGTATGTTCATTATTGTTTTTTTGTTTGTTTGTTTTTGAGTATATGTTGTTTTATATATATAAAAAAAAGGAACACTCCACTTCACAAAGTCATTTTCCAACTCTCCCAGAGTTAAACAGTTGAGTTTTACCGTTTTCGAATCCA
This sequence comes from Rutilus rutilus, assembly GCF_951802725.1. Lineage (NCBI taxonomy): Eukaryota > Metazoa > Chordata > Actinopteri > Cypriniformes > Leuciscidae > Rutilus > Rutilus rutilus. The sequence goes on along the minus strand of NC_140210.1, from coordinate 39,566,927 downwards.
TTCAGCCGATTTCCGGGTCTGGCGGTAGCACTTTTAGCATAGCTTAGCATAGATCATTGAATCTGATTAGACCGTTAGCATCTCTCTCAAAAAAATGACCAAAGAGCTTCGATATTTTTCCTAAAACTTGACTCTTCTGTAGTTACATCGTGTGTACTAAGATATAGGTTTTCTAGGCCGATATGGCTAGGAACTATACTCTCATTCTTGCGTAATAATCAAAGAACTTTGCTGCCGTAACATGGGTGCAGCAGGCGTAATGATATGACGCAGTGCCTGAAAATAGTCCCAAGTAACTTCCAACGTGACTGGCACTAAGTTTGTATAGCTGCAGCCGGCAAATTAGGTAGCTGATTTACCTATAGTACCTTTACCAAAGTAAATGTCTTCTGAATCGTCTCTCACAAATGTCTCCATGGTTACAAGGCACGCTCCCTGTGCAAGCAGGTTGTCACATTGTTTTTTTGACGGAAGTTAGCCTATTTTCAGTTTAAACTTCAAACTACTTTACACTTCAAACTACTTTAAACTTCTTCAAACTTTCTGGTCCAAACTTTCTCAAGCCAACTTAAAGTTTGTCTTGACGAACTTTTTAATCTAGTTTCATAGTGTTACTGTTCTACTGTATTTTTTTTTTTAGCAAATAAATGCAGCCTTGTTGAGCATAAGAGACTTTCAAAAACGTAAAAAATCATACTGACCCAAAACTTTTGAACGGTAGTGTGTAATGTATTTTAATAATTAGAATTTTGAGATAAATTAAATATATTTTAGCAGTCAGAATATATTGTTGGTACCTTTTTTAAATGGGGAAAAAAATGGGAGGCTGTAGTCCCGCCTTACAGATAAAACAGCCAATCATGTGTTTGTTTACTCTAGATGATCTATTAGCTTGAACTGCATACAATTTTTTTGTTAGGCGTGATTTAAGCTTAAAGGAAAATTCTTTCATCGCTTACTCATGTTGTTCCAAACGTCTATGGCTTTCTCTCCGTGTTCCACAGAGTTATATGCAAATTTATCTTCCAGGAACTGTTGAAGGAACAGTTCCACATACCTATGTCTGATTAACAATAAACTTTTATTTGACTGGATATCATCATAATAGCCATTGCAGATCAGTTTTTTATTTATTTTTTATTCTCTCTCCACTCGGGCAGCAGACTTCTCCATGTGCTTGTGTTGACTAGTTTGATCAAAAGTCCATCAATAGTTCCTCTGTCCTTGTGGCACTGGCTGCCTCATTTATAATCTCATAACAGATGCTCTGAGGGATTTACAGGAGCAGGAGCTTCATGCATCAGTACTTCCTCCCCGCATTCAAAATGAAGAGGGAGTCATGGTCAGCCGGACACAACACTAGACATGTAAAACATCAGCTTGCAGAGGAAACTGCAAAAATCTGTGCAATTTTGTAGGAGGGATGAAATTCCAGCAGGCTTTGTGTAAAAAAATAAGTCTTAAGGATGTTGGCAAATCAGAGCTATAAAGAAATATGTGACATTAAAGCCTGATGGAACTCAAAGTAAAACCAAACGTTGGGTTTTATGAGGTGCATATTTCGGGATAGGTGCTGAATAGACTGGAGAAATAATGTTTGGGTTTTTGCATACAGTATGTTGATTTTACTACATATAGATAACAAGATCAAGATCATAATTTTGTTTAAAACCCAAAGATTTTTTTTTTTGTGTGGCTTTGTGTGGACAAAATGTCAGCACAAAGATGGCAATATCCGAAATCCTTGTCCCTGTGGGGTCATTTTTTGGTCCCCATATGGAAGACAGCGTATAAATGATACTAAGTGATGTTTTTTGAAAACATAAAAATAAGAGAGTTTTCTGTGATAGGTAGGTTTAGGGTTAGGGGATAGAAGATACAGTTTGTACAGAGTAAAACATGGAAATTTGGGATTTTCATGGATTTTGTGTGTGCGTGTGTTTTCACTACTCCTAATTATGTGCACTAACTTGGATGGGTCAAATTCAGAGTATGGGTTACAATACTTGGCCTTCAAATGTCACTTTCGCGAAGGGCTATACCTGAAGCTGTTATGGGCCAGTTTCGGATCACTCCTTCGCTGGGGAAACAAAAGTACACAAAATCCAGGGTTCCCACTCTTTTTGACCAATGAATTTCCATGACTTAAAATGAATTATCATGCCCAAACATTTAATCTTTCATTCTGAAAATGCTTCTGAAATCACTTATTTATTTGACAAAAACAGAGATCAATGGATTATCAAAATTAGTTCTGAAACCGAGTCAAATTGTGTCCGAGATTTCAGTGAATCCCATTTAAACTAAACATTTGTTGTGAGAATCAGATTTATCAACAGCTAAATCAAGCATTTCTATTTCATTCAACATTGTTGTGGATCAGCAAGAGGCTTTTACATCCACTTACTTATTTGTTCAATGAACAAATGATCGTTTAATCTCTATAACTGAAATAATTGTTCATTTAGTCTCATGCTGAACAAACTGAAAATGTAGAAGTAACTGCTTCAGTGATTTGCTGTAATACAAGAACAAATTATGATATATAATTTTTAATAGCCTAATTATGATGTGAAAACTTTAGAAATGAACTAACAGACACACTTCACTGAAATAATCGGGTAAATGGCAATTAGCCTGAAAACATAAATGCTAAAATGGTCTCTAATCTGTCTAATTGTGTGAAGTGGAATATAAATGAAAACTTCTTGTTTATTGATCTGTTGTATAAAAGCAATATGAGAGTGTGGGTGTTGCTGTCAGTGCTGAAATCAGTCATGTGATCATCACGGCCCAATCACAGCCACCGTACTGATATTCATGTATTGAATATGGAATATTGGATATGGATTCAATATTGGAAACATTATGAAAGCAGGAAGATCCAGACCTACAGGAGTAACGTTTACTGACTTGAATGCTAAGATCCTCAGAGAGGGAAAACACCAGAAGAATGGAAAGAGTGTGTGAGTGAAGGTGGTTGTGAATGTGTAGATGTGTGTTAGTTACAGGGAATCAGAGAATGACACTGATCCTCTGTCATAGTCCACATACACTCTCACACAATCATGATCCTGTTCAACAGGAAAACCAGAACCTTAAAGGGATAGTTCACCCAAAAATGAAAATTCTGTCATCATTTACTCACCCTCAAGTTGTTCCAAACCTGTATGAGTTTCTTTGTTCTGCTGAACACAAAGGAAGATATTTGGAAGAATGTTTGTAATCAACAGATCTCGGTCCCCATTGACTTCCATAGTAGGAAAAAAATATACTATGGTAGTCAATGGGGACCGAGATCTGTTTGGTTACAAACATTCTTCCAAATATCTTCCTTTGTGTTCAGCAGAACAAAGAAACTCATACAGGTTTGGAACAACTTGAGGGTGAGTAAACAATGATAGAATTTTCATTTTTGGGTGAACTATCCCTTTAAGACCGTCCGTACGTCACTTTCCAGACATCAGTGTTAAAGAAATCCTCTCCCTTCCTCTGGTTTGATGCTGTAGTTCCTCCAAGACTCCACCATGAACTCTCTTTAACCTCCACATCCCAGCAGTGTGTTCTTGAGTTAAAACCTTCTGAACCCAGAACACAGACATGCTCGTCAAATCTCTCTGGACAATCAACAGCTGCTTTTATTCGAATGTTCACATAACGATCAAGAGTGAACCCAACACAGACTATTATGAATTATGACACTCGTCCTGTTGATCAAACACATCAGATATTTCCCTCTGATCACTGTCAGTGCTGTCATTAGTTTCACACTCACTTTTATCACCAGTGTTTGACGGCATCAACTACAAACATTAAATCCGCTTTTACTTTATAAATACATCTGTCCGTCTGTCTGTCTATCTATCAGTTTGTGTCATGAAGACTTTCTGCAGTCAGACTCACTGTTTTGGACAATGTCCTGCATCTTCTTCCAGACTCTGAACGGCAGGTTGCCCAAGTAACATGGCACATGAATCAAAGCTCCAGAAGCCATCTGTGGATCCGGCTGTGAGCTCTGGACTCTGGAAGAACATTCAGGAGTCAGAACTGCTGTGGCTTTGGATCAGAACCAGAGAGACCAGAGACAGGAGCATCACTCACATTTCCATTGAGTCTGGAAACTCCTGCAGAACAAACACATCAAGAACTCAATCAATGAACCATTGATCTGAAATCAGACCTCCAGAAAGCAGACGTCACTGGCTTTCGTCATCTTCTCCATGTCTTTGATTGTGTGTGAAAGAGCTGAGATGTGTCTGTTCATCTCCTTCATCATCTGCTTCTTCTGCTCCTCTTCCTCCTTCAGTGCAGTGACTGTAGCTTCTTCTTCATCTCTGAGAAACTGATGAAGCTTCTCAAACTGCTGTTTAATATGACACAGTGTGCTCAGCTTGAGACTGAAATCAAATCACATTCACTTTAAATCATCTCAATCAACACTTCACATCCAAGATAAACTCGGATACCCGACATGTAACGGATCCAGAAGCAGATTGCTGCTTGTCATTTACAGAAATAATAAAATGGAACCCATTATAATAAACTTAACTGTATGATACTGCTGTAATGAAAATGACTCTCGATTCCTTTTCCTCACCCAACTGTTTTCTCCTTTCATTTTTTCATAGTGTTGATTTTTCTCTTGTAAGGAGTTCAGTGCTGTATTGAGTTCCTTCTAGAATTAAATAAAAACACATAAAATACTAGATTACAGTGAAGAGAAGACAATGCAGTGATATGATCATATAAGGCAGTGAAAAAGTATTTGCCCCCATCCTGATTTCTTCTGTTCTGTGTACACCTCATTCTAAACTGATTCAGAAATTAAAACCAACCATAAAACAAAGGGAAGCTGAGCAAACACAAAGTACAGTTTGTAAACGAAAATGTCATTTATTGAAGCAAAAAAAAAAAAAGATCCGATATACCAACCGGGCCTGTGTGAAAATGGATTTGCCCCCGTAGTTACTAATTCCTCAAATCTATGAAACTGCATTTATAATGTGGTTCAGCAGGACCAAACACAACCAGTCCTGATTACTACATCCCTGTTCAATCAAATCAACAATCAAAAGGGACTTTTTCAACAACATGAAGTTGGTTAAAAGGTCTTAAACAGTAACACTATGCCAAAGGTGAAAGAAACTCAAAATAATGAGGATGAATATGAATGAAATTCATCCGTCTGTGAGGGATTACAAATCTATTTCAAAGGCTCTTGGACTCCAAGAATCACAGCGAGAGCCCATATCTCCAAATGAAAAAAACAACAAAAAAACACTCTGAACAGTAGCAAACCTTTCCAGAAGTGGCTCATCCAAGAAGTAACTAAAGAGCCAAGAACAAAATTGAAGAAACCGCATTTTTCTGCTTCCTACCAGAAAATCCTAAAGGAGAATATCCGATCTTCAGTTTGTAAGTTGAAGCTCAAGCAGCAAAATAATGATTCAAAGCATAGGAGTAAATTCACATCTGAACGGCTCAAAAAAGCACAATTAAAGTGTTGGAGTGGTCTCGTCTAAGTCCTGACTTGAACCCAATTGAGATGATGTGGCAGGACTTTAAACAGGCAGTTCATGCTTGAAAACCCTCCAGTGTGGCTGAAGTAAAGCAATTCTGCAAAGAAAAGTTAGTCAAAATCCACCACACCACTGTGAAAGACTGATCTCCGGTTATTGCTGTTAAAGGGCGTGATTAGTTTTTCACATGGGTGATAGGTGTTAAAAACTGTTTACTGAGGTTGCCTTTGTTTTATGTAGTATTTTGTTTTAATATCTAAAACTATTTAGTATTAGACACAAAAATCTGAAGAAATCAGGCAAATACTTTTTCACAGCACACTGTAAAAAAATTCTAACCTCTCCAAGTCAAAATTTTCTAGTGACTGGTCACATCTAAATTTTTAAATTGGCCCAAGTGCAATTCTTGTTGCACTAGTCTGTTAACATTGGCTCAATGAGAAATAATACGTCAGACTAATTGAAAAATTTAGATGTGACCAGTCACTAGAAAATTTTGACTTGGGGATGTTTTTTTTGTTTTTTTACAGTGCACAGTACATGTAAATGTCACATTAAGTTGAGTAAAATGGCAGAAATATTGAGTGCATGAATGTGATTATATCTGTGTTTATGACTAATTATTGTTCTTTACATGTGAAACAAGAGACATTTGTCTTACCTTACATGATGAAACCACTTCACTGATGGGCCTGAATTTATGATTGTCATGTTGTTGTGAAGTAATGTACACGACACACACAGGCTGTTTGTCCTCCAGACAGAAGAGTTTGAGTTTCTCACTGTGTAAACTGCAGATCTCTCAAACCCTGATGAACGCCTCTCATTTCTCTCCTTCAGGAACGACTCACACAAGTTCTTAATCACGAGATTAAATTAAGTCTCCTCTCTTGAGGATCTTCTCCTGCAGACAGGACACTCCTGAATTTTCTTTATTCTTTACAGAAACAAATATTATCATCTTCAGCTGCTGAAGCCATTTCCACGGTTTGGGCTCCAGCAATCTAAACTTTACTTTCACTTTCTGAACGACGGTTTCAAAAATGAAAACCCACAAGAAACACAAAGATACTGTCTGTTCGGAAACAAATGTCTAAAAAAGTGTTTTTCTTCATCACTGATCGATGATTCTTCAATGCTTTTGTCGAGACACGAGAGTCAGTTTGACAGAAGGGAGAAATGAGAGTCTCTTCCTGGTAAGTGTTGAAAGAGGTGGTCTTGCTGATCACCTTCAGGTGTGTTCAAAAATGTCAGTCGACACCATCAGGTTTTCTTTAGTTTTCTTTTAAAACAAAAGGCATTTAAAATGAAACCGCATTGAAGCTCTCTCAATTATAATGCTAGCGAAACATTCGATCAAAGAACACATGAAAGAACACAAATTGATCATAAAAACACTCGAGGCAATTTATTCTTGTTTTATTTATTGCTCTTCTCAGCAAAATCCCTACTGTTAAATTATCACTGCTATTGTGAAGTCCACACTTATATGAGTTCCACATTTTCAACAAAAACAGAAAACTTTTTATGCAGGTTTGCCCCTCATTCCCACGACAACGGTGTTTTGGGGCCTGGAAACGCAAACTTTTGAAACGTTTTTTTGAAAATGATACCGTTATCGTCTCCATGTAAACAATAAAAACATGAAATTGTGCAAATAGTGACCTGCATATGCGTATTACATACAATCTTATGAGCTAGACAATCAAGAGCGCAGCCATCTTTAGAATTTGGTCTTTGAACTTCCGTTTTTACGATAGCTCTGTATATTTCTATTGCATCGTTGCACCAGCATGTTCAGCGCCCAAGTCCCACCCCTGAAAATTCCTGAACTTTGAAAAGGTACTACCTCGCAAGCAGGGACTTTCTGAGGGGGGGATTTTTACTTCATTTACACCCTGGTTCCTGCATCGAGAAACACAAAATACCACCCCAAAGGTCCTAGTTCCTGACGGAAGTTCCTGCGGTGGAAACACGGCTTTTGCCAACTACTGGCCTGGCAGCACGATACAGTGATTTTTTTTTTGTCAACATTGTCGATTGTCCGTGTTTGTCGTTTATGGCAGGGGTGCCCAAACCTGCTTCTGGATGGCCGTCCTGCAGAGTTCAGCTCCAACTCTAATTAAACACACCTGAACCAGCTAATCAAGTCCAACTCACTACACAGCAAAAAAACCCAGGCTGTGTTCCAGACCGCATACTCACTGAGCAGGTGCTTAATTTCAATAAGTACTTACTTAACGAGTGCTAAAAGAGTAGGTATTCTATAGCCTGAATGTGATCCAGACATCATCCGCCATGTTAAAGTTATCATGTGACCTGTGGCGTAATAAGAAGCGCAACAACTTAAATGATATGAGCGACAGTTGCACTAACACCTGATTGCATCAGTAACTCGACAACCTAACCTAGTACGTTTTTTCTTTTTAATTATTTTTTATAACATCAATTTATTCAGATGTTACCACCACATGAAGCACTTTTCTCTGTGCACACACATAATAAAGGTACAGTGTGAGACAAACACTCGACAGCAGGTGCAGACAGTTCAGCTGAGACTTCCAGCAGTCTTCCAGGACTTTGTCCACACTGATCGCAAAGAACTTGTGTGTCTGAGACAGAGAAGCGGACAGAGCCTGCATTCTCATTAGCTGAGCATGCTGGGATGCCTGTTTATGTCACAACAGTGGCCGTGATGTTTCCCTGAGGATTATTCACAACACCTACGGAAACAGGAGAACCTAAAAGATAGAGGATGGAAAGCCAAGAAGTGCAGATGATCTTTTGTGCTGTCATGTCTTTCAGTGCCACTGGGAAATGCAACATATTGCTTCCAGAAACACATTTTGTGGAAGTTTGCAATCATGCTATCCCGTTGTACATACTTAATGTATGTTCTTGCATTAGTTTGGTGCTAACAGATTTCAATCCTAAAATCTCAGTGCTATGTCTTCATTTAGCTAGTTATAATTTTAACAGTGTAGCTTTAACTGATTGATACTTTTTTTTTTTATCAATCAGATTTAGATTTTATACTTTTTTATATAGGTGAATGAGACTGATGTAGAAGCACCTAACCCTGGTTGTAAGTCTAAACTTGACAATAACTGTAAACTTGTTCCTCAAATCTGATTGGTTGTTTGGATTGTTGTTCCATGATCAACAGTTGTTGTTCAATGTTGATCCAGAAACATGTTGTACTTGGTGAAATCGGGCTCTGCACTCTCACCACAACTGTGCATTTTTATAAATAAAAAGGAGGAAGAAAATACATGTAAAATATTTATATAGAAGATAAATAATTCTAGAATAAATACATCAATAAATGTTAAGTACATGTACAACATCCATAAGTAGTACAAAAGGAAGAGTTTGGTGTCCAAATGAACACATTTGAATATAGAATGATAGAATGATTTCTGAGGGATCGTGTTACAATAAAGACTGGATATATACTGTATATTCAAATAGACAACAATCATTTTAAATTGTAATAATATTTCACAATATTACAGGTTTACTGTATGTTTGATCAAATAAATGCCTTGGTGAGCATAAAATTCTTCTTTCAAAAACAAAAAAACTGAATCCATAGTCTAAAACATCATCATGCCTGGTAACACACATATTGAAAAGTCAAATGACATGGAAAAGGATATGGAAATAAATAAGTAAACAAAGTTTACCGCACCTACTTTTCAGCATTAATAATCAACCAGCTTGTAGGCTAGGATGGTGAAAGCATCCACACACACACCCTGCCAACACCTCTCCCAGCTGGAGTACAGGTCTCTGTGGAACAGTCATATCAGAGTGTCTACAGAGTACACATCTGTGTGAAGACATATGGGCGAGACCTGTGAGAGCGCGCACACACACACCAAACCACGGGCACCTGCGCTCCCTCTACACCATAATTACATTTACTACTCTATTTATGGGCACTGCAGCACACACACCGGGTGATCTGAGACATCACTTCCGGCTCCTCGCTTTATAGAGACAGATGCAGATGCGCTCAGCTGGATGGGACATGATTGCGGCCTCAGAGGACTGACTAGTATCAACACTCCCGTTGAGCGTTCAGAGATATCTGTTCAAATATCCTCTCAAACCTTAATGTATGATTCTGTAGTTAAGCCATGTAATTCCTTCCTTCAGTCCCTGTGTATTTGTTTAGCGCAAACTGTGGTACAAGATAGGATGAAAATGTATCATAAAAACATTCCTCTGCAAGTTGTAGACCGATCACAAGCTGCGCACTTCGAGATATTTACATGTATATTTTTGGCAGATCAAAGCAGTTTTGTACATTCAAGGTAATCGAGGCTTGGCGCCCAACCACAGGAAGTACAGGTATTATTCAGTTTGGCCCAAAAGAGCGACCTCAAAATTGGTCCTAAAATTTGACTGTCGAGAGGCGTCTGAAAAGTGTTGAAATAATAGCACTGTTCACTGTTTAACCACTCCGCTTTTCTGAGACTTTCAGCAAGTCTGTATATTAGCGTTATGGAATTACATAGTTACACCAGTAGGTGGCGACAAGTGATGTGCTGTTTCCAAAATCGTCACAATTTCACGTTTTTGTTGTTTACATGGAGTTCTATATAGTATGTGTGAAGCATAAATCAAATTCGGACGTATACATCCGCCATGTTGTCACCCAGAAAGCAACATAGAGTCGGCCCAGGTCCGAGCCACATCTGGTACATGTGGATTCAACACGCAGCAGATGTGGGCCGGATCTGGGCCGACACTATGTTGCTGTCTGGGCGCTGTTATGTGACTTACCAGCACAGCTCCGTCACTTCACTGCCATTCACAACTCCTCTCCCGTGGCCTCATTGGATAGTAAAGAATCTATTGTATGCACACTGTTTTATGAATTATTAATTTAGACATATTACTTGTCTCACATGCTGTTTTTCGACTACTATAAAGACGTAGGCATGTCCGGATACAAGGATTGTCTTTATGAGTAAAACATGGGCTTTCTTTATATGACTCATTGAAACATTTACTCAACCGCTTTGTTCAAAAACGATTGATTCAGTAACAAAACAGCACATATTGATATTTGAGAACTTTTGCTTGAGTGATATTTTTGTGTGAACTTTGCTTGTGTGATGAAGTTAGGCCTATACATTTATGTAATAAAGACAATATATGTTTTAAGATCTAATTCCAAAATAAATATTCCACAAAGTTTTTATTTTTTATTTTTTTATGTTGCTCGGGTGGTTTCTTAATATAAATTTCTTAAATAAAATTTCTTAAATAAACAACATATTTGAGCTTCAAACAACTACACTCTGGACCAGGGGTCGGCAACCTTTTTGTCATAAAGTGCCATTTTTAAGTTTCCGAGTTCATCACTGTGCCACAACACACATTTAGCCTATATATATATATATATATATATATACTGTATATATATATATATACACACACACACACACACACACACACACATTTTACATTTTCATAATAGCTAACACAGAAATAGTACAAAAAAATTAAATATTCTCTTGAAATTTGTTTTAGATTTAGATAGACAAATTACAGTATTTATAACTCCTAACTAGAGATGCACCGATTACAATTTTCTAGGCCGATTCCGATTTCCGATTTTTCATTGAGTTTGACCTGCGATACCAATTTTAGCCGATTCCTATTTCATTTTACACTTTACAGCACACACAAATATTTATTTTCTATATATATATATATATATATATTTTTTTTTTTATAAAATACCATATCCTTTTACCCAAACTGAATAATAAAAACAAGTTTAAATGGGTACATTTTTTATAAATATTTTTGAGTCTTCATTTTCTTTTCTGACATAACCTAATCCAGTTCATGTTAAAACACACTAGACATGCACATTCTGTGCATTTTGGGCACTTTTGTTTGAAATCATATTTATTTTGTCCATCAAAAGTGTGCTTTCTCTTTTATTGAGCGTGAGCAGCGCAGACAAAATAGACTCGGCGGCGAAACCCGCGCTTCACTGCTGCTCACGCGCTGCTCCTGCTCCCGCGTGAATGCACTCATTGATTAACATGCACGCCAAAAAAAATATGCGACGCGTGAAACGGCCGTAATTCACGAGGTTTCCTACATGTGCGTTCCGTGTTTTTTTACTATGAGGAATTATTACATCAAAATGTAGATCTGTGTGCAGGTAGACTACTTTATCTGAATGAAATACATACACTTCTCTCGCATTTGCGCGCGTGCCAGCGATTAACCCTCCACGTGCCAGTGTTGGCACGCGTGCCTTAGGTTGCCTACCCCTGCTCTGGACTGAGAAACTCTTAAAACTACATTTCGTGACACAATAACAGTCGTATTTTTAAATTTCGCGGTCTTTCTCTTCTGCTATTGACGCAGCTCGGACTCATCTCTTCAACCGGACTCGATTGTTCACCACACCGGCCCAGCTATCGGTTGGCGGTGCCGCGGTAGTCTACCTGAGAAAACGTTTTGGAAAAGACGGGCTATGGACCCAACCAACTCTATAGGAGGGGAGGGGAGAACTCCCTCACATGGTACAACCCACGCAGAGGCTGCGCGCTGCGGTGTCAGAATGTGGAACGTGTGTAGCCTCACGGCGCTGATCCACTTGTCCGTGCGACACTTCTGTCGCGCCGCGCTCCACTATATTCCTATGGGTGACGTCAAGCGACTTTGTCGCGCCCGCAAAGCATTCCGGGAAGGCGGCGCTTCATTTGAAAAAATGCTGCGCGTCAAAAAGCTGGCCGATGCCCATCTTTATGCAAATGAATTCCGTCAGACGCGACGCGTCTATCAAATAGAAGTAGAGCATATGGAGACGGAGGGAAGTCTCTCGCAGGTCCTCTGTTCTGATACGCTACATTTCCCGCTGGGTCAAAACCACGCCCATAGCGGTAAACCCCCGTCAACGTACCAATGTGGGGAGGCGTCGCGACACCACGCGACAGTCGTGTCGGACAAGTGGATCAGCGGCGTAACCCCTCATTTACACTGCACACGTGTGCGGTGCATTACGTCTGCGACAAGGTTTTATTCTGTCCTCCACGCGGTGCCAACTCACACCAGGAGCATTTCAGAAGCGGAGCGACTGGATGCGCGAGACCACGTGATTTGCCTGTCCGACGTGGTTTTTCTTGATTTTGGGGGTTTCTACCTTACAGTCTATGCTTTCTACCAAGGATATATTGGTGTGCAATACAATTGGGAGTCTGCACATGGTGTTTATTTTGAAATTGACAGTGTTTTTTTTACTTTTATTTTGTATTTCCGGTGCGACTTAGACGCGCGTCCGTCAAAAATTTACTAGGCGCCTATATTTAGCGAAGCGGCGCGGAGAGCCGTTTCTGGGAAGCTTCTGAAACGCGCCGCGTCGCGGCCTGTGTAAACACAAGCATTGACTAGAATGGGCGCGATCAGCTCCGGTAGCCGTGTCGCAGCCGTAATGCGCCGCAGATGTGAGCAGTGTAAATGAGGGGTAAGGCCCCGATCACACCTAACGCGTTTTTTGCAGTGAGAGGCGCCTGTTTTCAATTGGTTTCCTATGGCAGCGAGCGTTCTGCGCGCTGTTTATGCGCCTGCTGCGCCTCGCGTTTTACCGCCCGCTGCGCCTCGCGTTTTTGAAGTTGAAAAAAAAGCAACTCCAAGCGGAAAAAGCGCCCGACGTCATCGCGTTTTTTTTCACTGTCCAATTGAATGAAGTGAGAGGCGGGCCTTCCGTTTTAGTGATAAAAGCTACAGTTGCTTGAACGCCAGGAGAGTGCGATGATGGAGGATAAACTTGTGGTGCTCTCGCAGGTTACCAGGAGCTTAACGACTTCACGACCGTAACTACCACAATGTTAACAGAAAGTAAATATATTTAATAAAAGGCTGATTTGACGTTTACTTGACTGACAGGATAGTTGTTTCAGTGGTTGCCTAGCAACATAAAAAACGCAGCGCACTGCTCGTTCTGTGTGATGGTAAGGCCGTGTGTCCACCAAAGCGTTATTAGCCAGCTGAAAACGCTAGGCGCTCTGCTAAAAATGCTCAGCTGTGGGCGCTTGAGAGCGTTTTGGCAGCGCAGCGTTTTTTCAGTTGAGACGGTTGAGACCGAGACACTTTGCTTGTTATGATACGGAATATCCGCGAAAGTCTTACTAGTATCTCATTTCACACATATTTTGTTTCTGTGTTGATTCTATATTAAAATGTCAATACAATGTAATGTATTTTCTCTGGCTCTTGATTTTGTTCCGTTATTATGATTGTTGTTGCCATCTGTTGACGTTGTACAAGCAGAATCATGTGGCGGACGCGGTTGGTCGGTGTGGTATTAGTCCCGCCCCTCCTCCACTGTGATTGGACGGTTGGGTAAAAAGTGACAGTGATGAGCGCTGCGTTTTACCAAAAGTTGAACATTCTTCAACTCTCGGCGACCAGTAAAAAACGCCGAACGCTCAGCGCTTCAGCGTAAAAAAGACGCTCAGCGCCTCGTTACGCTCATGGCGTTTTAAAAACGCGGCGCTCCTATTGAAAACAATTGAAAAAACACGCCTGCCGCGAGTAAAAACGCTTTGGTGGACACACGGCCTAAAAGCTGTGCACCTCGCGTTTTCGAACCTGAAAAACGCGTTAGGTGTGATCGGGGCCTAATGTGACATGTGAAAAAAATATAAAAATCCTCGACCGGCCCAAAAGTGAAGCGGCCCACCGGGAATTCTCCCGATTACCCAACCCGGGCCTGTATATCACTCACACAGCTTCTGCACACACAGACATATCAACTAGCTAAACAAATTGTTGTGACTATAGGTGGTACTAGAAGTTCACATATGAACGAACATACCTGTTTGAGAACCAGTGATTTCAGTTGTATCTCTCCAAGGGGGCTTATGGTAAAAATGTTCAAAATGACAGAAGTTAAGCTACTTACATTACACTTATTACAGGAGACGGCCCCCTTTGGGCAAACCTAGAATAAAGCTCTTTGCTCAAGGGCACAATGGTGATGTGAGATTTAAGGAGCTCTTCAGTTCATGGATCACCAGAGTCTTTCAGAGGTTGCCAGCTCAGATCTTTAACCAGCTCTAAACTAAGCTTGATTTTCTTTTGAGACAGTCATCACTAACCTTCACTCTTTCCTGTTTACTCAGAATTACTGCCTTCACTTTACAAAGCCCCACAGTGGCCATTCAGTGTCCACTTGTCTGCACTCTCTAATGTATGTCTCACAGCTGCCAAACTACATTAGAGAAATGAGACTTGTAGTCCTTTCATTAGACCAGAGGTGGAGAGGAAGAAAAATGTTTAACACTGCTAGACAATGTTTATTGTATAAACTTATTTAAAAAAAAAAAAAAAAAAAACATAATTTAGGTAAGCAATAAAGTACTCGAGGCTGAGCTGTATCGTGAATAAAACACAGCTATTGACCAATCAGAATCAAGGACTGGAACTAACCGTTTTATAATATGATTTATAAGCTATTTTCCTCATGGAGACCAAATGTCCAAACAAGATCAAAAATGACTGGTGTTACTATCTTTTTGGGGACATCTGGCCCTCACAACGTACATTATACCAGGACCCCCCACCCCACACACACACGGTTAGGAAACATTAAAGCAGAAGCTTAATGATCATATGGCCTGCATAAGTTATATCTCTTCAACCATGCAGCTGACTTAAAATACAAATTAATTTTCATTTAAAGGCTTATATTGTAATCAAACTGAAATATTACCGCCTTCAAGGAATTTCCACAGAGTTCTGAATCTAAGAAGAACACCTCTTCTATTTTTTTAATAGTAATTATGTCCAATATTAAGATTAAGCGATTGGATTTACAATTCATAGTGTATTTAGTTCTCACGAAATGATGTAATTTGCAAGCATGAAAGTATTTTGTTACCAACAGTCTCCAAAATTGCCAATGCTGTGGCTTGTCAAGTCGTGATTCACCACTCTTGGCTGCAGGAGTCGGGTTTGCACTTAGTGAGGACACATTAAAGTGGGCAGGAAAAATACAGCATTTTGGGGGTGTTGTTATTTACACCCAAATGAATTAGCAGGTGTGAATCAGGGCAGCTGGCCTTGTGGGCCAAAATAGAAATACAACAGGTTGTGCGACAAACAGTGTTCAATATTAAAGCTGCAGGGGGTGAAAAGTCTGATTTTATTTACAACAATCCAAGAACACCTTTTGGATATTTCGTATAGTCCTGATGATGCACTAGAAATATCTAGTGCCTTTGCTATTAGATATCAACTTAATTTGTGCCATTTATTTTGTGAATATTGACTTTGGGAACTATTGCATCTCATTATGTAATCCTTCTTTTTACAAGCATAATTTTCAGTTTGCACACTACAAGTAGTTCCTAGAAAGACTATGCATTGTGACAGATCTTCAGCACACGGCTTGCTTTCGGCTTGAATGCAACCCAAAATCCTAATTGCTCTTAGTATTTCAGATAGCTTTTTGTTAATAATGTGCACTGACACCATTGTGGTCTATGACAAAGGGAGAAAAGGCAAAAGAGAAAAAGATGATGAAATATTCACTTCTTTGAGTCCCACTGTTAAAAATGTAACGTGTTCCCTTGTGTTTGAGACATTGGTTCTGACAGCTCAGATCTGCTGATGGCACATCCTACAACCTCTTCCTGTGTGGCTTTGTGAGGTTAATACCACACTAACACTGAGCACAGATATGCCATTCCTTTCCACAAAGTAGTGGAAATGCAGGTAAACAAAGTATTTCTTGTTTTACTTTTTTTTATGCTTTTTTTAGTTGGTTTTATTTTAAAATTCATTAATTATTGTCTTTTCATCAACTCAAGAACCTTCTGCAGTTCTTTCACAAACCAGTTTGGGAAATCCTTGCATAATGTAATGTTTAAAGAGGTTCTAATATGCCCTTTTATGAAGTCTTGATTTTGTTTTTGGGGTGTACTAGAATATGTTTTCATGCTTGATTGTTAAAAAAAAAAAATCATTATTTGTAACATATTTATAACATATTTTCCATTATTTCAGCATCTCTCTCCCCAGTCTGGCTCGAACACGCTGATTTCGGTGAAGCCCCTCCTGAATACGAGATGTGCTGTGATTGGTTAGCTGGCACAGTGTGTTGTGATTGGCAGCGCTTAGTGCGTTCGGGAAATGTCTCACCACTCCAGAACTGCGAGTTCTTCTCTGGTGTGTAAATATTAATGATGGCGTCAATTTCAAACCAATTTCAACTTCGATCCCGATTCAGACCCTGACAATGTTAACGGACAAGGGCAGAACGGATTTCATGCACAGACTTTGCAAGCACGGATTTTACAGGACGTTTCAGAGTGGTATGTTTTTTTGTAATTTTCTTATACATTATAGATATGATGATCCATTCATCCATCTTCTTCCGTTTATCCGGGTCCGGCTCGCGGGGGCAGCAGTCTAAGCAGAGACGCCCAGACACTTCCTCCAGCTCTTCCAGAGGAATACCGAGGCGTTCCCTTGGTATTCGAAAAGCATAATAGGACCCCTTTAATAGACGTTATGATGTTGATAAAGAATGATATACTGTATTATCATTTATATCAATATGGTACACAATAACCCCATTCAAATCTATGTAATAAACAAGTTAGGTCAAAAGTAATCTAAAAAATAAATAAAAAGTAGTCCGAACACTACTTAATTTGTGTAATCTAGTACTAAAAGTAATCTAATTACTATTTTCCTCATGCAGTTTGTAATCAGTAATTGACTACAATTTGTAAGTAATCTATTAAACTCTGCATGTTTGTAATGTTGTCACAATGTTTGTAGTCCTCTAGGCTGATAGTTTTACTGGAAGCTTTCAGCTTATCTAAAAGTAAGATAACATTATTTTTTAACTCAAATCAATGTGTAGTATTTATTTATTTGATAAGTGGCTACTCTGCTTTGCTCTGCAGTCCTAATTACCCTATCAGAGTTTATTTGGCCCTTACTTATGTGTCCTGGAATCATGTTCCGCAGGCACTTGAGGGTTTACACAATTATAGGAACATATTTCTCACACAACTGTACAATGTATATCCAACTCACCTCAAAATCAGAGCTAGCGAATAAAGACACAGCGAGACTTGTTAATAATGATTTGTTTTTTTTTTCCTTCCACTTTTTATAGTGGCTTTTAATTTTTGAAATTCAAACCAGTTCTGTTTATCTGCATTTTGTTCTGAACCAGCAGGACAGATTGTTGACCACAAACGCAAGAGCCTACAGGGGATATTGACATTTACAGGGCACTGTTCAGCTGTGCCCGAATATCGAATGGAATCAAACACTCAGCCATCCTGCAGAAGGGAATAATATGACGAGTGTTTTCTCCTGTGGAGCTGACACTTTCCAACAAAGGGGACTTTTTATGGTCTCTTTCTGGTCAATCGGTCAGGACACGCGCCTCCATCTGCGAAGCTCTTTTAATTAATTTTCCTGTCCGTTCAGTCATTTTACATGAGCTGCAAGAGGGAAATCAAACTTAATTGACCTTTGCATTGATATTTGAATTTGGCCAGATTGTCCAGTATCCTTTTAAGCTGTCATTCCCTGTTGTTTTATGTCAGCTTCTGTCCATAAATAACATCCACCGTCCAAAGAAACTGGGATGAAGTCTGTGGTTTTCCCACAAAAACACGTGCAAAATGCTGGATGGACAGCCGATGAGAGATCCCTACTGAGAAGTCCAGTGTTCACGAGATAAATGTCATTGCATTGCATCTCTACACTAGAACCCCACTAACAATTTATTTTACAGTCCTGATCCCCATGTGCATGTACTTATTATATTAATTGTAATAACTAGGTATTGACCCCAAAACCTAACTTTCACCCATGTAGTTACCTTGTTTAACCCAGGTAAGGGAAGTACGCTATAAGTTCACATAAGTGCACATACTGTACAATAAAGTGCAACCAGAGAAGTCGATAACCAGATCTGCTCTTCTGGATTGCTATCAAAGTGACCACATCATACAATTTAGTAGCATTTTGTTCTTCCAGAAATTTTTATTTAGATGTCAATTTCCACCCTGCCTCTAACTCTAAATTAATAGAGCGTTGTTGCTTTAAGTCAATCATCTGAGCCATAAATGTCATGCGACTAATTTACTGGTGCTCCATCCATCCATCCATCCATCCATCCATCCATCCATCCATCCATCCATCTTAAATAAAAAAAATCTTTAAAAAAAAGCTTGTCAAGTCAACATTTAAACTTTGTCTTGACACATTTAGTTTTCCTAGTTAAAATTACATTTGCATTACTTTAAGTTGATACATTGATACATTCAATTTCGAATTGTAATTCTGCATCCTGCTTGCTAACAAATTCAAATGATCCCTTTATATATAATATAATATATAATCTATAAGCAGTTCAAGTATAAAAGTATTAAAAACTATACTTTGTGTTGTACTATCTTTCAAACTATACTTCATCTTGGCATTAAATTACAGAGAAGTGTTTCTAATTCAACAGCTGCGGGAGTGACGCAAATTTGACATCTCTCTCTATTTTTTTCTTTTTTGGAAAGTCATTGAAACACCTTTTTCCTGGTAACACTATTTTGATATTGTGTTCAAACATTCAAAATCGTCCCTTTTGAACATTCTGTTGGCAATAAGTAACTTTGCAACTACATGTCAACTTATTCTTACCCAGCACTTTCAGAAAAAAAGGTACAAAAGCTGTCACTGGGACAGTACACTGTTAGAAAAATCTGTAGAAATTACAGTATTACTGGCAGCTACTTGCCAGTAACTTACTGTATATTTAAATTGATGTTATTTACTGGCAACAATTTGTTCAAAATTAAATGAACATTAAACAGTAACAAGTCTTTATCTTTACAGAATAAAACTAAAATAACAGCCTCATTGAAAGCATTCTGGGAACCAAAATCTGAAGGAAAAAAACAGAAAAATGTTGATGAAGATTTCTGGTTCCCAGAATGCTTTGCATTAGATTGTTATTTTATAATTTTATTCTGTAAAGACAAAGACTTGTTAATGTTTAATGTTCATTTAACTTTGAACAAACTGTTGCCAGTAAATAACATAAATTTAAATCTACAGTAAGTTACTGGCAAACAGCTGCATAACTACAGCACATTTTTTACAGTGTACCTTTGAGGGACTAAAATGCACTTTTTAGGTACAAAGGTGTACCTTTTGAAAAGGTACCACCACAGCGACAGCTTTTGTACCTTTTTTTCTGAGAGTGTACCAGTCTACTTATACTCTAACACTCTAATGAGAGTTAGTAGACATGTAGGTGAAACGTTACTTATAGTCAACAGAATGTGTTCAAGGGACCATCAAAATAAAATGAAACCCTTTTGTTTTTGTAGTTTCTGATAACTGATAACTTCCACTTCTAAAAACCCTAGAAATGTGAAAAGGGTCCATTCAAATGTAAAAAATATCAATTCTGATTCGTCATGACCTTTATTTGATTCAACTTGTGTTCAGTAGCTTGTAAATGTTTGATGTTTGGCACACATGATGTGCAGTGATCAGTTAATTGCTAGTCCAAACTGCAACATCTTGACCAGAGAAGAACATTCCAGATGCTTATTTCATGAACCTTGTCTTTCATCCATATTCACTCAAATTATTCCAAAACACTGTGCATCTGTGGTGTGCTGGCTTGTTTGTTATTTATGCAAATGTGCTCCTCACCAGACAAAACACCTTTTGATGTACGAGGACATACAGAGAAGCACGGGTTTAGGATTACCTTTAATTCTGAAGGTAAGTCCTAAAAAAAAAATCTGTCAGGGGACTTCACGCAATCATCTCGTTTCTTTAATCTGATCCATCATGAGAAAGATGCAAATGCGATTCAAGTTCAGTGACTTTCTCGCACCGCTGAATGTCAAATCTTAGATTAAAGAGACTTGGCTCATTTGGTTGTGTAACACAAGGGAGCTTGAGCAATCAGAGAAAACCAAATGTGTTTTTCCCTTTCATTTTCTGTTGAATGAATTCAGCAGGTGCAACACTAGAAAGATGTGTAAAAAAAACACATTAATTTCAGAAAAGAACAAAACACGTACATGGACATTCAATGTCAGTTGCTGAGGATTTATTGGGGTAAACTTTAAATAATCATTTCTAATGAAGAGGACTATACAATTTGCAAAGTTCTATGCATATATCATGCCCGTAACGATTAATCATGAGTAAAGAAATTAGCAGATCGTGCCTCTTATACAGTTGAGCACATTTGGAGGAAGAAGATATTCAAGAAGCCAAGACAGTTAGCCCGTGGCAAAATATTCCATTACAGCTGGATGAATCCGGACATTAATGCATTATTGAAGTGGTATTCGGAGGCTGTTTTTAATTTCAGATGGAGGATTCACCTTCGCATCCTCAGCTAATGGCGCATCAAGTATTAAAATTCGCAGCTACGCTTAGATCAAAGAGCCGTCAAAATGACAGACTTGAGCCCCAGTGCCGAGACTTGTTGAGGTAAACACCTCTGCAAAGTGAGGTGAAAATTCTGTGAGAGAAGTATGACCCAGACTAAGCCTTTTAAGTAATGCGCCCTTATAAGAACCGCTTAAAGATTTAGATGGAAATTAATCATTTTCAAATAAATCTCAGGTAATTCCTTACAAAGCCTTTTTACCTTACCTTAAAAGAATAGTTCACCTAAAAAAGAAACGTCTGTCATTTACTCACCTTCATGTATTTCCAAACCCGTATGACGGATTCAACGGATTTGGATTCATGATAATGAAAGTAGAAAGTAGAGCTCAAAAAGGACAGAAGTCTTCTGAAGCAATCGGATAACTTTGAATGCAGAACATATTGAATTTTAAGTTATTCCATTCACTTAAAACGGTTCGGGGGACTCCGTGTTTTCTGAAATTACATAAACCCGAATGGCACTTTCCTTACGCAGGTTAAGTGATTAAATGAAACCTGGAAATCCTGGATTTCTTTTTTTAATGCGTTTAATTTAAAGCGCGTTCTTACCATAGACTGTAAAAAAATATGGATGTAGTGTTCATGACTTCACCCGTAGGTTTCTGAAGGACATTATTGAAGCCCAAAGTGGACAAAGCCGGCCGTCGCCATATTGGCAGTGTGTCACCGCGCGTCACTCCCAGATACGAAAATGGTCAAAGAGGCGGGATTAGCTGAGGTGACGTGACGCTAACAGACAGCAGACAAACGGCTAGTAGTGACAGCAGCGGAAATCCACCTGTCACTCAAGTGGTCACGCCATTAATTATGCAGAACTATAAGGCTTAATATAATTTAAACGGATGAGTTACAAAAAAATTCCCTCACAGTTGTCATGAAGGGCAAAATTAGCCATATAGATCAAAACCACTTTTTGCACCAGGCTGTAAACAAACACATTTTTTTCTGCTGTAAAGGTGGGCATTTTAACTATGGGATTGATCAATGCTATCCCACGACCAATTCGTACGAATTCGTATGAGTGATTAAAAGGTGGCTAATTCTCTTTTGCTGCCTGTCTCTAGCAGCCAGTCGATGAATTGCAGTTTAAGGCTGAATCCCAATTCTCTGTCTTACCCCTTCCCCTTAGTTTTGCACGGCCACGTGAGAGTAAGGGCTATCCAAATTCTCATTTTGATCTAGGGGTAGGGCTAAGGGGAAGGGGTAGATACCCCTTAAAACCAAGAATTTTCGCGAGCTTACTTGAAACCAAGGGGTACCCAGAATACACTGCGCAACCGGCAACAATGGCGGACAAACCATCAAGAGAGTCCCATAAATGTAAGTATTTTTGGCTTAAATGATTGATTGAAAAATTATGACAGTCTTGTTTTGTGCTCTACACAGTCATGTACATATATATTTGCAACCATGTTGTTAATTGAAATGTTTTTAAACGTTTTTAAAAATCGCTAGTCTGCTACGCTAGGCTATGCTAACGATACATTGCTGGTTTGCACAATCAGTCCCGCATTTCTCAGACTAGCCTTGAATGGACTCCATGTCTACAGTTTTAACTAAGCTATAATCAGTGAATTTTCTTTTCCCCGGACATGTCTGGCCAGGATTTCGAGATCGCCCAAAATGTCCGGGATTCAGCTTTTGCTTTCTACAGTCGCCATTCATTATGTGTACATTATTTGACACTGACACGTATGTGCCAGCTTTGCAGGTCATGCATTCAGCTTCAAACGGATCCCGACTGATACGAAAACACAGGAATTTAAGCAATGCTAAAACGCACATAAACCAATCACTTGTTTAGCGTTCATGTAAGTTAAACACTACATTCAGATTCACCGATTTGAATGAATTCAGTCCGATTGAAACTACACCTTGTGCATGTAAACATAATGAATAGCGACGGCAGAAAGCAAAAGCCGAATCCTGGACATTTTGGGTGATCCCGAAATCCAGGCGACATGTCCAGGAAAAAGAGGACGTTGCATGGTAACCCTGGAGACATCGATACGTGCTTTAACGTTACATATACTGTCCTGTATCACACAGGGACACAGGAAGAAACCCGGCAGCTGATCCACTTTCGGGATGAAAACGAGCTGAAGTTTCTAAGATCAAAATATGATCCGATTTTTTTGCCTGTTATGTTTACTTTATTGGCCAGTAAAGACAGATTTTTGTTAACAAAAAGTGTTTCTGAACATCAGTGACATTCAAAACAGTGATAACTGAAACAGATATACAAAACACCATGCGTGTGTATAAAAAATATTAGTAACGGTGTATGATGATGTAACCAAGTGGTGTCTCATTTCATAGGGGTATGTTTTCACCCCTAGCACTTACCACTCGGTTTCAAGGGACAAGGGCTAGGGGTAAGACGAAGGGGTAGGGGTAGGGGAAGGGGTAAGACAGAGAATTGGGATTCAGCCCAAGTCACTTCCGTGTTTGATTCAAGAGGGAGAGAGAGCTGAAAGTTGGTTCTCACTGATGAAGAGTCCACATGTGCACGGGAAAACGCAGCTCAAAAGCACGCCGCCAACAGTGCATTTAAATAGCGCTTCCGTGTCTTTTTAAAAGACAAAATGACAGTAAAATGACAGTAGTTTTCCATAGAAATATTGAAATAAAGATGTAACAACCATGAGTCATGCAGCTGTAGATTTTGTGCGACGGGAGATTACAGTTATTTGCTCGTCAAAACATTACTGGTTTTCTATCACACATAGATCGTATGGCGATCTAGATCGCAAGTTTCTTGGGATCTAGATCAAGTTTCTTTTCAACCAGCTTCATTTTGCTTTAATGCCTACAGTGTCGTTATTGATACAAAGTTATGATTTATATCACAAAGAGAGTGTCAGTACAGCAAATAAAACCTGATGAATATGACACAACTCCACTGAATGAGAAAGGGCTCATTAGTACAGAATGGCAATAAATAAATAAGCTAAAAAGAACGAAAGAGTTGTTAAACATCAGCAAGTAATTTTCTACATTAGTAAGAGATTCTCAATAACATAGATAGCAACAAGTGCTCGGCCCTCCAGACTAACCATAACTTTTACACTGAAGGCTGTGATAATATGCATAATGCAACACAATCACAGCCAATCAGAACATGTTCTTGTTTGACATAGTTGTGGAGCTGAATTTTGGACCAATAAGATCAGTGCAGTTTTAGGGTACGTTTACGCGACAACGATGATCCCCATGCACACGGATCTGAGAAAACGATTAAAGACCCTATATTCTGCTTCCAGACCATTAGATGGCGATGAAACACTATAGACTGAACACGTAAAACGGATGTGCATGACGTCATCTTCTTCAGAGATTCGCATGTTGTTTACCGTTTTCAAAAACTTGCACTTTGAAACGCGTTTTCAAAAGTTTTCGTTTTCAGGCACCCAAAACGCCGTTGTCGTGTAAACGAACGGCCAAATGCATAAAAAGTTTTATGTTTTTAGTTGATAACGGTGTCATGTAAACAGCCCCTAAGTTGGCTACAAATCACATACCTACATCATTAACCCATATTTGATATTGTGGAAATGAATTCAAAATGAATTGATAGATCTGCAAATTTTAAAGAAAACTTTGCCAATTCAAGGGAACAACGACGATTTAACTGGGGAAAGAGTAGCGGTAACACTTTATTTTACAGAGCCATTGTTACACACTGTTAGCCTGGATGCCAGCCGAACTTAGCCCCGCCCACAAAACTTTTAGGTCGGGAAGTTCGGTCTGGACTTGATCCGTTGAGGAGCTATTATGCCCGAACAAAAGCTGTTCGGACCAATCAAATTGTCAGGGCGGGCTTTATGCGATGATGGACAGATGATCAACAGTAACGTAATCATCCACGTCACCAAAGAGCACTTGGGCTGAATTTGTTTACAACAAAGATGACTGCCGCTGGAGAATTGAGATTTCACGAGTTCACACTTACAAATAAGTCAGATAGAATAAATGCGTATTTGGCGTGCTGTCCGAGGAGAGGCTCCAGGCTCGGTATTCGGCCCGAACCCAAAGTACTCCCCCCGTATTCCTGGCTGTGGAAGAACAAGCCAAGAGTGAGTGGAGGGATGCTGAAAACTGTCAAGGAATGTTAGGTGAGTTGACAGTGAATAAATATATGCTTCCTCTCATGCTGATAGGGTAGACATGGTAATTGTTTGATGACAAGCTGATTGGATTGATTATTTGATCGTGCTCCTCCCGAACTTTATGAAACATCATGTGTAGATTCCGCCATTGCGTCTGTTATAGAAGATATCGACAGCGCATTAATTTTAAAAGAGGAACAGAGAACCGCGATCAAGGCATTTGTCGATCGGAAACATGAATTAAAAATATACGTCACTCACTCTGTTGCTCTGATTGGTTGTAGGTCTATCCAATTGAGTGCAGAGGCATTTTCTTTCCTAGTTCGATTGAAACACGCCCCATAATCACAGCCCAATGGAGCAGTATCAGACTCACATTCTGACTAGAATCTGAGTATGACGACGTCAGGCTAACACACTGTAGTAAAAACTATAAATTATGCATGCAATTGATCCTAACCCTATAGTAAGTATATAGTTAATTATTATTACTCAGTACTTAAATGTATAATTACACTGTAATACTGACAACCTTAAAATAAAGTGTACCCAAATTAGCTTTATGTCTTATAGATCTTCGGCTTTGGGCCTTGTAAAAACACACAGATTTAAGAAAGTGGAGGACTAAAGATATGAGCAACAATGAGTAAAAAAAAAAAATCTGTGTCGATATTAGAGCGAGACAACAACTGTGAATTGAAAAGATAATGCGGCGTGCTGAGATGAACATGCGG
This sequence comes from Rutilus rutilus, assembly GCF_951802725.1. NCBI lineage: Eukaryota > Metazoa > Chordata > Actinopteri > Cypriniformes > Leuciscidae > Rutilus > Rutilus rutilus. The sequence continues at coordinate 39,541,088 of NC_140210.1, read as the reverse complement.
GTGTTAATGAGAGACTGTGCGACAGGATAGTAAAGTACCAGTTTTCCCCCGTTCCCTCGGCTCAAGGCCTGTGCTACTGTAATTGCATGCTGACTTCAGCACACTGTAGAGGCTCTGAGAAGTCGAGATTAAGGGTAAAACACTGTTTCATGTCGCACTGCTTTGGACTTCACAGACATCATGAATTAAATGAGTCTCTGTGGCCCATTTTAAGTTTCTTTATGGAGGAGGAAGCGTGTCAAGCGTAACTAGCAGACTATGCTCACGTTTACAAATGCAAAGCTGTTTTCAGCAGCTCTAGAGCTGTTAAAAACACCATGGTAAGTTTCATGAAGACGTAGCCTAAAGTAAGACAAAAATACAATTAGGCCTAGATATCTAGATCTATTTAATAAGCACACACACAAAACGGTAAAAAGTTTGGGATTGTACATTTTTTTTTATGTTTTTAAAAGAAGCATCTTATGCTCATCAAGACTGCATTGATTTGGCTAAAACAATATTATTACAATTTATACACTATGGAAGCTTGTTTCTGCAACCGACAAAAAAAAAAAAAAGAAAGATTTAGAAGAAGTTTATATCTCACAAATCTAAAAGAAGTCAGAGTTGTACGGTATAAACGCAATTGCGAGAAAAAAAATCTAAATTGCAATTCTGATTATTTCTCATAATTGTGAGTTTATATCTCGTAATTCTGAGAAAAAAATCAGAATTGCGAGATAAAAAGTCAGAATCGCGAGAATTGCATTTATCGCAATTATCTTAAAAAAAAATAAAAAAAATATTACGTGGTGGAAACAAGCTTACATAATATACTGTATATATAAAAATGTAATTTATTCCTGTGATGTCAAAGCTGAATTTTCAGCATCATTACTCCAGTCTTCAGTGTCACATGATCCTTCAGAAATCATTTTAATAATGATGATTTGCAGCTCAAGAAACATTTACTATTATTATCAATGTCGAAAACAGTTGTGCCGCTATAATATTCTTGTGGAAACCGTGACACTTTTTTTTTCAGGATTCTTTGGTCACTTTTGATCAAATAAATGCAATCTTGCTGAATAGAAGTATTCATTTCTTAAAAACAAAAATATCTAAATACAATCTTACTGACATTAATCTTTTGAACAATAGTGCATATGTTTCAAACTCATATTTTTGAATTCGCTTCCGTGAAACGTGCGTCAGGCTCTTCTAGAAGTTCTACATTCGAAACATGGTCACATTGGATTGAAATCAGAACCTACCGTAGAACATGTTGAGGTTGTGGTTAGTCTGGCTGATATATCAGTAAACTTTGAGTCTGAGATGATCAAAATACACAGAATATAATATAAGATCTGTTCCAAAAACCTAGTTAGCTGTCTAGGTAGGTATCATTTTAAGGCATAATAGTGCTCCCAAGGCAAAGACTAAAAGGTTTCATTCTAAAACATCCTTTTTTTTGGGACAAATTCTGATCAGTGCATTTTACATATAAACAATTCAATGCTTAATCTAATTCAAAATCATATTTTACCCAATATTTGTTTGTGCTCTTTATTTTAAGCATATGATCAGTATCAGAGTATCACACTTTTAGCTTAGCAACATGCTAACAGCAAACGCCATTGAAATCAATTTTGACTCAAGTCTCTTCACGTGAGGAGCACTATTTGATGAGGCACACAACTGTCTAGTTCCAAAACAGAGGTTTTGTTTAAATTGGGACGCTGCCTTAGAAGACAGCAAGGCAGCTGACTAAGTTTTCAAAACAGAGCATTAACGTACGGTGCATGCATTAATTAAAATGATTATAAAACAACAAAAAGGGCAAATTTCCTCACTAATTCAGCACTAGTTAAAGAGAAACACTGAGGCATCTAACCATTTACATAATAACATTTTTCATTTTTAAGAATAAATTGATTGTTCTGTTTCACGCAGGAAAAAACAAACAAAAGAGAAAATATTCTGAAAAGAATTTTGCACTTATAATGCATGGATTATACATGAAGCACAATGTTTTGGTTTGTTAAATGTCACTAATTGAACAGAACAGGTATTCATTTCTTGGGAAGTCATTTTGGCCTTATATTCTGATATATTGCTATACAATTACATTCACAATGGAATCTAAGAAACCACCTGCTTATTTATGAATTATATTCATCTTGTGTGAAACAGGCAATCAACTCCAATACAGAATGTCTAACCATAAACTGAAACATTGCTCTCTCTATAGGTTCAACTTTAAATCTGAGGTCAAAATCCAGAATGGCAACACTGAAGCATATGCAATACATCTTTACTATTTTTCTTGTACAATGCATGAATAATAATAATAATAATAATTAAAAAAAACTATTTACAACACCGGTTTATCTACAGCACATCAATGAATCACTGTTTCGATTCGTAAAACACCCTCTGAAATGTATAGCAGACTGCGTCCAGTGAAGTCCAGTCTTCATTTCTATTATATTTACAGTATAATGATATGAAATGAAAATACACTTGCTGTATATACAGAGAAATTAAAACTTGAGACTTATTGTACAGTTCAATGGTTTTTCAATCCCTGGGAGATGAGACACCTTAAAAATGTATGCAAAAGAACAAAAGAAAGAAATTAAATAATAATAAAAAAAGCACTTCATCAATCACGGCAGTTTGTTAAACTGTTTTAAATTAATTTAAAATTCTAAATGGCCAGCTATTATGATGAATAAACATTATTCAAAAGGCATTCTTATTTGTAAGGCATTCACTTATGAAGCAAAATGACCACCCTTTTATCTACAAAAAATAAAGTCCAAAGTACAAGCTGAATGTAAAATAATTTCATGGAATGCACACGGACGGTGCATTATATATATGAGGAGCTTACAGGAACTTACATTTAGCTGAAGGTATGTTAGATTTAAAGTTCAGTTTTATAATATTTTCAAGAAAGATATCAAGCTCTATTGTGTCTATGTTTGTATATCAAGAGATTTATACCACAAAACATTCTCAACGTTTGATATTTCATGGACTTTTAACTAAGAAAAAATAAAAAGCTTAGCCATAGAGATGTGATTTTTAATAGTATTCTCGCTTTATGGAAGTACAAAAAGCTTGCCTTCAAATTGACATTTTATCACAGTGCTTTTGGGAAGGTATCTCACTTCTTGACTGAAAAAATCACATTTTAGTCCATATCTCTCCGCCTTCTAAGGCGAGATAAATGTGTAATTAAAAGTTGAAATGTTTCAACAACTAACAATTTAGAAAATTGCAAAGCAGGATTGCTTACATGAAGGCAAAGCTGTGACAGGCCTTTTTACACCTGGTATTTAAGATGCATTTTGGTCGATTGAATCACAAGTCACAAGACACATACCCGTTTACTGTCTTTTGTCCACTTTCAATGTGTTAGGGGGTCTATGGGTGGGTAAATGTATGGGTTTTTGTTCTAGATCTTTCGATCAAATGGACAAAATAAGCTTGCGCAATTTACTCGCTTTAAGAAAACAGATAAACATAAGGAGAGCAGCAACTTTCGACCACGCCGAACGCTGTGAGTGTGTGTTAGAAATCATGAATGGTGAGAGAACATTGTGCTTGGTGTGTTTTTCGTCTTCAAACCAAACTCGGGTCTCCAGCTGTCAAACTTTAAATCGCGTCTGGCTAGCGCGCTTCCCATGCATTAGGTCAGTAGACGGAGAGCAGGAGGCCTTTTGTGGCTGTTTGAACGCATTCGGCCACATGAGCGTTTATACTACGAAAGCAATTCGGTCGAATGTGTTTTTGACTACCACTGGAAGTGGTCGAAAGTGGACAAGCTCAAAACGTTTTAGACCCCGTTTACACCTGTATCTAGCGTCGTCCACTTGTGATCCGATCAACCAAAACGCATCTTAAAGGAGAACTCCGGTCAATTTTAACATTGAGCTCATTTTTTGGTACATTTGGAGTGCTGTCAGTACAGAGGCTAAAATCAGTACAGAGGCTAAAAGCAGGTTTAAAACTTGCCCCATTGAAGTCAACAGGGTGCACATTTTAAAAAGAGGATAACACGTTGTAGGCAACACCGATTTTTGTCGCTGTTCTCTGTACTGACAGCACTCCAAATGTACAAAAAAATGAGCTCAATGTTAAAATTGACCGGAGTTCTCCTTTAATACCAGGTGTAAACAGGGCCATAGAGAGGGATTTAAACACTGTTGGCTTTCTTTCTTTTTTTGCGTCAGCTGCAATTTTGCTCCCTCAGTTCAAGCTATAACAAATATAAAAATGAGATGACCTACTGAAGAGATTAAAAACCTAAAAATTAAGTTAATATAGCCACTAAAAGCACCCTTCACAATGTGTGAAAATCAGTTTGAACAGTTAAACAAACTTGGCATAAGTTGTGACCCAACAAAATCACAGTTTTTGAAACTAAAAGCCACTTTTTCCCCAATTTATATTAATCTGAAAAACTGACTAGCGTAGTTCAATGATGCACAAAGGAAATGTACTGAGAGGGGTTTAGTGGCTTTTCCCACAACGTCTGCGATTTTGTTCTGTAATATTCAGAACGGACCGTTTGGAATTTCAAAAGTTGGTCAATTCCTAAGCATGGTTTCGGTGACTTGTACTGTAGTTAAGTCTATTCTTCTTTTCCACACAGATCGTAACAAACAAGACATCCATGCAAATCTGAGCTCCTTAGAAAACTATTAACAATGACAGTGTTTTGAAATTACAAAAAAAGCAAAGGAGGAAAACTGTCAACCTTTAAAATTGTGATACCTCTGTACACATTTTTACAATACACCTCCATCTTTTTTTCCTGATGTTTTCAGACACTCGTGCAGTTCGGGATCTCCCTTGTGCTTTCACAGGTGTTGATCACTCCACCTACGTGTCAAAGACAGAAATTACACATTAGCCTTCACAATTCAACAAATCAAAATTCACAATTTTCTCAACAAATGTCCTTAAAGCTGCAGTCCGTAATTTTTCCTCTTTGTCGCCATCTCTGTTCGAAATCTGCAATTGCAGTTATTCGGGGATTTGTCGACTTTACGTGGGTTGTGCCTCGGCACGGCACAGCGCGGATGAATATCCACCTCTGAAACAACTTTTCACAATTCAATCAAGTCTCAATCTGTTTTCAAGTTGAGTATATGATTTTGCTACATGCATAGCGAATGCAATTTCACGTTATCTCTAAATGCTTGATTATACACCCAACTATATATTACTCATCAATAAATGAACAGACTGAAAGTTTTCTAGTATTAGACTCATTAAAAATTTATCCTGGTGAAGGGAAGCAAATGAATGTAAAGCAGGCTGGAAACTGAACCATTAAGTAAGAAATCAAGCAAAAAATACAAATGTTTCACCCCCCCCGCTATTAAACACCCACAGAAACAGTGGTGGGATTTATTTTCTGCATGGCACCAAATGTTGCATGTTTATTCATCACAGTTGTTGTTATCACACTGACCCCAATTTGACCCCTTTTATAGTTTAATCAGTGCTCTTTTATAATCACTGCTTAACAGCACCAATTAAATATTAATTTGCAGTTATTAAGCAATTACATGATCACAGAAGCATCCACTCGGGAAATAAGGACACTTGGGCCCAATGTAGATAGTTCTCATTAGCATGCATTACGTGTCAGATTATAAACTCTTCTGATTCCAAAGGGTTTTTTAGTTCTGATAGTTTTCGCTGTGTAATTCTGAAAGCTTACTGATTCATATTTTTAGTGGAAAAAGGAGCGTCACGGAAAATCTCGCCACCGCAACAGTAGTTTTAAAATAGTACACAGGTCTGTGACTCGGATGTTCTTGAGGCTGAAAATTACTAAACCTGAAAGAAAAGGTTCTTCTTTTTTTCTTATTCTTAAGAACTATTAAGCCTAAGAGTGCTAGAAAAAGAAAAGTATTCATGTTTCCTGAAAAAGTCATGGCAACACATATTTTTTACATTACTTTAACAACTTTAACTTGAAATTCAAGCAATTTCAAGTTAATTATACAAGATTCAACTAAATGTTTTTAAGCTAATTTATTTACTCTTAAAAAATTAAGGCAGCAACTGACCTTTGCCTTTAAAAAGTTAAATAGTCAACAGGTGAATGGGATCGTTAATCAAACACAATGGGAAACTAAGGCTGTGTCCAAAATCATCCCTATACTCTAAATAGGCCACTGTTTGAAGGGACACCCATTTGTAGTGGTGTCCGAAAGCATAGTGGACATTATTGAGTGAACTCATTCAATCCCACAATGCACCGCAATAACGAGTCTACAATTGATGTACTCTCAATGGCTAGAGAATACCCAATTTTCCAAACTGCTGGTCCAATGTGGGTACACCGTAATATCATACAGGTATAAATTCCTTTTTGATTGATTATAAAAAATTGTAATCAAGGTTTATACATGCTAGTTCCATGGCAGAGTATGAAGGTAAAAGAGTAGCAAAACTCAAGAGCATGTAGATGTGAATTTGAGAACTTGAACAATAAATATTCGTACTTGTACGTGAACATTTACACTCACAGCTCCAATGTGAAAACCTGTAAAATAAAACTCTGATGTTGAATGTTGAAATTTGTACTCGCAGACACTAGTCACAAACTTGTATTCTGAATTTGAAGCTGCAGACAAGTAGTCACAAATGTATAAAATGCCATTCACAGAAACACAGCGACAGACACAAACTTGTAATATATATTTGCATTTATCTTACATTCACATTCGCAGTACAACCTCAATTATGCACTTGCAACTTCTCAAATCTGTCACTGCAATTTCAAATTTCACGCCTTGATTTTTGCTACTCTTTTCGCGATATATTAGGTGCAAAACTAACTTGTGCACTTGAAACTCAGTGGCGGCGAGAGAGAAAGGAGGGCGAGAGCGAGGGTGTTCAAAGGAGCCGTTTTATTGGTTGGCGCCTAGCCTTCTATTGTACTCGATGATGTCACGAAACCCGCATTCTGTACATATTCTGTGCTCAATTGCTTTTCTGTACGCTTTATTTGTATGGTGTTTCCTGAGTTTGGTCTTTTAATACCAATTAAACGCATTGTGTTCATATTCTGTGCTCATCTGCTTTTCTGTAGTATGCATTATTAGTATGGTGTTTACTGAGTTTGATATTATCATTTATTTCTTTTAATATCAGTCTAATGCAGGGGTTCTCAACCTTTTGCAAGCTGGGCCCCCCCCAAAGCTCCAATAACACCAGTAAAAGTCGCTAGATTTGTCGCTAGTCGCTTTTGAAAAAAAAAAGTCGGCAGGAGGATGATTTGTTTGTGTTATAATAGTCCATCCACTTGCATTTCAACATGGGGGGAATTTTTTTTTTCTCCTCCCATCCTGTAGTAGCCTACTCGGCGGGCCCCACTGGTTGAGAACCACTGGTCTAATGCATTAAGCCATGTTAGCATTTCACAGCGTCCCCGAGGATGCGGGTTTCGTGACATTATCGCGTACAATAGTCCCATTTCATTGGCTAGGCGTCAACCAATAAAACGGCTCCTTTGAACACCCCCCGCTCCCGCCCCCTTTCTCTCTCGCCGCCACTGAGTTTCAAGTGCACAAGTTAGTTTTGCACCTAAAATATCGCGAAAAGAGTAGCAAAAGTCAATGCTTGAATTTTGAAATTGCAGTGACAGATTTGAGAAGTTGCAAGTGCATAATTGAGGTTGTACTGCGAATGTGAATGTAAGATTAAATGCAAATATATATTACAAGTTTGTGTCTGTCGCTGTATTTCTGTGAATGGCATTTTACACATTTGTGACTACTTGTCTGCAGCTTCAAATTCAGAATACAGGTTTGTGACTATTATCTGCGAGTGCAAATTTTCACATTCAACTTCAGAAATGTGCAGTTTTCACATTGGAGCTGTGAGTGTAAATGTTCACGTACAAGTACGAATATTTATTGTAAAAGTTCTCAAATTCACATCTACGTGCTCTCGAGTTTTGCTACTCTTTTACCTTTATAGTAGAGTTCAAGATAAATCTTTTCATTACTACTGGAGATGCCAGTTTGCTAAGTTTCAGATGATTATTAAACGGCAAGCACACACTATGCAAAAGCCCTTCCGTCGCACTCAGTGTCCGAATTCACTCACTCGTTTTCATTCACTCCTTCAAGTGGACTATATTAGTGGAGTAATATAGGGAATAGTGAATGAGGGTATAGGGGACGATTTTGAACACAGCATAGATCAAACTTAGAATGACAGAAACAAACACACTAAACAAAACATAATCCTGACAACATGGTCCAGCCGTGTTGACTTCGCCAATTCCTGTGGAATTTATTATTTTTTTTGTGACTAACCGACTTTGGTCGACTAAGCCTTTTCTCGTCGACTATTAGGGGCAACCCTAATTCAAGTATTTTTTTTCTACTACACATAGTTGGCAATTTTTATTTTTATGTATACTTTTTATTATGCTTAAAACAAGAATAAGAAAAAAGCTATTTGACAATGCAGTAAGAAATTTTTTTTTTTTAATAATTGATTGATTTTCTAAGCATTTCACTCACGTTTGGCACGGGCCTCCAGCTCTTTCTCCATCAACTCACTCAGGGTGATTTTGGGTGTGGCGTCACTCTGGCCCACCGTATTGATCATCTCCTGCTCTTTCTCATGGTTTACCTCCGCGTAGATGTTAATCCAGGGGATTTTTCTGCACAAGTTTTTGTAAAAAAAAAAACAACAAAAAACATTGTGTTTAAAAGGTGTAGTGTAATTTCTGTGCACCACTAGCGCCACAAAATGAAGTTGCAATCTGTTCTGTTTGAGAAGATATTCAGAAATCAAAATCATCTCAAATCAAATTGCCAAACCAGACAAATGTGAACAAATATGTTTGATTTTGCGCCCATTTCAGTAGGAAATTGGCATAACACGCATGACAACACAAGGTAAGGGCTGTGCACATGCAAACTTGTTAATCTGCAATATAACGAGTTGTTAAATACTATGTGAGTGCAAGTGCAATCCTTCATTGTATTCCTGAAATAATGATTGCTGAGTATATTTAATAACTTCTGGAGGAGAAGTTGCACAGGCAATCAGAGGTAGAGAGAAGCAAAATACATCGTCTTGATAACGCTGTGACAACCCGGAAAAATTGACAGCAATGTATTAGTAATTCCCCCAAATTTCATGGTGTACTTTTCCAACACACAAACCAGACTGTAATGTGTTTGCCATTTTCTGAGCTCACTTTTCATTTTTATGAATTAGAAATGCCCCCCCCCCCCCCCCCCCATCCCATCCCATCCCATCCCATCCCATCCCATTTTTTCCTCTTCAAATTACTATTAATTTTGTAAGCTAATTGCTTTGTTTTTCCAAGTGTAACATTTCCATAAATATGCTTCCTTTTTAAATTACTTGGGGGGTGAAAAAATATATCCATTATTAATGATTGTTTCAACATTTCCCTGAGTCTTTTCCATTTGAATTATTTTGAGACCAAATAAATTATTCAAAGCATTACAAAACAGTTTTCCAGTAGAGGAACCACGGCTGCATATTAAACAATCCATTGATATTTTCCTGCACTTTCACATTACTTTTTTTTTTCTTCAAATGTTTCTATCATATGCAAACTAATAACTAGATCTCACAACTATCATGAGTAAAAATAGCACTGCCCTGATGCAAAGGAAAGTCGCTCCTGATACCGTCCCATCAAATCTTATAGATAAACAGAAACGAGAACTATGGTGTGCGTGAAAAGAAATGAAGTTCAATTGCTGGAGTCCTGGTAAAAGGAATGTGTCATAATAAAAACTGTTTGCATGGATATACCTCTTAAATTTGTAGATGAGAAATACAGCTAAACCCAAAAACACCACCGACAGAAGCATCAGCATAGCAGAACTGCTGTGTCTTGGGATGGAGTCAACCAGAGGAGCTGTGACAAAGACAAAAACAAGAGTTAATGCAATCCGTCTCTTTTTTATAAGAAAAAAACAAACTCATATATCTTTCAGATCTACAATTCAATTGTTGGGTCACTAATATATATATATATATATATATATATATATTTTTTTTTTTTTTTTAAGAAGTTATTATTTTTATTAAGCTAAGCTTTTATTAAGCTTTGATCAATTAAATTGATCTTTTGACACTGAAGACTGGAGTAATGTACATTAAAATAGAAACCAGTTCTTTCAAATTGTAATAATATTTCACAATATTACTGTTTTTACTGTATTTTTGATCAAATAAATACAGCCTTGGTGAGCTACTAAGAGAAATCTTACTGACCCCAAGAATTTTAACGGTAGTGCATATTTTCGAATCTTTTATAACTCTTTTAATATAACTTATTATATATAATTTACTCTATTACTGTGTCTATATATATAATATCACTTTAAATCTAAAGAATGTCATTTTTGTGTAAATATTAAAATGCTTTCTCCTATTCCAGCTTAATATTCAGAGAATAATTTGCTTTCAAAACATTGCTGTGTTTTAGCATCCCAACCCATCAGCATTGTCTCGACCAATAGTGTGAGTTTGGGACTGGACTATCTGATGGTTTGACCAGTGGCGGATGGGAATTGTTCGAGAAATGAACTCGAAAACAAAACCTCCTGGTGATGCAAGTGGCATAGATACTACACACTTCAGCTTTTAAAAGACCTTTAATACAATTTCAACAGCACAATATTTGCAAGAGGTCTGAACAATATCCGTTTCAGAACAAAATGTACCAGTCTAAAAATGGCAATTCATGCAGATCTAAGACCTTTTATTTCAAGTGAAGTAAAGAACTGAACTTGAATCGCATCTCCTGTGACAATTTCCACAAAACTTCTTCCCCTCTCCCAGAGGGACTTCTGCCAATTGTTGGCATCCCTTCAAAATTGTTCATTGGTGCTTTACACCCACTGACTGTATATTTCTCCCATGACTATGCTGTTGAAAGATAGCTCCATGAATCCTCTGACCTTTCAGAAAGAATCTTGAATGCTTTCCAGAACTTTGGCTATGAAAACGGGAAAAGAAATGGGCAAAGGAGGCGGCCAATGTTTTGCTGTAAAAATGGTTAATAGCACAGACCATGAGTCACAGTAAGAGAGCGTTTACTCTCTACTACTCAATGCTATTATCGCTACAAGAAATTAGTAACCATTATCACATGGCTGGCACAGAATAGTAAAGGTATGGCACATGGCGGAGTACAAGATGGATGATGATGAATATAGGCTAAATTAGAACGAATTCATCTTTTTATTTGGGATTCTGGTTCCAATTCCAAATTATTTATTCATTTGGCCCATGTTTTATCCAAAAATGATTACAGTATTTTTATGTGTGTTTCCTGAGAATCAAACACATGACTGTTTCTACCACTATAATGAAGGTAATATATTTCTGTCATAATTTCAAGTTCTCTCATTCATTCTAAGACGTGCAGAACATGCAGACTTCATATTTAAACAGCAGTTTCATAATCACAGATGGCCTCCATATTGCAATTTGAATTTGATTAATTGTACAAGCCTATTTTTTGATTTATGAATCCAATTTGGTGGCATTCTTATACAGTATATCCGTTTTAATGACTGAGATCCACAATTCCATCCATGATTTCTACATATCAAAAATCACAGGGCCCTACATATTCTTCTAGTTTAGCTATAGGAAGCGATTTCAGTTCATTAGTGAATAAACAACACTATATTGAATAATTTTTGCCTGGATTATCATGCTATGAACAATGAGTCACTAATTAAACTGATTTAATGACAATCATACTGACTTGCAGTTCAGTGAGTAAGTGAGTTAATGATTCAATGAGCTGAACTGAATATCAAGATTGAGATTCTTCATGAGTGATTTTGAATCAAATTGCACAAAAGAAAATTTAGTGTTGTTTAGTGTTTAGTCCAATCATAAAAAAAAAAAAAAAAAAAAAAATCGTATTCAAAAGCTAGCCCAATAAAACAAAAGACCAGAAAACCTACTTCTATTCAGGGGAGACTTTTTTTTCTATGTTGAATGTGAGAAAATCTTGAAAGCCATGATTGCTGGAAAGCAATTATCCAATTATCTTCCATAAGGCTTTCAGCATCACTAGTGGAGTATAAAAGCCCAATCTTTCAACAATTTATAGTGCTGACAAGCTTCTGGTCTCAAAAAAGCAATCAACGAAATTACTCTAGGGAACAGTATATGGCACCCAACAGAAGCTAGAGTGGGAGATCAACTGAAATACCACTAAGGTAATCAAATAAAAGCAGTCGCACACTTCAGTCATCAACTAAATCATGCCGGAACAGCTACAAACAATATGTTTTCAACAGTCTGTTACCTAAAGTTAATTGCGTGATGTAAACGATGACCCGGGAGCCAGGTTTCAGCTCGAACTCCAGCGAGATCTGATTCAGTGCATTGACCAGGATTTCTGATATCTAGGAAAAGAAAACAGCATTCAGAACAGTTATATACAGACTTCAGAAATGCGAGTGCCGCATGCCAGGTTGCTTGCCATTTTGCATGTTTGCAGTTGCTAAGGTGTCCTACATGTTCGGTAGTAGATAATAGCCCATATATGCATCTATAAACAGGATTCTGAACTCTTGTGTGTATCAAATACAGATCCTACTTAGACATTACAGTGGAGATGATGCACAATGTAATGTCTAATATCAGATTTTGATAAACTGCAGTGAGACACTCATCCACAAGCAAGCAACTTCAGACTATGCTGCGCTATATCCAGTTTCTGTCATGTCATGTAATATTCACTGTGTGTACTGTATGTAAAAATTAGCATTGCCTGGTCTTTATTTGAGAATATCTATATCCCAGTGTACACAGACTTACCAGATTATTGAGTGCACTGCACTGTTGGTTGGTTTACTTGCTTTTTGTTCATGATTTTAAAAATTCATTGCATTTTAAAATGCACTGAAAATGCATAATAGTATTACAAAATAAGGAAGTTGCTATCTTAAGTATAAATCTGTTTATTTCTAAGATTTTTTTTGTTAAAATTGATCAAATTCTCAATTTATTATTAAATAATTATTTAAATTAGTAAATTATTTAAGAAAATATTATGTAAAACAAATATAATGTTACAGCAGAAATTGTTATGCTTGTGCTATTTACTATTGTAAATGTATTCATTTATGTATTAAATGATCTGATACTATAGTTATAATGCTTTAAAAAATCACTACTAATAAACATTTGACCCTCAACAGTGTATTCAATTTAGAAGTCCCTACTGTAAATGTCCTTGTCATGTAAGCCTAATTAGACACTAGTATTTCTGCTGTTATCACAGAGAAAATTTTGCATTTAAGGTGAAAGAAAATAGGTAAAAATGTCATACAATCCCCTTAGGGAATATTTTTGACGCATCGTCTCCTTTATGCGGTGACACTTACTTTCATTGTAGCCCCGGGTAGAAGCTGCTCTTTTATTCTGATAAAGGTCCATCATTCTCAAGCGCATTTCAACCTTCAACCATTAATGTGAAACCGTAAAATTTGCATCAGATCACATCTAACCTGCTCCAGATCCTCCTCTGTCCGTTTCCTGCCATCCGATTGGTTCCGAGGAGGAAGCAGGAAGAGTTCCGCAGCAGTCGGAATGCCAGGGAACACGGCCACCAGCAGCTGTTCTTCTGGAACGTCGGCGACCTGGACAAAACAACACTAATTGCATAAGCCTCAGTGATTTATATGTTACCGTCTCCTGCGTTTACGAGGGTTACATTAATTTTAAACAAGGCTGATGGCTTCCAGTAAATCAGATTTGATGTATACAGAATGAATCCCGGCCAAGAAATTATTAGACGCAAGCCATTATACACACATTGAATTCCTAAAAACTTCAATCAATATCTTTGTCAAAGAGCCACTACAAAAACTCAAAGGTCTAGACGTTATGGGCCGCCGCAAAGCCAATAAAGGGAAGCCCACCATGGACTCTCCTAGAGATACTCACTAAAGGCCATTTCCCTCATAAAGAGGAAATTATCCCACCTCAGGTAAATAATCTTTGTTTTATCTGCCACTACCACCGAGGTCTCAACCGGTTATAAAACAATAGCTCAAGAATAGACAGCCTGAGTATAATTTACAATGAGCAATGTGTCCAGAGCTGAAGCAGTCTTACGAATCAATACTCCGAGTCTAAGTTTGGACTCACCGCTGCAATATTGGAGAAAAAAAAAAGCCCTGGGGCTCATTGAAGGATTCAGTCTATGTGCAACTGCTACTGATATTCCTAATGATTAATGCACATCTCCAAACTCCAACCTTTATTTCTTTCTCAACACGCTAGATTCAACCATTCAACCTTCCGTTGGCGAATTAAGGCCTAGAAAGGTAATTAGACAGCAAAGGAGAGACATAACATTGCAGGGCTCTTAATTACACCCTATAATAGCTTAAGAGTCATTGTTGTAATTAAATCTCTTAATGTCAAAACATTCTCTTCCCAGACCGAAGAACTGTGGAATAACATTAAAAGGCACAGACGCAATAATCCATTAAAGTAGAGGACAAAGTTGTTATTAAAGAGGTTGTTTAGACATCTGTTGTGTTTTCCGCCATTGTAGTCCATCTTTCCCCATTTAAGTCAATTTTTGCTCTAATATTGACTCTCCACCAGAATGCAAATAAAGCTTTACAGGCAAATTTAAACAATTCAACACTTCTGTTTATTTACAACTTGTTCCAGTATTTTTCATTTAGATGTATAGTGCTATTAAAAGAAATGCATTATTGTCATCTTTACAACAGTGGAGACCATCCATTGTGTAAATGCTTCCTTAGACGTAAAACCATCAATGTGAAAGTCCTTTTTTAGAGCACAGGATTCACAGATAAACAATTTACTGAGAATTATTATAAATGAACAAATAAGCACAGCATGAGCTGTTTTTCTTTTTGCTGAAGAATGTGCAGACGTGCACTCTGGACATGTTAACTGTACGTTCACACCGCCGCCGACTTGAGCTTCCAAAGTTACTGGAAGTCGTTCATTTTCAATGGAAGCTGGCTTCTCTCAGCCGCAGAGAGCGTTAAAGGAGAACTCCGGTCAATTTTAACATTGAGCTCATTTTTTTGTACATTTGGAGTGCTGTCAGTACAGAGAACAACGACAAAAATCGGTGTTGCCTACACCGTGTTATCCTCGTTTTAAAATGTGCACCCTGTTGACTTCAATGGGGCAAGTTTTAAACCTGCTTTTAGCCTCTTAACATCCTTGATGTGTCATTACAAGTGCACAGGTCATGTGAGTGATTCCTTCGGAGTGAACGCGGGTGAATCTGACTGCAGTAGATGTGAAAGATATGAATAAAAATGATGTTTATTCAGCCAGCGCACATACCTGTATTTACATCCTGTTTTCGGTCAAAGTCCACAGTAATCGATTGTCGAGTTCACGCGCATAGGTTTAGTACCTACGATCAGGCGCGTGAACTCGACAATCGACTACTGTGGACTTCGACCGAAAACAGGATGTAAATACAGGTATGTGCGCTGGCTGAATAAACATCATTTTTTATATATTTCTTTCACTTCTACTGCAGTCAGATTCACCCGCGTTCACTCAGAAGGAATCACTCACATGACCTGTGCACTTGTAATGACACATCAAGGATGTTAAGAGGCTAAAAGCAGGTTTAAAACTTGCCCCATTGAAGTCAACAGGGTGCAAATTTTTAAAAGAGGATAACACGGTGTAGGCAACACCGATTTTTGTCGTTGTTCTCTGTTCTGACAGCACTCCAAATGTACAAAAAAATGACCGGAGTTCTCCTTTAAATCCATCGGCGTCGCGTTTTGGCCGTTTTAAGCGTCAATCAGAAAGTTGAAAGTATCTCAACTTTATGGTAATGAGCTATGACGCGGTTCAGCGGCAAGCAGCGGCAAAACGCCAGCGACCAATCAGAATATAGACGTCCTTCGCGCTGGCTGATTCCGGAGAAACATGCGATGTAAACTTTCGTTCCTACCAAAACATTAGTTCCGAGAAAATGGAGGAGAAACTGATAATCGTTGTTGCTGGGTTTCCTATCATTTATGATATGACGTTATTTTTTCATACAGAAAAAATACAAAAGACCAGTTACAAAAGAGAGAGAGCCCCGGCCGCGCGCACAAACTCACCTTCACCGTCTTCAAACAACACGTCTTGCTCTCTCTCTCCCTCGCGCATATAAAACCAAATGTGACCAAAGCGGTTATAAAAATGCTGTCATTATAAAAGGTTCCTAGTGTCAATGTATTGCTTGTTTTTTTTTTCTGTTTACATTTCATGGTGTGACACAGGCTTCAGATCGGCCAAAGCGGCAACAAGCTTCCCCGTACTTTTTGTCAAGCGTCCTTGACAGGGCGGCCAGAGCTTCTTTGCAATGGAGGGATTATTGGGTCAGATTGAAAACTAAAAGTCTAAAACTAAAAGTCTTAAACAAAAACTAAAAGTCTTAAACAAAAACTAAAAGTCTAAGTAGAAGCCTAAAAGTCTAAGTCGAAAATGAATTTGGTATTTAGGATAGGGCATTTTGTATTTAGGATTGGGCATTTGGTCATTTAGCCATTTAGGATTTAGGATTGGGCATTTAGGGATTTAGGATTGGGAATTTGGTATTTAGGATTGGGCATTTAATCATTTAGCCATTTAGGATTTAGGATTGGGAATTTGGGGATTTAGGATTGGGCATTTGAGGATTGAGGATTGAGGAGTGTATGCAAATAAGGAGGCGTAGCCCAAATACTGGAGGCTGGGTTTGAAATGGCTGGTGCGCAGAGGCACCTTATGGACAGCAGAGGGAGCTCCCAGTGCTAAGGAGCACACTGTAATGAAACCAAACAGAGCGAGTGAGCAGGGCTGGAGCTAGGACTGTACTTTCATAATTCATAGTTCATAGTTCATAATAGGTAAATGTGGTGCAAATGGAAATGCAGTTCCTCCACATTCGGAAAATGTCTTCCTGTTACTGGGGAAACTACATTTACACCACATATATATTTACCAAATATTATATATACATATAAATACACTACAGTTCAAAGGTTTGGGGGTAGACTTTTTTAAATGCTTTTGAAAGTCTCTTTATTTGATCAAAAATACAGTAAAAACAGTAATATTGTGAAATATTATTACAATTTAAAGAAGCCGTTAGAAAGTTGAATATATTTAAAAATGTAATTTATCCCTGTGATGGCAAAGCTGAATTTTCAGCATCATTACTCCAGTCTTCAGTCTGTCGAAAACAGTTGAGCTGTTTATTATTTTTGTGGAAGCATTTTTTATTTTATTTTGATTCAGGATCATTTAATAAATAGTAAAGTTAAAAAAATCACATTTGATCAATTTATTGCAGAATAAAAGTATTAATGTCTTTAAAATAAATCTTACTGAACCCAGTCTGTTTCTATGTTTTATGGGGACTTTCCATAGACATAAATATTTTCATATGACACAAACTGTATATTCTACACTGAAAAAAGTTTTGGATTTACATGATTCAATCATGTAAATCGGTCCCACATGAATCAACAAACATAGTTAAACAAACATAATTTGTTCACGTAATTTCAACATGACGTAATTTTTAAGAGGCCCAATTAAGAAGTATCAAAGTGATTGTATAGGTTCCCTGACAGAATTCATTTACTTTTGTCACATGACTGAATAATAAGATTGAACTAGCTATCTAAGAAAATATTAGTTAGCAATAACACATATAACCATGCTACGTGCTAAGCATTACTCCTGAGCAAAGCAGAAATAACATGAACTGTACCAGTCCGCAGCCTAAGCAAATGCTCCACTCTTCTCCACAATGGAGATTAAAACAGTTCTAATAATTCCAACATAATTGAACATTAAACACTGTTAAACACAATTAAGTCTCTGCCTTTTCTCGTCTAGCTCAAAAACACATAAAATAACACTTAATTGCAACATTTTGACTCTCCTCATTAAGAGCCAATCAAAGCATGCTGGGAATTACAGTTTCAGCAAAAATTAGTTTCAAGTGCTTGACTGGTTCACATTCACTCTAAATAATTGAATATAGTCCATTGCACATATTAGAGAATTACATTAATTGGAAGCACAACGAAATCAAGTTTAGAAGAGAAACACAATTTTGTTGCGTAGATAGCAAATAATATGATGGAGTAAATTGGACAAAATGTTTTCAGTGTATCCCCTGTTAACGTTTGTAATACGTTTGTGATTTTAGGAGCGCGATACTGGGGTATGTTATGTGTTGCGTGCTTGCTCTCTTCTTTCTCTCTTCTTTCTCTCTCTCCCTTTGGCAGGCTGCTAATTGGGATCCAGCTGAGTGAACGTTGCAGGGATCCCAAACATAATGGACTCATTGCATTGAGCTTCGTGACACACTTCCGTTTTGAAATACAACTACGGTAATTTATTTACGGTTCTGTATATTTTCAACGTGCTGTAGTCACCTAGTTGACTAAACGCCACCCAAAATGAGTGTCCGCAAGATGATTTAAAAATGTGGACATTTACAGAGACAGGAGAAGTAATCTATCTATCCATACAGTATATTTCTTTCTTTCTTTCTTTCTTTCTTTCTTTCTTTCTTTCTTTCTTTCTTTCTTTCTTTCTTTCTTTCTTTCTTTCTTTCTATCTATCTATCTATCTATCTATCTATCCAGTATCTATCTATCCAGTATCTATCTATCTATCTATCTATCTATCTATCTATCTATCTATCTATCTATCTATCTATCTATCTATCTATCTATCTATCTATCTATCTATCTATCTATCTATCTATCTATCTATCTATCCAGTATCCATCCATCCATCCATCCATCCATCTATCTATACATCCATCCAGTATCTATCTATCTATCTATCTATCTATCTATCTATCTATCTATCTATCTATCTATCTATCTATCTATCTATCTATCTAGTATCTATCTATCTATCTATCTAGTATCTATCTATCTATCTATCTATCTATCTATCTATCTAGTATCTATCTATCTATCTATCTATCTATCTATCTATCTATCTATCTATCTATCTATCTATCTATCTATCTATCTATCTATCTATCTATCTATCTATCTATCTATCTATCTATCTATCTATCTATCTATCCAGTATCTTTCCATCCATCCATCCATCCATCCATCCATCCATCCATCCATCCATCCATCCATCATCCATCCATCCATCCATCTATCCATCCATCCGTCCATCCGTCCATCCATCCAGCATCTATCTATCTATCTTTACACAATTTTACACAAATTGAATTTTATTACATTTTTACACTTTCTTTTTCTCACAAAAGGACTCACTTTTCAATGCAATTGCAATGAATGAGGTCTGAGGCTATTAAGCTTTCGTCACCTCTGGATGCAAAATATTGTGAAGTAAAAACGTGTTTTCATGATTGATCATTGATGTCACAAGTGCTCAGGGATCCCTAGTGCAATGAGAGTCACACTTGCATAATGTCCTATTGTCTCCATTACATCAATGAATGTGGAGAAAAGCCTAAAATAATAAAGACAACTTATCATTGGCACTTCTTTCAGTATCAAAGTGTTTGTGATGCAAGTCCTGTGCTTACTGAGGCACTGGCTCTGCCTTTAACCCCTCTATTCTCATCTCCTCAGGCTGTTAGAGCGCTATCGCCCCGGTGCACCAGAACAGACAGCCGCTCCACTCACCTCGCATGCCCACTGCCTCAAACAGCCATCTTAAATGGACCTTGACTTTGATTATGTCTGAGCCTCGCTCTCCCTCTCTTTTTAATACACTGAGCTATTTATCATCGGCAGTATGGATAAAGTATATCTGCTACCTCTAGGGCACTACAGGGTGTGTTTTATATGCGAGAGGATAAATGAAAGGAACGAGGAAAAGTGAGTCTCTTTACCATGAGAGCTCAATATTAAGCCATCAGGCTTTGAACTTGATGCTGAAACAAAGGGGGGGGGGGGAAGTTGGAAGAGGACGGTTTTACTTCTGGAGAATTCTGGGTAAAGCCATTTGAGGCCAGGAACCCAGACTGGCAGATAATGAGAGAGAAAGAGCGCATGTTGAAGACGGAGGTGCGTGTTACGAGCATATGTGAGATCAGTAACCTCTTTGTGCTGAGCTACTCTGACCTTGTTCTCTGGCAGATTCCAAGGCTCTGTTCTGTATGAGGGAGTTTAGATTTAATTGAGATATTTAGGGATTGTTTTTGTGCATGTCTGAAATAGAGAGACAATATGAAAGGCTTGATAAGAACAGTTTTTTTTTTAAACTGTAACAATATTTCGACAGTCTTTTTGATCAAATACATCAAATAATTATTTCAAAAGCATTAAAAAAAAAAAAAAAAATCTCACTGCCACAAAACTTTTTGTGTAACATTACAACAACAAAAAACGACTGCAAAATTATTGGGCATAACCCCTCATCCCCCCACCCCAACATTCTTCTTATCAAGAACAGTATAAACATCCCAAACATATATAGCATACACATATTAAAAGGGCTGGGATTCACTGCTACTTGGAAGGACACTGATATTGAGCTGAGACGGTCCCAGGGTTGGACTGACAGCTCAGGTACATGTGTCTGTGCACTGAGACGGTGTAGTGTTAATGCATCGACCAGCAGTGAGTTCAATCTCTCTGTCAGCACTGAGAGTCACAAGAGCTCAGAACAGTGCCGTTGTCCACACACACACACACACACACACACACACACACACACACACACACACACACACACACACACACACACACACACACCACAGAGGGACTGTCAGAACAGCAAGCCTTTACACCACCCAAACAGCAAGCCTTTACACCACCCGCTGAGTGCCGTTTGCTGGCTAGTTCACAAGAGCATTTATGCAAATCGGTTTACGCCGCCTACAAAATATGTGCTGAACACAATTTGCTTGACCTTGTGGGTCAGTTCTGGTGCTAGGTGAGGACTAGATATACTTTACTACTGCTTCACTCCACCACTGCGATCTAAACATCTGAATTGGCTCTTCAAAATGTTCTTGTCTACTGGTCTATTTTGGATATATGCCCTGTTATAACTGCTGCCATGATTAGTAATAGGAAAACTGCACACAAACCTCTCCTTAAAATGAAGTTTAGTTCACAGCCTGCTTTCCGCGGGCAGTAATATTGTAACGTTAATTGCACCACGAAAATAGGTGCTGAGTTTTGATATCTATAATAAGCCTAATTTACATATAAAGGACTTGTGTTTGTGCTGAAATGGAAGACAATGGCTTAATTAAAATACAGTGCAGTGCTATTTTAGTGCATTTAGCACCTGGTAAAGTAAGCTGTGGGTGGTTAGCAAGTAAGATGCAAAATTTGGGATGAAATACAGCTAACGTGGTGCAGTTTAGTGAATACGCCCCACTGTGTGATGAGGAACTCGTTTCCTCAGAGTTAGAGAGAGATATTTTTCTTATCTAAATATATGCAACCAAACATATATATATTTTTTTGTTTTAAGCATAAATCAAGGAAACCATGGTCAAAATCAATTTGCCAGTAAGGTAAGAAAAATAAATGTAATTAAGTTGGTCTTGTTGCTAGGCTGATTGTTTTCCCTTTTATCTAAATAACATAATATAATGAATTTAATAAAAGATTGTTTCAAATGCAATCAGAGACATTAAAAACACTGCAAAACATAATTTTCTTAATCAGTTTTTTGAGAAAATATCTAAATTTATGCCACCAATACTTTTTTTAAGCATAAATTCAAAGAAAATATTTCAAAAACCAATTTGCCAATGAGGTAGGAAAAATACATTTAATTAAATTTCATCTTGTTGCTAAGCCGATTGCTTTCTTTGATGTAATAGAATGTTTAATCTAAAAAACTTAATAAAAAAAATAATTTAATAAATTAGGATTTAAAATGTAAATAGAAAGACGTTTCCGCCATAGTTGAGTAAAAAATATATTTCTGTAAGTCATAATAATAAGAAACTTCCTCATAATTATGACTTAGTATCTCATTATATTGAGAAAGTTTCTCGTAATAATGAGAAACTTTCTCATAATTATGACTTAACATCTCATAATTATGACTTAACATCTCATAATAATGAGAAACTTTCTTGTAATAATGAGAAACTTTCTCATAATTATGACTAAACATCTCATAATTATGACTTAACATCTCATAATAATGAGAAACTTTCTTGTAATAATGAGAAACTTTCTCGTAATAATGACTTAACATCTCATAATAATGAGAAACTTTCTTGTAATAATGAGAAACTTTCTCGTAATAATGACTTAACATCTCATAATAATGAAAAACTTTCTTGTAATGAGAAACTCATAGTTTCTCATTATTTTGAGATGTTAAGTCATTATTATAAGAAAGTTTCTCATTATTATGACTTAAATAATCTTTTTTTTTTACTCAACCGTGGCGGAAACGGGCTTCCATAGAAATGTAATTGTTCTAAATTAGTATTTCTTTTCTTGTTTTCCAGTGAAAATAACCAACCAAATTTGTAAATAAAATAAAATGGATAAAAATTTGTCTTGTTGCTAGGCAGATTGATTTCTCTGTAATGGATGTAACAGAGGCTTTAATCACAATAATATAATAAAATATTGAATATATATTATATATATATATATATATATATATATATAATATAATACACATAATAAGTACATGGATGTGAATTATTGATTTGAGTTAAATTATTTTCATTCTTTATTATATAATATATTTAATTTATTATTTCTTTATATATATATATATATATATATATATAAGTATATATAAGTGTGTATATTAAATAATAAAGAATTAAATAATGTAACTCAAATCAATATTTCACATGTACTTATTACCGTCTAGATTTATTTTGTGATTCTGACCATCTGACATTGCATTATCCTTTCTAAGGATGTTTACTTATTTGCCCAAAAGCACAAATGTATTTGTTTTTCAGTGAAAGAGAACACTTAAGAGCAAAGGATCAGACAAAGACAACAAGAAATATTTGACCAGGATCTCTGGGAGCTACAGAGACGAGCCAAGAAAAGACAGCGAGAGACAAGACGGAGAGAATAAATTCCCACTCACCTGAAGAACAGCCTTCTTAATGACCCGGCCCACATCCTGTCTCCACTCTGGGATGTCGGGGTTGGCCTCGTCCAGATTAGGAGAGAAAGATAAAAGAAGCGATTTGAAGAATTCTGTCACAGAGGGAGAGAGAAGCAGAGGCAGACAGACCCTTAATTCTTTCTCTCATAAGATGCCCAACACCTTCTATCTGCTGTGATTTGTTCCAGATGATTTAGTCGAGCTGTAGCAGAGTTATCATTACTGACAGGTATGGAAAGGTTAGCGCTGATCACAAAAATGATTACAGTCTATTTGGCAGTTGCCAGAAGGGAGGTTTATGAAAAGCCTGCAGTGTCAAGAGACAATTTCCTGTAATTCTGAACACTCAGAAAGCAATGATAATACATTTAATCTAGGGTTGTCAATCAGGGTTGTTAATCGCGTCTATATATATATATATGTACATATATATTTTTATCTCATCTAACATAAAAGTTAGTGTTTATATAATATATTATACACTACACACACACACACATATATTTACTTTTCCAAAAAAAAAAATATATATGCAAATACATACATACATACACACACACACACAAATTTACTGTATATAAACAAACTTTTATGTTAGATGCAATTAATTTATTTGACAGCACTAAAAAAGATCATATATATAATTATTGTTACCATAGAAAATTTTTTTTAAATCAAGATCCCCTGTGGTGAAAATCAAGTTTGTATGTGTCTAAATATGCCATTTTGGTGATCAAAGATGAGTTTTAAGGATAAAATTATTAACTACAGGGGGACTTTAAACAATGATTAAACATACATAGGCCTATATATGTATATCATTAAAAAGAAATGATTTATGAACACAACTGTGGGACAATTTTAAATTCTGAAAAATGTATAAATCCCTTTCACAAAATACATATTGAAATGTTTGTTTATTTCACACATTTTTTAGGATCATTAAAAATACAATAATTTAGTTTTTCTTTTTTAATAATGCATTTTTATAGTTTAAGACTGAGGGCCCTATCTTGCACCCAGCTCAATTGACTTTGTACACCGACGCATGTATCATTCCTATTTTGCACCCGCGCACAGCGGACTTTTCCCTCCACAGACGCACGTCGGTTAACTAAAAAAATACACTTGCGCTCCCCGGGGCGGTTCAGCGCAAAGAGGAGGCGTGTTCCGGCGCAAACGTTCCCTCATGCTATTTTACAGGTTTAGAAAACAATTGCGCCACTGACCGAAAAAAAAACAGTTTAAAGTCAGTGGCGCGTTGCACATGTTATTCATATGCTATTTTAAGGGCGCATGCTTGGCCTTAATCAATGTAGTGTGCACAACGCGCATACACTTTGATTCTCTCATCTACACACAGACGCAGCAGTTATCATTTTTGCAAATCATACATTATTACGATAGATAGATAGATAGATAGATAGATAGATAGATAGATAGATAGATAGATAGATAGATAGATAGATAGATAGATAGATAGATAGATAGATAGATAGATCCGCCATGGAACAAGCGCGCCTGCTCTTAAAGGAAATGTGAGATGTCGCTCTGATTGGTTTATTTCACGTTACGCCCAAACCACACCTATGAATAATGAAGCTACAAAGTCTGGGTTTGGGATTGGAGTAAAACAAAAAACATAAACGCAAAAAGGCATTTGAAAAGTAGCAATTAAATGATGAAAGGCATAGTGAAAAGTTGTCCCTACACCTGTCTGAATGTGAACACCTACCTTGTATGGCAATGGTTCTGGTGTCCTGCAGTATCGAGTCCCCTGAAGAGACCTGAACAGTCACGGTGATCATGCCCTCTCTGCTGAACGTGTGGGAAATACTGCTGTCCAACGTAATTATTGGCTAGCGACACAAATGTAGTGGATACAAAACAAAAACAATCAATACTCAATACAACGGTAGACAAGAAATCAATTTTTTTTATATATGTACGCTCTATGACTTCCTTAAAAAGCAAACCCTTTTAAAACAAATAGTGCCAACAGCTTAATTGATGTTTCAGGGCGAACGAGCGTAAACTAAAGAATGCATCTAAATACCACAAAAAAAAAAAAAAAACGACAGGAACAAGAACCACATTATTAACGGTTCATTGCTCCTGTTCTGTTTATCTTCCAACGTAAAATGTCTCGGAGGCCCTTCGCCCAACAAAGCGAGGCAGAAAATCTGTAATTAGGAGCTGGTTGTACCTCAGTGTTGTTCCCCAGCCACCAGAAATAGGTGAGCGTTCTGAAATGAGAAGGCCAGACCACTGCCGTCAGGTTCACCTCCTTATTCTTAATGACCACATATGGAGCCAACAGCTGAATATGTTCCACAGGGCCTGAAACACGCACACACACACACACACTCACTCAATACAAGAACAGCGAACATATTTTGGAAAATCAACTCGCCGGTGGCTTGAATAACTAGTCGACTATTTGGTCTTGTGTAATTAGGCCGCTTTCGGCTTCACCTGACCCAAATTGGACGCTGTTCAAACAGAGCTAGACGGAGTGCAAAGAAACAAGAACAGAACGCAGGGGTCTCGAGACCTGTTTTTAAAAGTTTTGGTATCAAGTATTTTTAACTTGGCACAGCATTTTAGAAACGCAACACTCGCAGTGGGACGCTCAAAAAAAAACAGCGCCAAGGAGTTAGTCAGCATGCTGATGTCTGTATCGGGGGCGTTTTAAGCAGGATGAATTTAAACTTTTCCAAGAGAGTTTTATTGGGATAACTGTCTAACACCTAAAGCACAGAACGCTAACTGAAGCAAAAGGCTATATGGACAAGTAATCGACCTTTTCGACCCATTCCTTGTTAGTTCGCAGTCATGAAGAAACAGCCAAATGATCATAAAACATGAAACAAAAATCCTTACTTTGATTTCCGCCATCCTTTACTCAAATATATCTGTATTGTTTACCCTTCCCCCATGTGCATATTTTTGCTTGTTTAAATAGCTCAAATAGCTCTTTTTTTGCTATTAAATATTCTGTTCACATCAGGAAATAAAAGTTGGACCTAATGCTCTCATCTGATCACAAGTGGCCACCTCCTGTTTGTTTGTGAAAGGTGCAGATAAAGCTGTAATTAAGCACCGCAGTCGACTACACCTGCAGAGTTGGAGGACACATGCAGATTTTGGCAGAGCAACTGTATGAAAGACAACCTACCGAGTGTATTGTACACATTTTTTGTTTAAAGGGATTGTTCACCCACAAATGTAATTTCTGTTATCATTTACTCGCCCTCAAGTTGTTCCAAACCTGTATGAGATTCTTTCTTCTGTTGAACACAAAAGAAGATATTTTGAAGAATATTGGTAACCAGACAGTTGTATTTTTTTCCTACTTTGGAAGTCAATGGGGTCCATCAACTGTTTGGTTAACCGTATTCTTCAAAATATCTTCTTTTGTGTTCAGCAGAAGAAAGAAATTCATACAGGATTGGAACAAATTGAGGGGGTGAGTAAACGATGACAACATTTTCCTTTTTGGGTGAACTGTCCCTTTAAGAGATGTTTATTCAAAGTTTGCATACCAGTCTTCTGCCACTTTATTGCCTGTGGCGCTAACAATTGTTTCTGTATAAATGTGCTTTATTATTTAACAGAATAGACAAGACAGTCTTTAAGTATTTTTTGCTAGCTAAAAAGGGTAGAACATTAGTTAATAAATGGGTCAATTAGACTGATAAAGCTTTTTATTCAAATATAATGTATCAGAGATTGTCTAAATCAATCTCTAAGTCTAAATCTATTTAAAAATATATAAACATCCTTAAAACATGAAGCAATAATGGGGATGGATGGATGGATGGATGGATGGATGGATGGATGGATGGATGGATGGATGGATGGATGGATGGATGGATGGATGGATGTTTCAGAGAACATATCCTAAATTAGTTTCTTACCCTGAATTAGTTTGTTTTCAGAATTAGTTTTTGTCTTTTCGGGTTT
This sequence comes from Rutilus rutilus, assembly GCF_951802725.1. Classification (NCBI taxonomy): domain Eukaryota; kingdom Metazoa; phylum Chordata; class Actinopteri; order Cypriniformes; family Leuciscidae; genus Rutilus; species Rutilus rutilus. The sequence continues at coordinate 39,513,977 of NC_140210.1, read as the reverse complement.
TAAGCATACCCTTGTGAGAAAGAAGTGTGCTTAAAACGGTCTTACATATAATACAATATTATATTAATGAAATAAAATGCCACTTAAGTGTACTCAAAGAGAGTACATTTGAATGAATATGTTTCTTAACACACATACATTTTAAAAAGTGTTTTTTTGATTATCAAATTAAATTGTTATTTGATATTGAATTTAAAGCTAACAATTTAAATTGCAACTTCATCATTAAAAATGTGTAATTACAAATATATATTTATATACATGACATACAAGTGGAAATTAAATTGAGTCTATTTTAGTTTACCATAGATCATATTTCAAAGAAAATAGAATTAATTATAAAATTACACATGAAGATAAAAAACACTTAACAATTCAGCTAAATGCATTAAATATAAATTTAATCTATAATACATTTTCATTTAATTGCAATTAACATACAATTGTGTGTCAGAAAACTACATTCAGTTCACACTAAAGTATATTCTTTTTTAATACATTGTTTAAAAGTACTTTTTTTAAAGTATGTTAAAGTGTACCGTTTTGTTTTGTTTTGTTTTTTTTACAAGGGTGAATCTAGCAAAATTTAATGAAATTTAGTGACTTTGCCAATGAGGTAGGAAAAATAAACCCGAATTAAAAATCTGTTCTCTGACTTTTTATTCATGAAATGACATTTAGAAAGGCAAAAATTCTATAATTATATTATATAATGTTCCCTCATAAAATGTTAACTTTTGGTACCTCGGAAAAATGGAGAAGGTAATACAATGCGATTGAAATGACATCCCATCATCCTGCAGAATAAAAATAAACCCTGAAGTAGGCACTCGTTTGTGTGTATGTGTGAAACCTACACGTCACATGCAGGTAGAGGGATGAGGTGTCGAACCCGAGGCTGTTCTCCGCCAGCGCCGTTACTCTGAAGATCCCAGCACTGCGGTACACGTGCCTGATGCCCTCCTGCGTCCAGCTCAGGTTAGAGTAGGACACCGCCGTCCCGTCCCCAAAGTCCAGCTGAATGTTCGTCCTCATGGAGTCGCCCTAAAACAACACACGGAGCCAAGTCGAATTATTACAACAACTCTTTAGCACACTTTCCTTAATGACGGTGTCTGGCAGCTGCGACCAAAAACAGCTGCGGGTAACGTCACCATTCTGCTTACACAGACACTGTCCCATCTGTTTTCAGACACAAAGCATTGTTTTCAGCACCTGAGTTCATTCCTGCTATAACTCTGCCTCACATATGAAATGAAGTGTATGAAATCGGAGACAGGAGCCGCTTATTTACAGAGAAAACAGTCATTGTATCAAATGAATTACCTCTCAGCATGCATTTCAACTTCCTGTGGGAAGCAGTCAAATTACTTTTGATATGTAATATATATTTGATACTTTATATTGTGTTTGTTTTGCATACAGTGAAATCTCAGATATCCTAACGGGTCAAATGCAATCCACCGCAATCATAATTACTGTTTATGAGACAGGATATTGCACACGGAATATAAGCGTAAATGTGGCTCGTACGGCTGTGAGTGAGTCCGCTGTCAAGTGGGAAAACATGAATCCTCAATCAAACCGATTTCTTACTATTTATTCCAATCCAAAAAGGCATAACACTCTGCCATATGTACACTTTTAACTAAATAATACAATAAGATTTATACAAAATTAGCATATCATACTTCATTCTGCTACAAAGCGGAGACTGTTTAACGTTATGGTAAAATAAAACCCATTTCTTGGCTTAATGGTGACAGTTTTCCTGCATCTAGCTTATCAGATTACTGAAAGTCAAAAGTGACAAGTGTTTTTCATTTTTCTAACACCAATGTTACATAAAGAGTAAAAAAGACAAAATGTCTGACTCTGTCTGAACATGTTTGAGTCAGATATTACAGGGATAGTTCAATTCGGTCATCATTTACATTTATGGGTAATCAAACAATTGATGGGCCCCATTGACTTCCATTGTATTATTTTCATGTCAATGGGGTTTGATGACCCATATTCTTCACAATATCTTCTTCTGTGCTCAGCAGAAGAAAGAAAATCATACAAGTTTGGATCAACTTGAGTAAGTAAATGATGACAGATGTTTAATTTTTGGGTAAACTATCCCTTTAAGGTAAGCAGAACTTTTTAGCTTTAACTAGTTCAGTCATGACAACTCTTGGATAGTTTGTAAAACATTTATAGAATATAGGTTTAGTCTTGGCTATGGTTGCTGCTATGAGACCCCCCGTAGCAGATCTAGGCAGGTGGCTCTGGGGAGGTGGAGGGGTAGAATGAGAATTTGCATAGCGCGCATTCGTTTGGATGTGTTGCGGTTATATTGGGAAATCGTGATACGTGGAATCGATTGGCTGGGAACATAACATTGAACAAACCAATCAGAACACGAATAGAGTTTCATGGCTGAACTATTCATTCATATTAAAAGATTAATTAAATTAATATGAACAGATGTAAAATGTCATTATATATTTGTAAGTCTATTTTCAAGCATGTGATCAGCTAAGTACAAAAAAGAAGGCACTTTTTTTTTTTTGTCCCCATTCATTATCACTATCACTAATAATATTCGAAAATGCAGTAATTTTTTCTCACCCCTCAGATTTACGCAACTCAGGTCGGAAAAAATGGAAATCCTTTTTAACTATGTAAAATTCATATCCCTGACTGAATAAAAGGCCAGATATCGGATCTTATAAGCCTTGCATTTCTTCTGACACTTGAAAGGCCTCTGGTGCAACTCCTGAAACATCTGCACCAAAATCAACCGTTAGCACTAGTTATGCAGATTAAACTGCTAGAGGAGCAGGAAGTTGAGATGAGCCCATGCTTTGAACCATTCCAGATTATGGGTGTCCCGTGCCATGAGAGAAGGAACGCTTAAACGCATGCATGTGTGTGCAATATTCCCAAATCCGTGCTTACGCTTCCCCAAATCCCTCTCCTTTCTCTCTTTCCGCCGTTAGTACATTGTACGCTAATGCTATTGGGATATTAATTTGTAACACTGCATTAGCAGCACATGACGGAAAGAGGGTGTTTATGCCCTGCATAATGACAAATCCAAAGCTGGCTGCTTTATTCCTGTCTGTTTTGCTTTTAGGCACTGCTGACTGTGAGAAGTGGCCCGCCTCTGTGCGTTTCTGCGGAAGCATGTGCACCGGGTCGCTTTTAAGATATTCCACGCCACTTTGTGCAGAAAATCAAAACTACACTGTGGGAGGAGAAAGGAAAACATGACTGAGAGGAGAAAGAGTTTGTGTAAGTAATGATGGTAAGGACACAGTTTGTGCTGAGATCATGTCCAGACAGTCAATTTTAAGGGAAATGCACCCAGCAGCTATTTCCAACTGATTCACAGCACCAATGAATGAATGAATGAATGATTTCCTTAAAGGGATGGTTCGGAGTAATTTCAGCCGGTCCTTTGCACCATGACCTCGAGCCAAACACCCCCCAGAAGCTTTTTTTCCCTTGGTCGAACATTATTAAAGTTAGAGCTTATTTAGAGATATCAGCCGAATGGCTTATGGATGACGCTAATGGATCCAAGGTTGTACCTCATAAATTACCCCACTAATAATGCCCAGAATGGTACCAAACTTCTACAGTAGTACAAATAGGTTCTGTACTCAAAAAACGAGGCATTGGAAAGTTTGTAAGTACATCAGGAGTTTATTTAAATAACACTTGCCTGATGGCTTATGCTACCCGGACGTCAAGGTCACTGAAAAGGCCGTAAAAGTCCTTTGCAAAACTCACAAGTGTAAGGGACAAGCTAGTGAATTTAACACTCCATAGAAATGTATTTTTTTCCGGAGTGTTGACAACTTAGTGTTAACTAATAATAGTTGCAAACTGGTACTACCAACAAAATATTAGTGCATTCCTGGAACTGGGCGTCGTTACACTACATCCTTATGCATCGCTTTCTGCCAGGACTTTTACGTGCTTTTCCCAAACCACTGAAGTGACGTCGACGTCCGGGTTAGCGGTAACAATAGCCATAACTAAGTGTTATTTAAATAAACTCCTGATGTACTTACAAACTTTCCCATTCCAAATCGTTTTATGAGTACAGAACCTATTTGTACTACTGTAGAAGTTTGGTACCATTCTGGGCATTATTAGTGGGGTATTTTACGAGATACAACCTTGGATCCATTAGCGCCTGCACTAAGCCATTCGGCTGATATCTCGAAATAAGCTCTAACTTTAATAACGTTCGACCAAGGGAAAAAAGGCTTCTGGGGGGTGTTTGGCTCGAGGTCATGGTGCAAAGGACCCTAGGTTGAAATTACTCCGAACCATCCCTTTAATTTACATTTTTATCGGGTTGTCAAGTACAACAATATCAACATATGACAAATATTTATTAAGCAAAATAATGTGATATGGTAAAACTTAAAAAAGTTAGGGGTTAGTCTGGAAGAAATTAGTACATTTATTCAGCATGGATGCATTAAACTGATCAAAAGTGACAGTAAAGCCGTGTATAACATTAGAAAAAGAAAAAAAATATTTCAAATATGCTGCTATTTTTAACTTTCTATTCAGTAAAGAATCACGGTTTCCTAAAAAAAAAAATATTAAGCAGCACAACTGTTTTCAACATTGATAATAATAATAATAATACCAAAAAATAAATCAAATTGAGCAGCAAATCATCATATTAGAATGATTTCTGAAGGATCATGTGGCAGTGAAGACTCACAAGAATAAATGACATTTTATATATATTAAGAATGAAACCGGTTATTTTAAATTATAACAATATTTCACAATACCACTGTATTACTTTTTTCCTGTATTTTCTGTATTATTTTACAAACTTTGTTCATTTTTTTATATTCTGTGAAGCAAAGGTTTTATGAAAAAAAAAAAAAAAAACTGTTGCACCTTAAAGGCATTAAATATTAAGGTCCATTTGATTTGCCTAAGAAACAGCCCCAGCTCTGACCCTCATGAATATAGATAGGTGGAATTCTTAGCTCATCTCACTATCTCTCTCTCTCTCTCACTCTCTCTCTCTTTTACTAGCTCTCTTAATGAAAGGAATAAGCCCTCATTTTCTCATCTCATCATACTGTAATGTGACAACTCTTCTGTGGTGAGACGCCTGGGGAGAAACACTTTACCTGGAATGAGCGTGAGTGTGTGTGTGTGTGTGTGTGTGTGTGTGTGTTTGTTTGAGAGAGAAAGACACCAAGAGAGAGTATGTGTGACCATGTGTGTGCACTGCACATCAATGAAAAGCTATTCCCCAGTAGGGTTGTAATATGAATCCGGCTTGCACTATCCCATCTGTAGGAGTGAAGGCTTTTCATCTGCCAGAGCTCCAGCACAGCTCGGAGCGGGGGACACAGAATTAGGGAAAGATTCTAGAATGTCAAAATGACCCATGTGTGTGCGTAAACGCTCACATATAGAGCTTGGTGATAGTCTCACTTAGCCACACTGGTCAGGAAGTCTCGGAAGACCGTCAAGTACAGTGACCACTCATAGTTAATTTTGTGATTGTGTCATTTGGTGGAGGGTTAATATAAAATATCTAAGACCATAATAACAAACGGCACAGTAAAATCATAATTGGCTGCAAAACCCACAGTAAAAACCAACTGTTTTTAAAAATAATTTTTTGCTTTAGGTGGTTTTCTATCTGATCTTAACTTTAAAATGACTTTTGTATGCTAATGTAGGCTTTATGGGTTGTGCGATTTTACGCTATGAGTAATCTTATTTCACAATAATGATATACATCACAATAGTAATTTTTGCTTTGAATGAAGTTCAAAATCTTTGATACCACTGAAATTTCATGATTCTCATCAAGCAATTTCAACATCACAAAAAAAAAACACAAAAAAAAAAAAACCTGATAAAATCTCTAGCTTACTAAAGTATATTTCATTGTTAGTTCATGTACTAATTCAACTAATGTAGTTATCTAATGTCTACAAATGGAACATTATAATAAAATCCAATAAATACCGTGTCTAAATCAGTGCTTCTCAAATAGTGGATTGTGACATAAAAATGGGTTGCATTTCTGTTCTGATATAGGGTTGTCAGCATGTTAAATACAAATGAAAAAAATGCATCTAAAAATATAATCATGCATTAGTAGGACAGCAAAATAAACACGCTTATCAACTTTTAAAATGCTTCCCATTTCTTTTTAGCGTTAATGCCAAAGTCTGTGTCTTGAATTTTGCCATAAATGTATCGGTGACCTGACTGATACTAATATTTGTATATTTAATCATTTAAAAGTACTATTTTGCACACTGCTGGGCCTTTAATATGCAAAGTATATGAGAATTTAACACTGTTATGTTGTAAAATTTGTGAAACATTGTAATTTTAAGGACCTTTTTAAGAACAAAAATAATAATACAAATTATATCATGTCACCACTTGAAATCTCAATCCTGAAGTAAAGCCATTTGAGAACAACTCAACTGTTGATCACCTTTTCATATGGAGTTAGCACATCAATTTAATAATTACTACTGCATAATTTAGGTCTTGACTCAATACCAGGCCCATAATTATAGCTTCTGGCCATGCTGCACTTTATATTATCAGATCAATGAATCTGATATTTTCCATTAGCGTCAGGTTGGAGTTTCTCAGATTCAGATCTCACCTCCTCCAGTCGCAGAAGGAAGGTCACATTGCTGCCCAAGTTGGCTGTGAGTTTGTCGTCACGGGTTGTCAGGACTAAACCTCGTGGAGGGCGGCTCGGACACTGCTGTTTCCTGGCCGAGTACATCTCCTTCACTCCTTTTGTGCAGTTATTCGCTACCACTTTACGATACCTGGAACACACACAAAAACTAGCTTTAAAATGTGTCTTTCTTTTGAAATAAAAGATTTGACGGTTTGATATTATCTGACTCCAATGCATTCGTGTATTGTAAAGGGATACTCCAATTTTTTTGGAAATAGGCTCATTTTACAACTCCCCCAGAGTTAAACAGTTGAGTTTTACCGTTTTCGAATCCATTCAGCCGATCTCCGGGTCTGGCGGTACCACTTTTAGCATAGCTTAGCATAGATCATTGAATCGGTCAAGACCGTTAGCATCTCTCTCAAAAAAATGACCAAAGAGTTTCAATATTTTTCCTATTTAAAACTTGACTCTTCTGTAGTTACATCGTGTACTAAGACCGACGGAAAATGTAAAGTTGCGATTTTCTAGGCTGATATGGCTAGGAACTATACTCTCATTCCTGCGTAATAATCAAGAAACTTTGCTGCCGTACCATGAGTGCAGCAGGCGTAATGATATGACGCAGCGCCTGAAAATAGGACTAATAGGTTAGACAAACTTGGTCCCGGTCACGCTGGAAGTTACGGAGCTGGGGACTATTTTCGGGCGCTGCGTCATATCATTACGCCTGCTGCACTCATGGTACGGCAGCAACGTTTCTTGATTATTACGCAGGAATGAGAGTATAGTTCCTAGCCATATCAGCCTAGAAAATCACAACTTTTCATTTTCCGTCGGTCTCAGTACACGATGTAACTACAGAAGAGTCAAGTTTTAAATAGGAAAAATATCGAAACTCTTTGGTCATTTTTTTGAGAGAGATGCTAATGGTCTTGTCCGATTCAATGATCTATGCTAAGCTATGCTAAAAGTGGTACCGCCAGACCCGGAGATCGGCTGAATGGATTCGAAAATGGAAAAACTCAACTGTTTAACTCTGGGGGAGTTGTAAAATGAGCCTATTTCCAAAAAAAGTGGAGTATACCTTTAAAGTGTGACTTTAGTGTCTGAATACTTATAGGTCACTGTATTTATCCATTTGGATACAACACTCTTTGTGCAAGGATGTTTTTTCAGGATGAATCGGTTTTGGCCACAATTTATGTGCCGGCTCTGGAAATGATAATCGTGTTATTTCTCTTTCTCTTCCCTTGTCTGTAATCTTGCGCTCTTTGCTCTGAATGGACATGCTTTCTTACTGATGTTGGTTTTCAAATTAGGTTTAAATGAAGTCTTTCCATTACACAGTGTTATCTGTCCAGCTAGGTCTCTTTGTATGGATTGTCTGTCTAGAAAGTTGTCGTAAAGACGGACGCCACAATCTCCAGGAAGTTTAAAACCTGCTCACATCAATATGGCTTGTGCCTGCTCATCAGCACAATAAGTTTAAATCATGGTACACTTAATTAAAAATAACCACTTTCCTAAAACAAGATTAGTGCAAGTCTGATTGAATTGTTTCACAAAATGCTCTCTACTTTATCCCAATGAACACAGGAAAAATAAATGATTATTAGGATGTGGGATCTAAGTTAATAATTCTTTTCTTATGTATTATAAAATATATGAAATAAATAAAAAATATAAAAATAAGAATATATATTTAATTTTCCTATAATATTTATTCAAATTCCCTTTTTATTTTATACATATTTTGTATTTTTATTATTATTAATACAAATAAATATTATTAAAGGCTTTAAAAATATAAAATATATAAAATATTGTATATATACTATTATAAAAATCAGACTTTTATAAAATGCTAAAATTAATAATTTTTTTATTTCTGTTACTTAAAATAAATGTTAACTCAAATTATATTATATATAAAAAAATATATAATTTTTTTTTTTTTGGTGAACAGAAAAAGGCTATTAAGTAGGGACAGGGTTTATGATGTTAGTCTAGTCATTATAATTAGCTTTATGTGAAAATTACAGAAGTATGGCTATTTAAGCCATTTTAATAGCTGAGCAACTGTGTTTGGGGGTCCGATTTAGCCATCAGCGACCAAATGTCCCACCAAGGAAAGTAAAATTCCAGCATGACAGAATAAGATCCGTATGTGTGTGTAAATGCTTCTTACCCTGTGCTGTTGAGGTAGTTTTGCCCCTGGCTGCAGCTTTGAGACACCATGGAAGGGTTGAACCAAAATGCTGGCAGACAGTTTCCATCTCCTCTCCTCTCAAAGCCATAATCACTACAAAAGACGAAACAATTCTCATCTACTGAAGAAGAAAACTTATTTCTGTGCTCCATTTATTTTCAGTGTTATTTGATATATCAGTCCATTCTTAAAAACATAAATTCAATCCACGTTGACTAGTTTCGCACAAGGTCAACACAAGTTCAAATCTGGTTTGCGACATTTCCTCATGCCGTACCCTCCTCTTCTCCGTCATTTTTTATCCTGTAAAACATTCTCCTAACTACTTATACATCCTTTCATTCGTGCACAGCAGCACATCTTGTATTCAAGCGTGTCCCTTTTTATGCCCTTGAGACAATTGCAGCCATTGAGATGTATTAATTCTGGAATGATAAATGTCTTTTCGGCTCTGAGAGCTGCAGGCTTCAACGTATGTCCTAAATGTCTTTCAATTCTCTCTCCTCCCAGAAGCCTTGGAACCTGCTGAAGTGAATGTCTGTTCATATATCACCGGTGACTTTGATTTATCAATTAATTACTGATCCACAACAAAACCCAGCAGACCACATGGTCCCTCTTGGCATCAGGCATTTGGGTTTTTAATTATGAGCAGTTCCAATCCAGCACTCAGATAAGATTCAAGCTTTAAAAGATTTGTGTGCTAGCGCTCAGATTATTCCTTTAAAAAAAAGAAGTGTTCACACCATTTAGCTGTGTTTCATATCTTATGCTCAAAAGAACATAACATTTCAAAAGATGCAACATGTCTTTGTCTACACACAATGAAATGGGCCGTCTGTCTTGTTTAGAAAGAGTATGAATGAGAAATTCTTTAATTAGTGACACTTTTGATGACTTGATCTTGAAAACTGAAACATCCTTAATGTTAAAACATTAATGGAATAAAACGTTGATCAACTTTGAAGTGGATTTTGGTATAATGTGTGATGGTGTGGATATTTGATATTCAGTGTTAGTAATGATGTATGAGGGTCATGATATTTCATACTTGTGAATACAAGTTATCATTCAATTCCTTTGATATAAGTAAGAAGAAATGGATAGTTTCTGAATTACAATTTGCAAGACAAAGTTTAGTAATGACACCTAAAGCTACTCTTACTGTAGATCGTGATGTGAAAATGACTAAATGAAAATCGAAAAAATTATAGACACTTCTGAACTTTAATATAACTTCCAGCAGAGATGTGCTTCTCTGTTACCCTGGTAATCCAGAGTTCTCGCGAGAGCACAAGTTGAATTTGCTCAGCGAGTTACTCTGGTGTCGAGTAATGATGCTCATTAAATATGCCCCTCGATCTGAGCTGCACCAATCACATCGGGTTATCTGATATAGGCGGGCCAGAGGCGAGCTAAACAGATGACGACAGCGCTCTGACGTCGAAGTCATTAGTAAACATTGCAAGATGGCTATGGATGAATACAAGTTGTTTGAAACGGCTTTGGCCGCTACAATGAACGAGTTAGACTTGGCTTTTTATCTAAAACAGGAACAGAAGACGCCGCTCGAATCGTTCCTTTGCAAGAAGGACGTTTTTGCTGTTTTGCCGACCGGATACGGTAAGAGTATAATCTACCAGTTAGTTCCGCTGGTAGCTAAGCGTATGGGGCTTATTGTTGTGATTGGTCGTAGTGTTATCCAATTGCGTGCAGTGAGATTTTCAAATGCATGCATGGTGCCGCCCCTCGAGCTGGCCGATTTTCATTAGTCGACGCCAGACCATTAATCTTTTAGATTTAGGTCTGGATTTCCAGGCTACTTCTCTGTCACTCCGCATGTAAAAAGTCGTCTATTAGACGTTGAATGGACATAAATCTTCAACGTCTAATTACGACTTTTCAACGTTGAAAACAGATCGATCTTCAAAGTCTTGATGGAATATGTAAAACTCTTTAAATTTACTTGAGATAATAATGAACATGGTTTGGTAGCTTGTTTTTCTCCGTTATTTTAGCATCTATAACAGACTTATCCTGTCTTAGATGATCAGTTAAAAACACGTAGTCAAACAGTCCGGCCGAAACTACTTAGTTGAAATCATGTCGTAAACCAGTCCAAGGCGGACCGACATATTTTCAACTATATTTCAACGTTGAAAGACGGTAATTGTTTACTGGGTCTCATTTACATCATAATCAAATAGGAACTCAATAGTGCTGTAAATGATTAATATGTAATGTGTAATGGCAGTATTGGACAAGGACGGCACAATAATCCTTTGTTATAAAAGACAAATTGTACACATAAACAGCTAAAACTTAATAATTTGATAGAATGCACATTATGTAGATACATGTTTTTACATTGTTCTTATATAAAAAAAAAACTGTAATTAATATCCTAATATCATTCTGCGTCCACATTTGCTTACAATTCATCCTAAATAGTATTCAAAATTAGAATTAGTGTGTCCCAAATCATAGTACGATGGCCGAGAGAGCTCAATGCGCTGCAACTGAAGAACAACACATGGGTGCTCCAAATACTTACAACACAACCAAATACAGAAACGTGCTGCAAATGGAACAGAACACAATGGAAATGTTTCCAGATGACCCCAATAAGTGACATGCTTACTGCTCGTGAGCATCCCTATGCCCTACTCCCTTCGAAGGGCAGAGCCTGCAGCAGTCACGTGGTTCAAGTAAGAGCACTGCAAGTTGTTTATGTTCATTATTATTGTAATGCTACGTGCTTTGAGAAATGATTTAACGCCGTCTCTCGTGACGCTGCTTGTGTGCGTTCATGAGTTTTGAAGTGTGGCTTCGGAGAGAGTGCTCTGAACAGAAAGGTGGGATATTATACTTTCAAATCTAGCTTGCTAGCCTTTACGAAATGGCCTAACTTGTGTTTAACTATCTACACATATTGCAATTATCTATTACAGGTCAAGAAATGAAGAATTCTTAATTACATGTGCTAACAACAAATGCATTACAAAAGTTATTTCCTTCTGCCCAATCCTCAGTGATTCTGTCAGCATCCCATATCTTATATCTGCAGCTAGAAGATGTGTTTTTAATTATTACGCCACAACCTAAACCAATTAAACGTATTAGTTGAGCTCTCTGTTGCAGAGTTAATAGAAAGAGACAATATATTATATTCCACAGAATAATTACTCTGCATATCATGTCACCAGTTCCTTTTTGGCCCTTCAAAACAAATTAAAAGTTATCTGTGGTTTCACAGCAAATTCAGCAAAACTTTCTTTTCAAGCATTTTCCTATCACAAACATGCAGGAAGAAATATGTAAAGGTGGGTCAAATTCTTCTGGTCAATGAATATATTAAAACAAAATATCACAGCGGCTAATGGACTTAAATTAGACTGCTAAACTTTGACTTCGTTCAGAAACAAAGTACCACAGCTTGGCTGTATTTAATTTAAGATAAAAAAGCAGAAATGGGTAAAATTTGGTAATTAATGAACATGCTAATTAAATCTGTTTAGTAGTTTGTCATATCTGTATCATCCAAACTATTGCAAGTACAAATCGCATACAAATCCATTATAAAAAAAATAATAAAATAAAATAAAATAAAAAAACGCAAATGCAATAACACTGTGCATTATGGTTCTTTGATTTATCTACACTGAAAAAAAAGTGTATAATCATTCACTTGTGTTCCAGGAAAACTAATCCTAACTTCATTCAAACTTTAATCAATAAAGGAGTTGACGTTTCTTCCCCGCGATTTCAACCGAGGCGTAATCTGTCCACGTATTCGTGATCACCTCAGTCCCCTTTAAAACTCATATGAAAACAGCAGCAGGCTTCGGCTCCTCCCCATCTTTAAGTCTGCGCTATTCAGTGTGTTTAATCTGTAGCAGAGCAGTGCCAACGTCAGCAGCAGAGGGCAATGTGTGTGCATTTATTGATAGGTTATCATGTGTGATGGATTTTTTAATTAATCATAACTAACATTGGTTTTTCTTGCAGGAACAACATTCATATGCTTTTAAATGTATGTTCCCCTTTGACGAAAACGTTTACTTTGCTTGTGTGAGTGTAAAAATAACAAATATGGGAAATGAAACTAGACAGATGTCTAAACTTGAAACCTTGTGGTTACCTAGTAACAAGAGGACTTGTCTATGAAGAACCAATCAAATTGTAGGGAAATTATGTAATGTTTCATGACATTTTTGCCATACTCCCTATTCTATAAAAACGGTTGTATTTCTGTTTGCTGGTGGGATTCTCAATGGAATTTGTCTGAGATCCCCCGGCCGTGATTAAAGCATTTAAAGGACATTTGCTGAAGTCTGTTTGTCGATTATTGCTGCGCAGCAAGGAAGTTAGTAAGGGGAACAAGTAAGGAACTCGAGGCCAGGTGTCAACTGTAGACGCAAGAGTACTCTAGCTTTCACATCTGTAGTTCGGTTCATTTGGTCCGGACCAAGGGCGAAAAATTATACATTGTAGCATTTTTCAGGCGTTTTGGTTCCTTTTCACACCACACTGATCGCTCTGGTCCGAATCAGTTTATGAGTTGATAAATGAACCAAAATGCAGTCAAGTGACAACATCCACATCACTCGTTGGCCAGATGCGTCTTGAACGCATTTCCATAACTGCACTTCGATTGGTCAGAATTACCATGCAGGAAAATTCCAACAGAACTCCCGGAAGTAAACAAAGAGGGTGGAAAATCCAGCAGACAACACGCCACTGTTTACTATGGAGAGACGACTGTGTGGGCTGATTGTATCCCTGGTCATATTTTATTATATAGTTTGTCTACACCATATAGTTTGACAAACAATAATATTTTGATAATGAAGCGAGGATGCGGCTAGAAAATAATGTGTTAATGCACTGCACGCGGCGAAGGCGCATCGCAAGTCACTTCAGGAGGAGGCGTGCATTAATGTTGCTAAACAGTGACATGCTCATCGTCCAAAAAAATGACCAACGATCCATCAGGTAATGTTGTGCCCTTTCTCTCTTTAAAATTGTTTTTGACAGTTGGGACCTAAATATGGTCATCAGGCCAAATTTCTATCAGGCTCCGCACCTCCTCACAACTCCAAGTTTGTCCGCGAGCTGCCATGCTTAAAGTGCAAACTGTCAACAAACATTTCTCCTCATCCCATAATGCACAGCGCAGCTGACTACGGCAACTGGAGACCACCTCTTCGAGGAGGTCTCGGTACGCTTGTTTGGTCCGCACCTGAATGCGTTTGCCGCATTCACACCTGCCCAAACGAACCGCACCAATGGGGAAAACGAACTCTAGTGCGATTCAACCGAACTTTACCAGGCGTGAAAAAGCCTCGGAATCTAAATTGAAAACAACGTTTACAAGCAAACACATTTACAAAAAATAATGCCCATAACAGGTTCGAATATTAAAGGATGCCTAATATTTGTTCGAATATAATTTTTTTTTTTTTTTTTTTCGAATAACGAAGTTCGGAGTCAAAGCCCTATTGTGTTCCGAAGATGAACGAAAGTCTTACAGGGTTGGAACAACATGAGGATGAGTAATTACTGACTTTAATGAATATGAATGAATACTAGCTGGTTAGTTAAAATAATTTGATATGAAATCATCATTCAGGGATTGACTTAATAGGTAGTGTAGAACCTACTGTAATGTTCCTACCTACCCTGGTATACAAAATATATATTACATATATTTTGTTTTAATCATTCCCTCTTTGGGACCTGAGCTCCCCTAATATCAGAATCTTAAAATCGCCCCTGCAACAACTTCACCCGGAATGTGATTTCAACCAAGGAGATCCCACAGCAGCAATCTGCACCCCGGACACTCTATAGCTAAGGTCCTGCTTGTAAGACAACATCTTGAAATGTATTGTTTAAATCACTTAGTTAAGGCTAATAATCCTTAATGGCTAGTGCTCATTTCAACATGCAGGTTTGAGTCCAGCTTGCAAAATGGCCTTGTTTAGTAATTCCTAAGCTCCTTTCCTTTCTCGATTGCCCTCTGTCAAAAATAAATGCAGCAAAGATAAAATGTTTCTATAATCATTTCCCTTGACAGAAAAGGGAATCAATGTTTCCTTCCAAATTATGCGCTGCAGAGCTTTTATATAAATGACATGGAATGCAGAATTATATATTTATCACAGTTATCAAGAGAAGATAACTGTGACGGCAGAGGTAATGGTGTAAACATATACAGAGTCTGGCAGGAATATGTAAGTGCAAACTTCAAAGGATAAAATCAAGTCAATGTAGAAACAAGTTAAGATGTCATCCCAGATGTCGATTTTCAGCTGATTTCAGTTGTAAGCTGCATTAACATTCACAAGCTGACTTTAGGAATTTTTCTTATTTCGTGAAGAAGGTCCTCGCAAAGAAATCATCATTTTAGGGGGTCCATCCGTTTCATATTTTGAACAAAGAATTGTTTAATGAAAAATGATATCAAAGTACTGGGCAAATTAAAGAGGCATCTTGGGGACTACTTGCATTTAGAGAAGATGAATCAACACATCTCTGAAAGCATGTTTAGATCCCTCCACTGGGTTTCCAAGGGTTTTAACTGCTAAACCAAGACTGAACAGGACAGGAGAATGTACTAAAGAGAAAGTAAGGATACACGGTGCGTTGTTGGAAGAAGATGGAACACTTGGTCTGCAAATGTGATAAATGATATAGATCCCAAAGTATTTATATATACTTTAAAAGGAGCTCCAGACAGACAACAAAAGACTATGATGATAAAGAACCTCAATCTTCTCATCCTCTTTTAGCCCTGTGGACTTCAAAAGCTTGTCTGTGTCATGCATCTTGATCCCATCTACACTGACCCTACAGAAGGGGTTAACCAGCCCACTGCTGTAGAAGCACTATGTCTATTCTGAGATCTTTGAAAACAGCTCCTGGATCCCAGTGAACAAAACATGAAGGTTTTATAAATACCTGCGAGCCCACTTAAAGAGCAGACTAGGATATAAAACTCTGTTTTAAAGAGTTTCAGGTCTTACTCTGTTTAAACAGTTTTTGCTTTTAGTTAACTCTAGTATATTATGAGTAGTTTTATTATGATGTTAGCATATATTTGTGACCTGGATTCATACTAAGGCCAATGGGAGGTTGATATGGGAGCTTCAGGCATACACTACCATTCAAAAGTTTGGGGTCGGAAAGATTATTATTTTTTAAATGCGTTTCTGATGCTCATAAAGGCTGCATTTATTTAATAAAAATACAGTATAAACTGTAATATTGCGAAATATTATTATACATTTATATTTTAATATTTCAAAATACTATAATACTCCTGATGGCAAAGCTGAATTTTCAACATCGTTACTCCAGTCTTCGGTGTCACATGTTCCATCAGAAATCATTCTAATATGCTGATTTGCTGCTCAAGTAACATTTCTTATTATTATCAGTGTTTGCAACTTTGATCATATTAAGACTAGTGAGTTCGTGAGAATGTGACCAGCAATGTGAATGAATGAGTATAAGCATACCTATAATAATAATCAAATGTCTAAATTAAGATAACATCTAAAACTGTGATCAGCATATAATTACAATCAGTCTACATTTGAGACCTTCTTTTAATTGGTGTCAGATCAAATTAATAACAGAGCAAATCTAAAGTAAATGAAAGCTTTTAAGACAGTTTCTTCAGAAGCAGAGGAAAAGATATACATGTACGCAGGGAATCATTGCTCATTCTACTAGATTCAGCAGTAACGCTTCAGTTGAGGGTCCAATTCTCACTATTAACTAGTTGCTTTTTAGCATGCATGTTACTAGCGTATTGGATGTTTATAAGTACTTATAAAGCACATATTAATGCCTTATTCTGCATGACCACCTACATTCTTCAATCCTACCCAATACCTAAACTTAACAACTACCTTACTAGCTATTAATAAGCAGTGATTAGGAGTTTATTGAGGCAAAAGTCATAGTTTATGTTAGGTAATAGTGAGAACTGGACTCTAAACTAAAGCCTGACAGATTCAGCTGTTGGATCTAATAAGCTTAAAGGGTTAGTTCACCCAAAAATGAAAATTCTGTCAGTAATTACTCACCCTCATGTTGTTCCAACCATGTAAGTCTTTCGTTCATCTTCGGAACACAAATTAAGATATTTTTGATGAAATCTGACAGAATTTTGACTCCTCCATAGGCTTCCAGTGTGACCGAAACTCACCGGCCCAGAATAGTTATTAAAACATCGTTAAAATAGTCCAAGTAACTACAGTGGCACTACATTAAGTTTATCATGCGACGAGAATACTTTTTGTGCGCAAAAACAAACAAAAATAACGACTTTATTCCACTTTTCATTTCCTTCTCTCTGGGCCTCGTAGTGTTTTTGCGCTGCGCGTCTGTGTTGCACGTCATCACGCAACACACACATGACCGGCGTCGGCCAATAGTGAGCCTACGTGGTGACGTGTAACACAGACGCGCTGCGCAAAAACACTACGCAAACCAACTAGACATCCAGAGAGAAGGAAATGAATAGTGGAATAAAGTCGTTATTTTTGTTTGTTTTTGCGCACAAAAAGTATTCTCGTCGCTTGATATACTTAAGATTGAGCCACTGGAGTCACTTGGACTATATTAACGATCTCTTTAATAACTTTTCTGGGCCAGCAAGTTTCGGTCACACTGGAAGCCTATGGAGGAGTGAAACATGGCTCAGATTTCATCAAAAATATCTTAATTTGTGTTCCGAAGATGAACGAAGGTCTTACGCGGTTGGAACAACATGAGGGTGAGTAATTACTGACAGAATTTAAATTTTTGGGTGAACTAACCCTTTAAGCTGGTTAAGTTGGTGAAGTGTGCTGTTCACTCACCACTCAAAGTCATGTGCTCTGCAGATGCAGGGTTCTGCAGAAAGGATCCTGGAGTTGTCCCATCCCACCATGCAGTAGTTTCCAGGACGACGCTTCATGTAGATCTGCTTTTGACCCATTATGCATGGCTCACCCTAAGAAAATATTAAAGTCAGCTACAATTTTTTGCCCCCTCCCCTCCCTTCCCTTAAAAATAAATAAATAGAAGAAAATCACCTGGTTATGCAGGTGCCAGGTTTGGTAGTCTCCCTCTGTGCACCTTCTGGTAAATATGGACTTGTAGTCAATTTTAATAAGCTGCCATTCAGACCGGTGGCTGAAGTGTCCAAAAAACCTGCCAATTGACAAAGAAAGGCTTAACTCTCAAACTACTCACTCATTTTCAAGTGAACCAGGAGACCTTCATTAGTTGGTTCAGGCGTGTAATGTATGCATTGGAATTAAACTTTGCAAAAAGGTACATCTCCAGAGGCCGGGCAATCCTGGGTTACTTCATTAGCTATGTCTAAAATTGCTCCCTGTATCCTATAAAGTGCACGATATAGGGTCAATAGTTTTATCTGAATACAGAGTGAACAATTTAATGGCCCATATCGTTCACTCTTGTAGAAATGCACTCTGATATATAATATACTGTCCTGACTAACTTGGATAATGCAATAACTAAATAAATATGCAATTGTTCATATTTGTTTATTCTTATTGACAGTTATTTAATTCTCTTATTTTTAATCATGACATATTTTAAGCATGGCAAACAAACAGAACAAAGATTTATGAAACAGACAATGTTAATATAGATAGACACAAAGTAAAGTTGAGCGAATTTGTAATGAGACAGCCAGAAACAGTATATTCATAAACACCAGAAGAAATACATATACCAGACCTTAGCCTAACGACATAAAACATGGGCTCTATAACCACTGTAACTGGCCAAGGTCCGCCCACTAAAACTGTTTTGTTTTTTAGTCTGTAGTCGTGACTGAGGCTGAGACTAGGAAGCACCAATAGCTCTATAGATCTTTATGCAGGATTCCAGTGTTAGCTATAGATTATATTTAACAATAAACCTGATCATTTCCATTCTATCTTATCCAATACTGCAAGGATAGTTTAATGTGTGTTTAAAGTAATAATTAAAAAGTACAAAATGACCCTGTTAAACTAGATACAGTACCATCACTGAGACATAATGAGAAATGCTGTTGGTTCACTGAGACTAACAGCATTAGCTTAGGAGTCTGATTAATTAACCTTTTCTCATGAGTGTATCTCTTGAACGAGCAGAGCTCAGAGGAATCTATTCGAAAATTAGGACATAATGAGGATGCACAGGCTGTGTGAGATGGCGATCAAAAACAAACCTCTATATACTTACGTCATGATGTGATTTTCTGCACCTGCCTCCACCAAAACACCATCCACGAACAGCGGCATGGCTGAGAAACTGTGACGAGTCCACTGACGACCTTCATCGAAGCTGATCCTGCAGCAGACATCAAGATGTTCAAATGTCAGTGGATGACAAAACTTCAAATAGAAGAACGAATGTCATGAGGGTTTCGAATAGTGTTAAGTTTGTCATATATGTTTTAATTTAGCATTACTGTGTCAAATGTCCAATTTACTCTATTTAGTCAAACTATCCTGTTTCTGTTTAAACGTTTTTTTTTTGTTTTGTTTTTTAAATTGTTTTGTTTTAAACGTTTTTTAAAAGTCTGGGAATTAGGGATGTGCCCAAAGCCAAATAATTTATTTGGAAATGCACAGATAATGGCTTTAAACCAAATAAAAAAACGGCTATATAACAGATGAGCCAGGGGATAGGACTAGCGTGATTGCATATTGCGTTGCATATTTATAATAGTATCAATATAACAATATTTCATTCAGTAGCCTGCGCGCTGCACGTATATTATGGGCACGATGAAAGGAGAAAAGCTAAATGAGCCCGAGTCCGACCAAAGCCCAATCTGTAAAAAATGTAAAATACTTCTCCCAACAAGTGACAAAATAACGCCAACATTTTCCTATTTACATGTTGTGATTTGTATAGTCACAGCGTGTACAAATAACAAGGTCACATGAGACACAGACATCTTCTGTATACATACTGGGAACTATATTCTCAGAAGGCGAAGCACTGCTACTTGGGCGGAGTGATTTGCTCGCAGCGCCTGAGAAGCCCTGTGGTGAGGAGCAGAGTTCGCTCAGAGTTGGAGTAAATCACTCCGCAGAAGTAGCAGTGCTTCGCCTTCTGAGAATATAGTTCCCAGTATGTATACGGTTAGAAGACGTCTGTGTCTCATGTGACCATGTTATTCGTACACGCTGTGACTATACAAATCACAACATGTAAATAGGAAAATGTTGCCGTTATTTTGTCACTTATTGGGAGCAGTATGCTAGCTGGAGCCGTTTACCTCCAGTCTTTGTGCTAAGCTAGGCTAGCGGTGGGTGCGTCAGACAGAGTTACAGCACGCACGGAGATGAAAAAGGTATGTATGGACTTATCTAACTCTGGGGGATAAGGTGAATAAGTCCCAAAAAGTCAGCGTGTTCCTTTAACCGTTGCACTCGCATCTTTTGCAGCCTCTCTCTTTCTCGCATGACGGCTTTCTAAAAATGCGGCTCTCAAAAGTAGGTCAACTTTTAAAAAACGTGTCTCTGGATCTTGCACTTTTCTTTTTTCATCTGGTGTTACAATTTTTTTTTTTTTTAACAGAACACATTTTTGCTATTAAAAAAGGGAGACACAGGTCAGTGGAACGAAAAAAGCGCAAAGTATAGAGACGTGTTTTAAAAAAAGTTGAACTCCTAACTTGAGCTCTGTGTTTTTAGAATGCTGTGTCATGTGCAAAACATTGCAAGAGACGCAAGCTTAACAGTTAAAGATGGCCGTCTGGCATACGTTTACATTGAAAAATAATGTAAAAAAAACCCAGAAACAACAAGTTTTTGACATCATAGGTAGGAGGGAGTACAAGCAAAGTAAGAGCTGGAGAACTTTCTTCCTGAAAGTTTGATCATGATACTTTCTGACAGCTTATCAACATCATTTCACAGGTGCAAACAGTATAGTATCATGTGTGACAAGGTCGCAACGAAAGGACTGAAGCGTGATGGCAAAGTTGCCTCCAAGTTGTCTCCGGTCTGCTAAAAGCAACAGTCTGAGGCAGTGTTGACATGTATCCATTAAGAGAACATGCAGTCAGGGCTGTTATTTGAAGTCATACTTGCAGGAAATGACACGACTGCCCTCCACAGTTGTGACTCCACTTACTGTCTTGCTTGAGTTGTTTAAGAGAACTAGAAAATGAAGCTGCCACACTTCAGTGGGCCTAAAACTAAAGCCAAACGCTTCGAGTGATAAGAGAGAAAAGATTTAAGACTCTGGAGGATTAAACATCACTGAAGCAAAACCAGGGAGGGCCAATTTGAAGGAGGAACCAATGTGTGAACTCAGGGGGGATAAGTGGGAGGCTTTAATATGGAACACTTCCCATGGTTCGTCACATAAAAACTGATTCCAATCTGCTATTTGGCAGCCTTTGTGTCCTGCTGTTTCATTTTTGTTCTTGTAGGGAGCATGTTCGACCCACACCAAGGTTTTTTTTTTTTTTTTTTCAACGATCTCAATAACACAGAACTGACACAGAGTGCCGACCGAAGCAAGTGAAGCAGGAATTTCACCAAACCAGCATGAATAAACCTGGCAGAATCAAACTTATTTTCACCTACCAAAGATGTCTAGTGGGCACAGTGGGCTGCTTCACGGCAACCAAAGCTCCACCTTTGTCCAAAAACCACACGTTGTGCTCTTCTTCAAAAATCTGCATCATGGGAAGAACAACATGGAGTTATTTTCATGTTATTGAACAAATCGGAACAAAAGGGGCTTTCGCACCGGGTAGATCTAAGAACTAGCCACCAGGGTGGTTCCCAGAGAACTAATGGTTTCCTTAGGAATATTTTCCTGGTTGCATTCGCACTGTCAGTAGGAACTCTGAAGTGATATAAGCCGTGCTTGTTGTTGTGACTTTTATTTTGACGGCGCAGCTGACCTTTATTTTGACAGCGATGAGAATACCAGCCTGAGCCACACAGTGCTCGCATTCTCCGTGTTCATTAGTTTCTGATCTGTCTAACAGTCCAGTCTAATACGTTATTAGATAGAACTCTTATACATAGCAAGTAGACAGTATATGAAAAGGCACTGCCGTTTGCCATGTGGTTGATGTCCAGTGTTGCTGAGCAGAAATACATAATCATGTTTCACTTGGTCCCCTCAAAGTTGCGTTGGATTTTCTCCCTTAGCATAAAGGTTGAGAGGTCCATCTATCACTGTTTTCCATGTTCGTAGTTTGTGGAGTAAATATATAGGCTATAATCTATGTAATTACACAGCTTTTTTTTTTAAATGGCGGGTGCTGGTGTTTCGTGTGCGTTCGGCCAATCAGCATACACTTACGTCACTGGTAGTTCCTATAGTGCTGGTTTAGACCCTACTTTGAAGTAGGAGCTAAATTGGTTCCTCCGAAAGGAGTTCGTAGAACTAAAATCATTCCTAGTTCCTGCGGTGCGAACACGCCGAAATCCGGGTACTTCTGCCAATGGTTCTAGGAACTATGAAAAGGCTCCTCTGGTGCGAAAGCCCCTAAAGGTAGTTTGTATATTGAACAAATTTGAGTACTTTTATTGCAGACAAATGACAAATTTACACTGCAAAGGTGGCACAGAAGTGCTTCTGAAGTGGCAATTAGGTGTCTTTACACAGACTGCTTAATGCTGATCATAAATGCATTTATACAACAATGTTGACTGCATATTGTTATACTAGTGGCTGAGGTGGATCAGGGCAGGAATAATTTAGTCTGGCTTTCATGCTGCATTGCGTCTTTACACACAATTTTGAGCAGGCACAGAGCAGCCTTAACTCAACTGTGTAAATATGCCTTTTAGTTTTTTTTTATGCTAGCCTTTGCACTCTGGTTTAACCTTTTCGGTTTTGCAATTATTGGCTCTTTCATGAAAAATGTGTTTTTGCTGATTTTTATGTCCCTTTGGTTAAAAAAAAAAAAATAATAATCTGTAAAAAAACGTACACTACCAGTCAAAAGTTGAAACTATGAAATAACAGAATGGGAATTATATAGTGTGTGTGTGTGTGTGTGTGTGTGTGTGTGTGTGTGTGTGTGTGTGTATATATATATATACATATACATACACTCACCTAAAGGATTATTAGGAACACCATACTAATACTGTGTTTGACCCCCTTTCACCTTCAGAACTGCCTTAATTCTACGTGGCATTGATTCAACAAGGTGCTGAAAGCATTCTTTAGAAATGTTGGCCCATATTGATAGGATAGCATCTTGCAGTTGATGGAGATTTGTGGGATGCACATCCAGGGCACGAAGCTCCCGTTCCACCACATCCCAAAGATGCTCTATTGGGTTGAGATCTGGTGACTGTGGGGGCCATTTTAGTACAGTGAACTCATTGTCATGTTCAAGAAACCAATTTGAAATGATTCGAGCTTTGTGACATAGTGCATTATCCTGCTGGAAGTAGCCATCAGAGGATGGGTACATGGTGGTCATAAAGGGATGGACATGGTCAGAAACAATCCTCAGATAGGCCGTGGCATTTAAATGATGCCCAATTGGCACTAAGGGGCCTAAAGTGTGCCAAGAAAACATCCCCCACACCATTACACCACCACCACCAGCCTGCACAGTGGTAACAAGGCATGATGGATCCATGTTCTCATTCTGTTTACGCCAAATTCTGACTCTACCATCTGAATGTCTCAACAGAAATCGAGACTCATCAGACCAGGCAACATTTTTCCAGTCTTCAACTGTCCAATTTTGGTGAGCTCGTGCAAATTGTAGCCTCTTTTTCCTATTTGTAGTGGAGATGAGTGGTACCCGGTGGGGTCTTCTGCTGTTGTAGCCCATCCGCCTCAAGGTTGTGTGTGTTGTGGCTTCACAAATGCTTTGCTGCATACCTCGGTTGTAACGAGTGGTTATTTCAGTCAAAGTTGCTCTTCTATCAGCTTGAATCAGTCGGCCCATTCTCCTCTGACCTCTAGCATCAACAAGGCATTTTCGCCCACAGGACTGCCGCATACTGGATGTTTTTCCCTTTTCACACCATTCTTTGTAAACCCTAGAAATGGTTGTGCATGAAAATCCCAGTAACTGAGCAGATTGTGAAATACTCAGATCGGCCCGTCTGGCACCAACAACCATGCCACGCTCAAAATTGCTTAAATCACCTTTCTTTCCCATTCTGACATTCAGTTGGGAGTTCAGGAGATTGTCTTGACCAGGACCACACCCCTAAATGCATTGAAGCAACTGCCATGTGATTGGTTGATTAGATAATTGCATTAATGAGAAATTGAACAGGTGTTCCTAATAATCCTTTAGGTGAGTGTATATTAGGGGTGTAAATCGGACAGTTCATCACGATACGATATGATATTTGCTGATACCTCAAAAAATTCTGCGGCACAATTACGATTCAATTGATTCAGGGCTATATCGATGGATTTATCGATATTTAGATATTACGTGCCAAGTTTACACCACCAGTTACATTTTTATTAACTCACAAATGCAACCAAAATATATAACATGAACGTTTAATTAAACTCCCAATTTGGGCATTTACAACAGAAGAGTTCATTTGCAAAAATAGATAACTCCGTTCTTGTTCATTTTCATAATTTTTTTTTTTTTTTTGCATTCCAAGTAACATCAATCAAACTGCTATACCCCTAATATTATATATATATATATCAGGGCTTAATGTTTTTGTAAAGAGAGTTTACAGTTATAAAGTTAAATATTTACATTAAGAGTTGGTGTATGTTAATTGGGCTTTATCTGATTACTGAAATGTTAATGTCAGTATTGTTTTATTTGCTGAAATACGGTTTCATTTTCTGTGACTACGGTATACAGTATCAGATAAATGTGTAATGTGAGTTTATTGAAAGAGCGTTTCACTTTTTGACATGAAGAAGTCACACTGCCAGCTATTTCAACGCTGTGAAACAAAAACGAATTTATTGTTGTCTTTGTTGAATTTGCAGATTGTACAGTGTGTGACAGAAATAAAAATGATATGTGCCACCAGAAAAACAGCCTCTTCTGAGTGTGCAAGAGGACATAACTGTTCTCAGACCTGATTCTTTGTCTGGATTCATAAGCAGTCCACACTACATTTAGAGGACTCCAATGTATTTACTGTATACTGTGTCTATTTCTTGAATCCTCAACAAATCTTGAGACTGACAGAAATCCACATAGGGTTTGAATGTGATGACAGAGATCTCAATGCAGCCTATCATGCACAAAATAATCTGTTTCTCTTTGCATTTGGTCAATACATTGGTCAGCACATTATTAAAAAAATGTCTGATTTCATGTTCATTGCTACTTACTCCAAAAAGTAAAAACTGTAACTGAAAATAAAACAGGATTACTTTGAATACCATTGGCATCATTGTAAAGTTTTGATGAAGTCTTTCATATGTTTTTCCGGTTCTAAATGTATATATATATATATATATATGAAAGGAGAATGTATGTGTGTGTGAGAGCAGAAATGTATGTATGTGAAAGGAGAATGTATGTGTGTGTGCGTATAGAAATGCATGTATGTGAAAGGAGAGTGTGTGTGTGTGTGCGTATAGAAATGTATGTAGGTGAAAGGAGAATGTACAGTATGTGTGTGAGAGTAGAAGAATGAATTTTGGCTTGTACGACCCCTCATAGTGTAATTATCAAGATTCATATGTGTATACATGTATGTATGTATATACATATGAATCTTGATCATTTAACATTGTTCAATTAAATTAGTACAGATATTTTTAGTACAGAGGTGTGAAGCAGCCATACCTGTCTCCAGTTATTGCCTGCGTCTGATGAAATGAACATAGCCACATTATTGTAAGACAGTTCGGAGCCAATATTTCCTAGGAAATAAACCATAAAAAAAAACATTTGTTTTAAATAATGAAACAATGTAAAAACCAGCATGCCACATTCAAAATCCATAAACCAACAAATAGGCCTATGTATTTATATTTGAATAAGCAGCCTTTGTAATTGAGGTCAGGCAGTATGGTTCAATATTTGCTCAATTCATGCTCATACAAGCTCAATATATACACAACATGCATAAACACACATAAAACAAACACACTCAGCTCTGACTGCAATGTTCCCTCACATCCTGACAAAAACAATGATATGCACTATCATTCAAATATTTTTTTTACAGTTTTTGAGTCTCTATTTCTCACCCAGGCTGCATTTATTTGATCAAAAATACAGTAAAAACAGAAACATTGTGAACTATTCTAATATATTTTAAAATGCAATTCATTCTGTGCAATGCAAAGCTGAATTTTCAGCATCATTACTCCAGTCTTCAGTGTCACATGATCCTTCAGAAATCATTCTAATATGATGATTTGCTACTCAAGAAACATTTATTATTACTAGTGTTGAAAACAGTTTTGCAGCTTAATATTTCTGTAGAAACCATGATACTTTATTTTCAGGATTTTTTGATGAATAGAAAGTTCAAAAGAACAGCATTTATTTGAAATCAAAATCTTTGTAACATTATAAATGTATTTACGGTCTCTCTTGATCAGTATAATGCATCCTTGCAGAATAAAATTTCAGTATTTCAATATGAACTCAAACACTTCTAATCATCCAAGAGCAAATGGTCTGAGCTACTGTATATTATCCACACTCATTTTATATCTGTAAACTCTTACTGCATGAAAACAATTGTCTAATTTTTGTGAATTTTAGGAGAAACATCTGAGTCAGTGTTCTGAAGCTCTAAAAGAGAAAGTTCTGAGCAACAAAATTTCCCTCTGGGAACGTCTCTGAATTACAGTAGAGCAAACGAAAAAGATAAGGAAAGCGTGCTGCATATTCACAGATGAACTGATACTCTTGTGTAGTTTTGGTGGGTCGATGTTGTTTTACGCCTACACACACAAACATGATGACTAGCGTATAACCGCCTGCAGTCGCCTCTGCTGTGTGCTGTTGCCCTGTCTTCTAAGACTGTCAGAATGAACTGAGAGGAAGTGACTGTACGTCCTTGAGTTGCCTGTGAGAAATTAGTTTATTTCCTTCGAGTGAAAACTTTAACACATGGAGATGTGAAATGAGAGAGATGTTTATGTTTAGAGAAATCCTGTATATTTAATAAATGATTGCACCTGAGGTGATTTCATAACAAATACTTAACACCTGGCCACCCATTAAAGTACAAGACAAATGAGAAATGAGTTATGACACTATCAATGTTGAAAACTGTTGATGGATATTTCTGTGGAAAACAGGAAAATTGTAGTGGTTTTACATACCACTACAAAATTTTGGTGCATGGCCTGGAACATGCATCAAAGCCATTGCATAAGCCAAAAAAAAAAACGTGCATGCAAATATGAAGACATTCATATAAGAGAATAATGTGCATTACTGTACATTGATAACTGCATTAGTTTGTTCTACTCGCAGGGAAGTGTTACCATGGAAATCCAGAGTTCTCGAGAGAGCACAAGCACGAGTTTACTCTGGCGTTGAGTAATGATGCTCATTAAATATTCCCTTGTATCCGAGCTGCACCAATCACATCAGGTTATCTGATATAGGCGGGCCAGAGGCGAGCTAAACAAATGACGACAGCGCTGTGACGTCCAAGTCATTAGTAAACATTGCAAGATGGCTATGGATGAACACCAGTTGTTTGAAACGGCTTTGGCCGCTACAATGAACGAGTTAGACTTAGCTTTTTATCTAAAAGAGGAACAGAAGACGCCGCTCGAATCGTTCCTTTGCAAGAAGGACGTTTTTGCTGTTTTGCCGACCGAATACGGTAAGAGTGTAATCTACCAGTTAGCTCCGCTGGTAGCTAAGCGTATGGGGCTTGTTGTGATTGGTCGTAGTGTTATCCAATTGCGTGCAGTGAGATTTTCAAATGCATGCTTGGGCACCAACCCCCTCGAGCTGGACGATTTTCATTAGTCGATGCCAGACCATTAATCTTTCAGATTTAGATCTGGATTTTCAGGCTAGGGAAGTGTAACAAAACCTGCACACGTGAGATTTAAATTTGGCTAGTCACTTCTGCTAGTTAGCAAATTAAGCATTAAAAGACATTCAAGCTGCTCACTATCAGATTGGATATTCAAATTCTCGTTCTAAACCTGTATGACCTTCTTCTGCAGAACACAAAAGAAGATATTTTGGTGAATGACTGACTATATGGACATTTCTCAAAATATCTTATTTTATGCTCCACGGAGTAGACATGAATTGAATTTTTGAAGTTCATTTTTGTAATTTAGGGTGAACTGCTCATTGCAAAGCTGAGAGGAATCAAATGTCAAATCACTTTTTCAAATGATGCCAAAAACCACTTTCAACACCAACTAACAGGACACGAACAGCAAAAGCTCTGGTGTGAAAGCATTCTTACTGACCAGCCTGAAGTATCGAGCAACATTTTAGTTTCTCACAAACACGCCGACACACACAACAGCAACCGAACATGACAGTCCCACACATGTCGTTCGGGTTTTCCATTTACCTGTAGCCACGATGACTCCCGGCGCCGAGCTCTTGGTGGAGATGGAGCCTGAGAGGTACGGGTTCTCTGACATCTGCAGTTGTAGGTGCAGCGAGCAAAACGGCTGAGCAGAGAGAAAGAGACACATCCTCCATTAGCCACAACAAAGCTATTATGTAGCTGTCAATCAAAGCAAGCCAACGTGAGCCCGCAGGCATGAGAACGTCTAAGACAATAAGCGCACAAGCAGTGCTGTGTTGGCCATAGTGTAGGTGACTTTATGCTTAATATTAAACAATTCATGATATAGAAACAACACCCATAATTCACTGTCATGACCCAGGAGTACCACGGATAATGCTGTGTGATCTATTGTGTACTGGGTACTGTTAATCTTGTGGTCGGATATCTGCATGTAAACAAAATAACAGCTCAGGTAAATCAAGGCAATAAATCTATGAAGCAAACCTAGCCAATCATGTTAAAGGACGATAGAGGACAACGCTGCAAAGAGATACTACGCTTAGCAAGGCAACACGTGTAGAATAATGCTGCGTTCCATTCAAATTCGGATGTAGAATATTCCATGTTTGATATTTTCCAAATATCTAAAGTTCAAACCATAAAGGCCAGATTTTTGGTAGACGATACAAAACAAAATGGCAATGCTTTATTAGTAGGTGTTTGGCAGTTAAACACAGTCACCTGGAAACCAATTTGCAGAGGATAAACAATGTGATTTGATGTTTTATAGGTGTAATTATCAACACAGATGATCACCCCTGTCTCTGCACACGTTTGCTAACATTTTACCGTATCATTTCGGAGCTTTGACTCATTGATGCGTTTTGTTTGCTTGACATGTTTTTTAATTAACTTTGAGCTTCTCCCTGGGTGCAGAAACACAGCACAATGATGTCCCGAGTTGTGAATTTTTGTATAAGTTTCCAAGTTTACACTTTTCCAATAAGGAAGTTGATTTCCCGAAATTGAAAGCGCTATACACTGTGGCATGCCGTGACTCGTCAAAACTAAATCGTGGCCATTATAATAATCTGCACTACACGGAAAGCAGTCAATATACATATAATAATGTAAATAAATAATATATCAGTCCACTTTATTTTGGCTGCTATTAAATAACTGCTCTGGTTGTATAATTTTAGTTGTAGTTAAACTATCATACACTATTATTTGGAGTTAGCACTTTTATTTATTTTTAAGCCAGGATGCATTAAATTGATCAAAAGTGAAAGTAAAGACTTGTACATTGTTACAAAAAAATCTATTAGTTTCTATTCATTAAATAATTCAGAAAATTTTTCAACATTGATAATCATAAGAAATGCACCAAATTAGCATATTAGAATGGTTTCTGAAGGATCATGTGACACTGAAGACGAGTGATGATGCTGAAAATTCAGCTTTGACATCACAGGAATAAATTACATTTTAAAACATATTAGAAAACAGCTATTTTGAATCTACTGTTACTGTTTTACTGTATCTTTAGTCAAATAAATGGTGAGCATAAGAGACTTCCTTCAAATTATTTTTTTTATTTTTTTATTACCACCAAATTTTTTGAATGGTATGTATTTTACTATTCGAAAATAGCCCATGCAAAGTCAATTTCATAGCATTTCCAAATAAAGTAGCATTTTGATTTAATTTTAATATTGCTGAAGTAGCCTCAAGCTTACAGCTGATTGGTCCGTGTTAGTAAATATTCAGAAACAGCAAGTAGAAACTAGACAGCCTCAAGCCGTGACTGTGTATTTGAAATAAAGGGCATGTGTGATGTTGTATTACTGAGTGCAATTGTGGGAACATGCTATTTATCCAACAGTGAAAAGGTAACATCAAGTGGGGTGGGGGATATTGCATTGTTGAAAGTGCTATCCTTACCATACGGGCTAATTGCCTTTTACAGTCATTACCGGCAAAAGACAAGGATTTGACATTAAAGCAGAGAAGTAACTCTCTTAGGACCTCCAACATAGCACAACAAGAATTATATTTGTTCTCCACATGCAAGAAATTGCTTGTTATTATTACGTGGACGGCAAAGGCAACAGGATTTCATGTCAATAATCGTAAGGGTTATAGGAGGCTATGAGAGTGTCAAACAATATAACTATTACAGTCAACTCCGATTCAAGCCTCTTCAATCTGCAGGGGCTCTGCGTGTATTTCGGCCCTCAATTTTTTTCTTCTGCATCTAAATATGATGCTACTAAATATTCATGGATCCCTATGTGTATCCAAGACCCTAAAACTAGTTTTCATTTAATAATAATAATACTAATAATACTACTACTAATAAAATATATTACTTGATTTACCTACAGTACACAAGGAAAATCTAATATCCTTTTATGCAATATTATGCATTACAGAGTATGTAGCTATCTATCTATCTATCTATCTATCTATCTATCTATCTATCTATCTATCTATCTATCTATCTACAAAACAACAAGCTTGGTAACTTTTACCAAGTTAAAGGAATAGTTCACTCACTATAAAAAAATTGTAATACAATAAAAAAATAAAGAAAAATTTGTATTGATTCATTGTTGATTTATTGTTTCATTTTACTTTTTTTTTTTATAACACAATGTATAAAATGTATTTTAGCAATGATTACCATGAGATAAATAAATAATTCACTGACAAATGAAATGAAATGAAGTGAAATAATAAATGAAATGAATTTTTGTCCAACCCACATCTTTATTTCTCTCTCTCACTTCCTTACCAGCACACAATGAATGGGATTTCCAGCCAGGTCAGTAGCAGGCGCCTGCAAAAGCCTCCAGTCGCGGCCCTTGTTGTAAGTAATGTACGTCTTCACCTGGTTCTCCACCTTCCTATTAGCAATGAGCATGCCTTCAATCCCTGCTACCTGGGAACAAGGGGGAAGAAATACAATACAAATATGAACATCTATATCCATGGTTACAGCTCTTTCGACTGTCATCTAAAAAAGCCTCTTAATTACGCAGTATCTAACGCCCACTCTCTGATAGCTTTTTTTCTGATAAATTTTTTTCAAATTCTTTGATGATAGAATATTGGAAACATTTTTTTTTTTTTTTTTTTTGTAACAATAGAAGTCCTTACTGTTACTTCTAACCAATGTAATATGGCTGAATAAAAGTATTACTTTCTTTAAAAATAAATAAAAATAAATAATATATCTTACTGACCCCAAACTTTTGAACGGTAGTCTATATTTTAGTGTTGCCAAGGAAATCATAGTGCATACTTTGCCAAAAGAATGACATGCCGCTGATGCCAACACCAAAAAAGTTTGTGCAAATGGTGCCAGAATCAAAATATCCATTATTAACCATTACTGTTATAGAACTATATAAAAAGTAAAATAACCCCACTTCTCGCCGATCAATAAGCATATAAATATGACAAACTTCCAGCCACAAACCGTGTCTAGGCTCCAACTGGATTTTCAGTGAAAAAGGCCAGTTTTCAATAAGCAGTAATGAAGGCTGCTGCAATCTATTAGAGATATGGATGGACTGCTGATTCAGTATTGGCAGGGTAAGCGTGCATTGAGCCAGCCTTGGCACAGCAATGGGGAGGCGCATCATAACCAATGCATTAATGAAACCATCCTTGCTTGCACTCACTAATGGAGACTATTTTTAGCTGCTTGGACAAGGGGAGTGAATGTTTCAGTCCTCAACTTTTTTGTGCTTTGTAAAGGCTGCTAATTTTAAAGCAATATAATATAGTATATGCAGAGAGCAACCATAGTCTGATGGTAATGTCTTACTGTCATGAAGGAAGAATGGTTTCCTTGAACTCCTATTCCTATTATTATAGGAAAACTACAGACAATGTTCTTGGCCACAGACAGCTGGATCGATCTTGAAATACTGATACTTTCGATACTTAAGTTTTCTAGTGAGGATTTACCCTCACAAAATGATACTGATTGTGGCAGACTAGTGATTTTATTATTTAGTATAAAAAAAAATCATGCAAATCATACGGTTTAAATTAAATTACAATTAATGAAATATGAACATAAAAAAAATATGTATATATACATACATATTCCAATATTTAGGTTATTGTTTGCAAGTATGTATTTACATTTGTAAGTATATTTGTATAGACCTTGACAGGAATGAAAACGAGGCTGTGAGGGATAGACTTACTGTGTTTTCAATCGCATCCGCTTTAAAGGGGTCATATAATGCCATTTTTGTACAAGCTAATTTGATTCTTTAGGGTCTAAATTAAAAGTTTGTAAAATACTTTAATTAAAAATTCTCATTAATATTGTAAGAAAACACTCATTTTACCTGGTCAAAAACAGCTCTGTTTTCAGCACGCCGTTTAAGTGCATGTGTCTTTAAATGATAATGAGCTTTGCTCACCCCGCCCCTCTGTTCTGTGGGCGTTTTGCCACAACAACACACGTGGAGTGTTGCCTTGACAACAGTTGAGGGTAACGTTATATTTTGAAGAATGGCAGCGGGAGTCTTTGAGGACACTGTGCAACCGTATCAATTTGAACCGGAGTTGGAAAACAGGACGTTTCTGAATGGTTGGTTAACGTAATGTCACTCTGATCTATCTTTGTATGTACTGGCAGGGTAGAGTAGTGAGATACAAACGCTATGTGTTTACTGATGTATACATTAGTTCATTGACAGATTGATGGTACAGCTAATGGTCATGAAAAACTTTTTTTCGGTAAATGTAGGCTTGTCCGTGATGCGTAACGTTATCTATGCAGTGTTAGGTACAACTGTCAGGGCTGAAGCACTAACATTTTACTGATCTGTTTAAAAAATAACCAGTCTGTGAGACTACGACAGTCATTAGGCACATAAACAACACATACTCAGACAGGAGCTAATACCTTTTTCAATGTTCTCATTTATAAAGCAGTCTGGTGAAATGATTCGCGCAAACATGAAAGCATTGATGTTGACCGTGGGGAATATTCCCTTCGAAAACAAAACTCAGCCACTGCGTCTTCAGCGGTTCAGATTTAGGAACATCAAAATGACTGCTGTGTTCGTTATTACACCCAAGAACAGAACACCACAATCACTTAGACGCCATTCTACTCATAGACAGTGCTCCAGCGTATCAACAATGACGCGCGGACTGTGATGACAGCTCGCTCACGAGCGAGGGCGGGTCTGTGTTAAAACGCTGCTGTCAATCAACAATCGTGGGAGGGGCATCGATTTTGTGACGTCACAAAATCGAACGGCTTGATTTGAGAGATGGGGAAAACATAAGGAGATAATAAAAAAAAAAAACACTGGATGGATTTTTGTCATTTTATGATGGTTGTGTACAGGCACTGCCAACACACATTTCAGTACAATCAACTTGTAAAAGTGCATGTACTTTTAAAAAGCTGTATAAAGCTCCTATAGATCACTTATAATTTTCCACAGCTCATTGTTGTTGTTATTTTTTTAACTGAAATTACTTGGAAATATATTTTTTCAGTGTTTTAGCAGAGCAATCCAAAAACCCATTAAATAACAGTACAACCCACTGAAGAGATGTCTATCCCTCACAGCCTCGCTCTCGTTAAAAATCTAAGATGGCGCTGCTGTGAATAAGGTCTATTCACTTTAGTACTTGAAAAGAAAATATCTAACAGCCTATTACTACAACATAGAGAACTTAGCCTTATTAAAAGAAGCAAAGCAAAGCAAAGCCAAGCCATTGACCTGAAAAGGGTATAATGCAGACTACAACTGAGAGGTATTTAAAGAACATAGGAGCAGACATAACAGGAGAAACTGATTGAAAGGCACTTCATTTCATTCAGTTCCACTTGCCATATGTTCTTCTCTTTTATGAGCTGATATTTATTCCTCTCATAGAAGTAAAAGGCCTCCAGTAAGTCCTTTAGGCTGTTGCTTGACAATATAATAATGACCCCAAGCTCTGTTGTCTTCACAAGATTTTAAAAGATTCCTAATTATTAAATTTTTTAAATATTTTTTCTTATAAATTAGAAGGTACTAGAAGTACCTATCCTACACAACTATTTGAAGGTTCTGATATGCATTAACGTTGATGCTAAATAAACAATTAAGACAATATGAATTTTTATGTGAGAATTGTACTGACAGTATTCCTTAACCGTGCTCGAGACACCAGCTATCATGCTCCAAAACACAGCTAGACTTAAGCTAGATTTCCTAGACGGAGAAAGTTACAGTCTGTTTTCATGGTACAATGAACTCTTATCTCAAAAGATCAAGGGAAACTTCATTCCTTATTATAGGACCCCTTTAAAACGGGCTTGTACACGAAACGCGAGCAGTTTCCATTGAATCAGCAGCCTCTCCCCGCTAGCACCCCCTCGATAACATTTAACTACAACTCAATTTATCTCTCTGTCTTCATTGCTATCGTTCATTTATGCTTGTTAATTCCCCAGAGGCTTAAGATAATGTGGGCTATGCTTGAGTGCCAGGGCGAGAAGTGGCGTCTGACATGAATTCTAATGCAGCCTGAGGAGTAATGAGCATCTAGCATGAAGCCGTTGACTTGAAGGCTAATGTTAGCATGTTAACAAGTTAGTGATGAAGTTATGCCTCGTAAAGGTCGATCATGCTGTTGCCTCCGAGGCCACGGCTGGTCCTGACATTTTCCAGGGCCAAGGTGAAGTACACCCCACGCGTGTCAGATATGTACAGGTTGTAGGTGTCGTTCTGGTTCCACTCCTGGACGGCGGTGAAAACCTGACCTTGATCTGTGCTCACAATATGCATGTCCTAGAAAAAGAAAGAAGGAGAAAAGACAGCTGAAGGGTGAGAAAAAAGAAAGCAGAAGTCATTAGTAAGGACCCCTGCTAGTTCTTGCTGGGCATGATCTACGGGATTACATGTTTGCGAAGAGCTCAGTTGAACATGTGTTTTAATGTGTACCCAGCTGACCAAAGCTAGCCAACTGAAACGATGTTGTACTTCAGTCCTATAACTGGAGAAATGTGCAGAAATGTGCTTGGCATCGGTGACTAAAAACCTTTCCTTTTGTGTAATCATTAATCCAAGCCAATAGGTGTAAGTATAAAAGCCAAAACCACTGTTGTATCAAGCGAGGTATCTGCAGGGGATTTGTAATCTAATCTCCATATTGTGTCTTTTTTTCTTCATAAATCATTTCTTTTGGTCACCCGTTATATCAGTCACTAGGTTTAGCAAATATTTAACCAATGAAAAGTATAAAAAATATCTTGTGACTAAAACGTGTTTAAAACTCCATTGACTCCGCAAATTGCCGGTTGGTAAAGCCTTAAAACATGGGGGTGGGAGGAGTTAAGATGGATGGGCCAAAAAAAATATTTTGCCTGTTGTATTTTTGCTTATGTGGCAATTTGAGGTAAATCCAGCCCTGTAAATGATTAAACAAAACTAAATAAAACTGCAAATATTAGATTTTTTAATCAATCTAATACATTTGAAATGTTATGTAGCCTCTTACCTTTGGAAGGGAGTATTTGGGGATTTTGATGCGTACAAAATGTTCTCTTTGATAGGATACATAGTAGCTCGCTCTGCCAGTAGTCGTCACCTGAATGGGAAAAAAAATAATCATATCTCATATCTCAGATATCAAATAACTGGCTTAAACACTGGAAGATCCACTGACAGTAAATATTGATTTGTCTTTGTACTCTGAAGAAAAGTTAAGAAGGGATCAGTATGACCAACATCTTACATCACACAGTATGAGTAATTTTATATAACGCTGATGCTGTGTATTAAAATATACACTCTAATATTGCGTTTGTCAAAAGTAACCTACCTGGCATCTCAGAGATGGGTAAGTTTCGGACAGAACATGTTGGGTTAAACGTCTAAACGGTAGTGTATAGGTATAAATAATCGGAAAACGTCTATTCCGGCAATGGAAGTTGAGCTAATGAATCAAATTGATTACTTTTTTCAGATTTTAAATTACTAATTCATTGAGTCCTTAATAAACTAATAAAACAATCATAAACAACATTTGGAGAAAAACCGATAGACATTCTGCTATACTGCAGTATACAACAAAAGTTACATTTTGTAATGCGTCTATCATGATATAGCAGAACATCTATCAGCATGTCTAGCAGTAGTATATAGACCTTATGTAGCCCCGCCCCCTTTTCAGCACTGCGCTCCTTGAGTTCGGTCTTCCGGTTTGTGTTTCCACAGAATGAACCGCTCATTTTAAAATCTTCCAGGTATCCTGACATTTGACATCCACTTCAAACATCACAATGCCCATGATAACTTTCATTAACTCTACAATAAGTAAATCCACTTCACCAGCTATTTACTCTTTGACAGCGATGCCATAGAAATATACAGCGCTACCGCAAAAATGGCGCATAAGGTCTATACTGTAATAGCATCCGGCCCTAGCACAGTCATTTAATGAGATCCTGAGCTATTAACCTTCTGTCTTCTCCAGCACATCAAACAAAGCTGTAAATTCAGAAGGCTAATTCAGTAACGGAGTGTGGAGTGTCTAGAACGGCTCGTTTAAAAGAATCTCCCCCTATGATTTGGAGGATACTGCATGGTCTGGATTTGTCGATGCCCTTTGCAGTTCAGGAGTGGAGTGGAGAGTGGTAAATATCTTGTAGGACAATCAATACCCTCATTATTCTCTGTCAAGAGAAATCTTTAATTCTCGCAAGCAACGCGGCTGCTCCCATCCCACTCCGAGGGGGATTGTTGGCGCTAATGATAGCGTGTGAAGCGAATACACACTGGTTGTTAGCATACACAGCAAGAACTGTCAGAAGCTCGTCAAATCTACAGCTACACAAGGGGGAATGGAGAATGAAATAAATAACCGTTTCACAGCACAAAAGATACTTCATTCTGCCAGAGTAGCGAGCATGTTTAATTCATCCCACCTCTTTTCATAATTTCAATTAGAGGGCATATACACACCCAACAGGATTCCGATTTGAACATGGGAATAAAATGGGTCCATGATTATATGACAGAAACAATTAAGCTTCTTTGCGGGTAACATGCTTTCAATAAAGGAGGAGAGAGAGGCAGAGGAGGAGAGCGGCGGTCTGGGGAAAGTTCTAAACAAACAGCATGTCCGACGTGTCTCCGAAAAGCGGCTCTGCGTGCAACAGAAGGAAGGAGCAGGCAGGATCGATGGTTTCCAGAGGCAGTTGAACTTCGAAAGAAATTGGGATGATCGATTTTTCTGTTTCACATTCTTTGGACTGTGATGCGACGTGACAAAACATTGGGGTTGAGCGTGTTATCTGCTCTGCTGTTCTTCCGAGGGGGATGGGAGTAAATGTTTTGAAACTTCCCATCAATGTGTGGAACTTTTCGGTTGGCTAGGAAATATTGCAATTTATAATTTCCAGTCTGAAGTTGTGGCCAATTTTGGCTATTGACTATAGATACAATTCTTTGTATTTTCCCACACTGCTACATTTCACAAAAAAAAATTACAGAAAGTTACAATGAATTACACGTGAAATTTTAGGGCATTTTCAGACCTGTAGATCATTGGATTTGTTCCGAAACAGGGACTAAGGGTACGTTTGCATGACAACGACGTACAGAAAATGGAAACGTTTTTTTTCTTTGCACAGGTGACAACATTGTCAAAACAATCCCTGTTCACACGGATCTGTGAAAACAAATAAAAACGCTGTATTATGCAGCCAGGCCAGTAGTTGGCGATGTCCCTTTGTAAAGAAACACTACGCGCCTATTGAACACGTAATACGCATGTAAATGACATCACCCTTTTCACAGATTCATGTTTTTGTAGTTTACACGGAGAAGATTTTCAAAAACTTGTACTTTGAAACTCGTTTGCGTTTTCAGGCCCCAAAAACACCGTTGTCGTCTAAATGAACGGCCAAAACGCATAAAAAGTTTTCAGTTTTAGTTGAAAACCCCTTAATTTGTTACAATGTTGCATTTTTGTCTTGGTCCGTTTCACTTTCACGAGACAATGTTTCAAAGCATACCAAAATGGGTTTATTCAAGCCACATTTGAG
Source organism: Rutilus rutilus (assembly GCF_951802725.1). NCBI lineage: Eukaryota > Metazoa > Chordata > Actinopteri > Cypriniformes > Leuciscidae > Rutilus > Rutilus rutilus. The sequence continues at coordinate 39,475,530 of NC_140210.1, read as the reverse complement.
TAAAACTGTCCTCTTATTGGTCAGAGTTTCCTCTGCGTCATCCTTCAATATGGCAATATGGATTGACAAGTTTTGTCCGCGAGCTTATTGTGGCTTTTTCTGTAGCTGTCAAGACACTCGCAAACACCGGCTCTAACTGATCAATTATATATATTTTTATTATATTTAAATATATATAAAATGTAGAATGCAGTAAGAGCGGGAATCAAGGATTTGTTGCGACAGAATTATTGCACCGCACGACAAAAGCAATTATTCAACATTTTAGGATGAAGAGGCGCTGTTTAGTTTTCAACTGCGATAACTAATGTGCTCACTCACAGAATCAGACACTGCTGTTATCAATTATGATACCGCTTGGTTCGTTGACTCGTTGGATTGGATTGTTTTCTCACCTCAATCAAACGGCCCCAGAGTTCGTTTTCAATCAGGACGAGACCACCTAATTCGGGTGATCTCGGAGCAATTGTTTTGGTGCGGATCCAATCGGGATTCCCATGTTCATATATGCCCAAACTAACCAAACTAAGAGAGAAAGCGCACCAGGTTCTGAAACAAATGCAGGTGTGAAAACACCCTTGAAGTATAGAAGGACTAGAATAGCATTTTCTTGTAAAATATACACTAATATACTTTAAAAAATTCATTTTCAGTGTAGATGCCCTAAAATAGTTCCTCATTTGCACTGTTTCGAAGACAATTGTTTTGCATGCAGACAGAAATTAATATATTCCAAAACTGTCCTGGATTGGAATTGGAAATTTAGGCCATTAACATTTAACTTTTTCCCTTGAGCATACAAATATTATTCTGATCCACCGGGAAGTTGAAAATGACACAAACAAGCATGAACATAGATAAATATGCATACGAACTTCGTCTGAATGGTAAGGAAGCTTCACAAAGTTTTTGGTTTGCAATGTCATGAGGGTGAGGAAATGATGACAGAATGTTCATTTTTCGGGTGAACTATTTCTTTAAGGTACATTCACACTGACAGTGATCTGCAGCCCAAAGCAAAGCAGAAGTCATTCATTTTCAATGAGATTTGGTGATTTGAGGCGATGTGAGTGGCAGGAACCATTGTCGATGTGACAAAGGTGAGCAGAGTTCAACTTCATGCAAATGAGTAGCGATGCCATGGGAGTGAAGACAGAGGACCGTACGTGATCCGCCGCGTAATAGCTAGATATTTTAATTAAGTATGTACCAAATTTTGGATGCCACTTTGGATTCTGAAAGGGAAACACTATATTTCGTTCTGTGTTCCACAATCAAGTTATTGGTTCAGTTAGTTTCTCTGTGAAGTCGCAAAGATTGAGATTTTGCAAGACTGTGAGTTACAAGATCACCGTTTCTACAAGTGCCTTATAAATGAGGAGCAACGGGAATGACAGAGCATTCCTCAGTGAGAATGAACTAATAAATTCCAAAACGTCCTTTGCTCGAGAAAGTCCTTATCTCAAAGCCTAAGTTAAAGTAAGGTGATCTCTGGTCCTTACCTGAACAAAAACGTATTCATCCTGAACCACGAGTGAGTTGGTCTCAATATATCCAGAAAATGGATGTGTCTTGCTGGATTCAGAGCAGGCTTGAGCTCTGCATGTCACATACTGACAATCTGTAGTAAGGAGAGACAGAAAAAGGATTCTAGATGTTAATTAGATTCTGATTCTGGGGACCATTGAGTTTAATAACCTCTGACTGCTTCTTAGAATCTCAAAGGTCATCTTAGCTTCAGAGAACATCAAGTGGAAGTCGTTATTTGCTCACCCTCCGAATTTTGGTTTTTGGAAGCTTGGTTACTGTGAAATATTATTGTAGAGAAACATTCCTCAATTCTCCCTTTTGTGCTCCACAGAAAAAAAGAAAGAAAAAGCACCATGAGGGTGAGTAAACAATGACAGATTTTTCATTTTTGGGTGAACTATTCCTTTAACCAATGAGAGAAAGCGAGAGAGAGAAAGAGTCCGGGTCCTGCATTAATCTGCTATCAGATGGTGTATTTATCATGACGGTAATCCTGTCTAGCTGCCTGCAGGACTGGCTTTATCCTCAGCTTCGGAATTGATCCCCAAGCTCACGGGCTCTCGTCTCATCTCTTTTCCTCCTCTAACATCAGGTTTGAAGGAGGAGTGGACCGCAGATCAGTAAATGGGATGTGAGAGGAAGGTAAAAGTGAGAAGATGCAGGAGAAAGAGAATTCGAAATAACCTTATAGTACATAGTGTGAAGGAGCATTTCTTTGAATGGACGAGCATACTGAAGGAATATGTCCCTTTACTGAGTGAGCCAGCGTTTTGAGTCTGAATGAGACTCACAGTGACACTGAACGAAACAAAAAAATATAGCTGGTGAAAGGTCTGGGACATGTTTCAGAGTTAATAGAATGAGTGTGTCACGCTCTGGGTTGACCTGATAATCCAAAAATGAGGCTTGACGCAGATGAACGATGTTAACACATTAAATAACACTAGGAAACATAGAGAGAAACTTACCAACACGAAACCTTAAAACAAGATAATGAACAAAAGGTGGATGCTGAACATTGGTGGTGGTTGAGGAGATTTCCCCATTCTATGTAAAGCGATTTGAGTACCCAGAAAAGCGCTATATAAATGTAATGAATTATAATTATTATTATTATTGTATTGTTGTTAAAAGATGACTGAGGGTTTAAATACACAAGATAACAAGGGACTAAATGAAGGAAAGGTGATGGTAATTAGTACTCATGGTAACAAACAAGGGTTGCTAAGGAGATTAACAAGACAGCAATGGAAACACAGGAAACAGGAACTAAACCACAGGAACTGAAAACCTGACACAACAAGACAAAAGGAATTTGAAATTAAATGAAAACAGATTATTCTTTTTTTCAAATGAATCTGTTGAGTGAATGATAAAAAAAAAAAAAAAAAAAAAAAGGGAAACATTTGATGTTTTGAATGACGTGTTTTCACTTTAAAGTAACACTAAGTAACTTTTCAACCTTCATAATATATTTCCAAAACGCTTGTGATGGTACATCGACTTAAAATAGGTTGAATGACGCGTCTGCCATAGCCTGATGGGGTTTGTATAGTTTTTAATCGTACTTTTAAACTTCGGGGTTCGGGTAGTAACACCCGTGCACAAAAAAAACTACAAAATTCGACTGCTTTACGGCATAGGCTACCTCACTTCCCCCAACACGTCCTCGCATGCTGTTGGACTTGTAAGTATATTGCTTATACTGTATATCACTCGGACAAGCTTTTTACTCGTTGGTGTGAGCTAAAAAGCACCTGGCGTTCTTGTTGATGGATTAGTAGAAATCTTCGGAGGCTAGCTGTGCTTGTTCGATGTCCGACGATTTGTAACGCGTTGTGTTTATTCCCCAATCGAACTCGTGTAACTGTCTGTCACACGTTTTACCGTCCACAGCATTACTTGATAGACAAAAATAGGACAAGAATGAGCATCAAACAGAAACAATCCGCTTACGGTGTGTTCGAGGCACACATACAATACAGACTGTGCCGAGTCAGTTAAACAGGGCGCGCGCAGCTCTTAAAGGGGACACACCTTATTGCCACTCGTTACAGCTTCTATCCGACTGAACAGGGACCGGTATACAGGGGCATCAGGCTCAGGATCAGTGAGTGAAGAGACTGCTGCGTGAGTGGTATTTACGACAGTAACGTTAAATACAAGTAGTCCACAGCGACTCTAGGGGTCGTTGTTTGACCAAAACGGAAATCCTACATAATGGGGCTTTAATAATATAATATAATATAATCACTTTTTTCGTTTTTATCCCTTTGATGAATGAATTTGTAATATTTTAGAGAGTATTATACAATAACTCACTTATAAATCAAAATTCTCAGCACTAGATTGCAGGACAGAATTGAATAATAGACTAGACTAGACTAGACTAGAATAGAATAGAATAGAATAGAATAGAATAGAATAGAATAGAATAGAATAGAATAGAATAGAATAGAATAGAATAGAATAGAATAGAATAGGACAATGGCTAAATCCATGACCATTCAAAATAAATCTAAAGATTTGAGTCACTGGGATGATTTAAAATTCTCAGCACTAGATTGTAGGACAGAATTTAATAATATACTAGAATAGAATAGAATAGAATAGAATAGAATAGAATAGAATAGAATAGAATAGAATAGAATAGAATAGAATAGAATAGAATAGAATAGAATAGAATAGAATAGAATAGAATAGACAATGGCTAAAGCCATGACCATTCAAAAAATCTAAAGATTTGAGTCACTGGGATGAATCAAAATTCTCAGCACTAGATTGCAAGACAGAATTGAATAATATACTAGAATAGAATAGAATAGAATAGAATAGAATAGAATAGAATAGAATAGAATAGAATAGAATAGAATAGAATAGAATAGAATAGAATAGAATAGGACAATGGCTAAATCCATGACCATTCAAAAAAATCTAAAGATTTGAGTCACTGGGATGAATCAAAAATTCTCAGCACTAGATTGTAGGACAGAATTTAATAATATACTGTAATAGAATAGAATAGAATAGAATAGAATAGAATAGAATAGAATAGACAATGGCTAAAGCCACGACCATTAAAAAAATCTAAAGATTTGAGTCACTGGGATGAATCAAAATTATCAGCACTAGATTGCAGGACAGAATTGAAGAATAGAATAGAATAGAATAGAATATAGAATAGAATAGAATAGAATAGAATAGAATAGAATAGAATAGAATAGAATAGAATAGAATAGAATAGAATAGAATAGAATAGAATAGAATAGAATAGAATAGACAATGGCTAAAGCCACGACCATTAAAAAAATCTAAAGATTTGAGTCACTGGGATGAATCAAAATTATCAGCACTAGATTGCAGGACAGAATTGAAGAATAGAATAGAATAGAATAGAATATAGAATAGAATAGAATAGAATAGAATAGAATAGAATAGAATAGAATAGAATAGAATAGAATAGAATAGAATAGAATAGAATAGAATAGAATAGAATAGAATAGAATAGAATAGGACAATGGCTAAATCCATGACCATTAAAAAAAATCTAAAGATTTGAGTCACTGGGATGATTTAAAATTATCAACACTAGATTGCAGGACAGAATTGAAGAATACAGACAAAGAAAGACAGAAGCAACTCACGGCCATCGGGAGTGTGGGCCTCCATGTGCACTAGATCTAACTCCTTGTCCAGACCGGATACTGACCTGCATTAGACACACAACAAAGCGAGGAGAAAGACGTTTTATCACAGAGACGAAAAAAAAATAAAAATCCATAACTGATGTCTTACTGAAGGTCCATTTCAGCCAGCAAAGTGACATAAGAGTTGTGAGGTGCAATTTCTCCAAATGCCACATGATGGGAAAAGTAATCAAGGTACATGTTGCAGCAGTAACTAGAAGTGTGTGTAAAACCATGTATTTGTAGGTGTATATTTGTGCATGGTTGTGACAGTGAAAGAGTATAATGGGAATTAGAATGATGACACCTGCTGGAAATATGAGAGTTTGTTGCAAATCCATACTAGTGCACTAGCCTAACTAGACAGTGTCTTTTATAGCTCAAGTAGTCTGTACTAGAGACGACTCTTTTCCTGTGACTCATGCACACATTGAAGACAATTTTTTTCTAAAGCTCTGCTTTCTCACCAGCATTTTAAAACTTCCTTTAGTGGTTCGCACTGATTTACTTATATTTTAGCTACATACTGTATTGTGTGATTTGTTTCAGATTTTCCCTTGCAGCCCATTTATTATTCTTTTTTAAAGTACTGTCCATTTCTTTTTGTGTAAAACTATGTTTGTTTTCATATTTAAAGTCTAGATACAGTCTGGAGTACAATCTTCCTTTCTCTTTTGTTCTCCTCAGCCATCTTTATGCCTCTATTTTCTTTCCATCTTGCCTGTCATGCTTATTCTCTCCTCTTCTTTGCCCCGATATTGAACAGAGAGGAGTTGTGCAATAAAGGTTATAGAGCTCAAACATCTGTGCAGATTTCATCTCACAGAGACATGCACAACAGCCTGTGCTTTTTCTAAGCATAAGAGCGGGCAAAAAAAAGGACACAATTTTCTGCCATATCTATCTTCTCAATTGCTCAAACTCTTTCCACATTTCATCAATGCGCCAACCAGCACACTATAAACTCCCCTTGTTCGCCCATAAAAGTGTAAGTTAGTGACATCGTGTGAGAAATGGAGATGAGGTGTGATTGTTACAGTATCACTTACCAGTAGAAGCGGTTCGGAGTCACTCGCTCATGAACTAGCTGCCACTTTCGGCCAAAGTCAAACGAGCTATACAGCTGCAAAAAGAGGAGAAAAGAGAGAGAGAGAGAGAGAGAGAGAGAGAGAGGAAAAAATAGGCAGCCATTAAAATCTACAATCATTCGCTCTGTTAAGTTAAAGCCATGTAACCATTTGAAGGCAGTTTCTTTTCATCTCATTTAAGAACCTTTTCTGCAGAATAACTGATTCGTCATTGTGATTTGTATTTCATTACATAGTTGAATCATTGTGTGTGGTGCTTTTTAAAGGATTGAGCAAAAAGCACAGTTCTTAAATCAGTTGTCATGGGTTAAGGAGAGCACCATTATGGGTGAGCTTTTCTAGGTAATTGAACACACAATCGTATGGAAATATATGCCATTTTAATGGTGTGGAAGATGGAAATTGTATTTACTGCACATAAACACTGTTAAGTGGGTCATATCATAAGGATCACATTTTTCTTGATCTTTTGATATGTAAAAAAAAGTTGTGTTTTAGTTTGAAAATACATTGTAACATTCATAACTCAAAACTTTTTCCATCCATCCATCTATCCATCCATCCCTCTATTTATTGAGAGAGAATACAATGTGTAATATTTGTAAATATATATTATACCTTCGAAACTTTGTGGTTGGTAAGTTATAGATTTTTTTGTATATTTTTGTTTTTGTTTTTTTGCTGTCACATAAATAAAGTTATATTTTAAAATATTGTAAAATGTATCAGTGTTATTTTAGTTTTTTCATATGTTTAAAAAGTATTGCTATTTAGGCTCAAATTATTTTTATTTCAGTTTTAGCTAGTTTCAGTTTTTATTTATGTCCAGTTAATAATTTTAGTGCTTCAATTTAAAATGATTTCAGTTTATTGCCAAGGCATGGTTTCAACTAATAGCTTTCAACTAATATTTATATTTTATTTCAGCTTTATTTCAATTAACATAAATGTTTTTAATAGTTTTAGATTGAATAAACGATAATAACCCTGTTTTAAAGTGCAATAATATTTTACAATATCAGGTTAACCTAATATTATATATATATATATATATATATATATATATATATATATATATATATATGAAGAGTTCAGATGCAAAAGCCTCTAAGTGCCATCTGAAAATTTCTTCTAGAATGGTCATTTTTATCAAGCTCGTATATTTAAGTTCAGTAATTTCACTTTAGTGGCAATGAAAATTACCTATTAATTGTCATTTAAGTGCAATTACTGAACTTAAATATACAAGCTTGATAAAAATGACCATTCTAGAAGAAATTTTCAGATGGCACTTAGAGGCTTTTGCATCTGAACTCTTCATATATATATATATATATATATATATATATATATATATATATATATAGTATATACACACACAATATATACAAAAGTGCTAAGCATTAGCACTTTTGTATTTTTAACAGCATTTTAGCCAGTCTCCTACTGGACTGTATCTAAATTATCCGTTTTAGTATCGCTAGTCAGAGTCAACGACGATACATTTCCCCGTTGTGTTCAGGAAATATATCAGACAAATGATATTTAACAAAATACTTTCCTTCTGAATCTGTTACTCGTTATTATGGCTCAAATATTGGGACGTGACAGACACTTGGCCATACAACAGACAGGAACAAGAGAAGAGAACTGGCAGAAGTTAAAAGCACAGATCATTTGAGCCTCAGCACTTTACCTGGAGCTAGCAGCGCGTGAAACAGAACACACATTATAATGTGTCTAAATGGAATTATTTGGACTTGAAGCTGCGAGGTGAATCTCAAGGGAATCTTAATGGAAGAGATGAGTTCACTCAGGTCCGGAGGGAATTCATTTGGAAGTTTCTGCTCCACAATGTGCTCTAGTCTGTACATTCGTCTCAGTCCACGGAAAAGAACATACTATACCTTCAATCTCTCTTTCTAGAGCCGTTAGGACAGCATTTCTCAAACATTTCTCAAAACGGGGGGGGGGGGGGGGGGGGTTCTTCAGAAAGAAACTTTCTGAATTTTGAACAAAAATTGCACTGCAAGCAATATGAATGCAACAGAAGCAGCATTTTCTGCAGTCTGGGTTTCCTATTCATTTTCCTCCACAGACATTTCAAACAAAGTGTTTAAGCGTTGAACCAAAAATGCGAGATGAGGTCCGTGAACAGCTATGAACTTATGATATGGTTCAAAAAGTTGGGGTAGGGATTGTTTTTCTAATATAAAAAAAAAAAAAAAAAAATGCAAGTGCCAAGTGTGTTGTGGAGTAGTCATCCTTCCTTCATTTCTACAGAAACATTGATGCAATTGTTCAAATAATCAAACAAACAGAGACACAAGTCAAAAAATGCCTGAAGATTGCATTGTACGTCTTGACAAGTCACTGAACATTACATTAACACAGAACAAAGAGAGTTTGCACCACAAGCTGTTTACTCACAGGAGCTGGAAGCATCACACAAACACTCAATAACAGGATTGATGCTTTTGATGAGATCTGAAAAGACTGTTTCTGAGAAGACTCACCCATATCATTGAAGCCCCATCAAATCCAGAAATACACAATGTACAGTTAAAACTAGGGATGTCAGTTTACATAAATTCCCACAATCGATCGTTGTCTAAATTAATGATCAATTAATCGTTAACCTAAACCAATTAAATCTGAGGCTACTAAGTTGGAGAACAGACTCAGATCTTATGACCCATATAGAGTCATGTTTTCCCATACATTGCCAGAAATATAAGTTAGACATGTTGAACATACTGTCAAAGAAGTGCAGAAAGACCCCTTACTGACTCGAAACATCCCACCAGCTGGCTTCATGACATATGAGTGCCAGCATGACCCCTACAAGTTGCTAAACACATGGCCTAATTTCCACTGCTCTAATTGTGTTTCTGCATGCCCAGCCGCACAATTAATGGCAAAGCCTGGCGCGTTCCTATTACACTGATTGATGCCACTGTTGATCGGCCCCCTGCCGGGAATAGAGCGTTGTTATTCTAGTCCTACAGTGAGAAGGCACCAACCCAGTCAAGCTCTGGCCTATTTCAACCACAATTTTTTATGATTATTGATGGCTAATGGAGACAGAGTATAAAAAATGGAAAGGATATAGGAACTAATGTTCCTTAAGATAGAGAAAAAATTGATTAATGTAACTTTTGTATAAATATTTTTAGCTGTCTCTGCCTATGGTAACACTAGAGGGATAGATTTTATGTATAAAATCTATTTTTATGTATAAAATAGATTTTATGTGAACCTCGAAAGACAATTATACATCACACTTGAAAGCATATGAATGTTATTGTATATTGTAAGTACAGAAGTTCATCACATTAATGCAAAGGATTGACAACGACACAAAGTGTCCAAACACCATCCAATTTTCTTAAATGAGTTAGTTCACACAAAAATGAAAATTGTGTCATTAATTACTCACCCTCATGTCGTTCCAAACCCGGAAGACTTTCGTTCATCTTCAGAACACAGATGAAGATCTTTTTTTAATGAAATCTGAGAGCTTTCTGTTCCTCCATTGACAGTCTACGCAACTACCACTTTCAAGCCCCAGAAAGGTAGTAAAGACATCATTGAAGTAATCCATGTGACTCCAGTGGTTTAACCTCAATTTCATGAAGAAGTGCTTTGTTTGCGTAAAAAAAACCCCATAATTGACCACTTTTTTTACGAAACGTTAATCTCCAACGTGTGTTCATGAGAGCACCACGATGCATGAGAGTTGCGTTGACGCAAGAGCAGACGTTGTTGCATGAAAGCACATTGGAGATTAATATTTTGCATTTAAAGCAGTAAATTATTTTTAATTTATTTAAAAAAATAAACCACTGGACTCACATTGAATACTTTAATGATATCTTTCTGGGGCTTGAAAGTGGTAGTTGCATAGGCGGTCAATGGAGGGACAGAAAGCTCTCAGATTTCATCAAAAAGATCTTCATTTGTGTTCCGAAGATGAACGAAAGTCTTACTGGTTTGGAATGACATGAGGGTAATTAATTAAGAATAACAATTTTGGGGTGAACTAACCTTTTAATTTTAAACTACACATGTAATGTACAGTCAGCCGGACATTATTGCTAAACAAATAAATTGGACATGGAAAATTGATTTAAGTTGAAGTTGCGATAGTCTTTTCTATAACTTCTGCAATTCTATAAAAAACAAGAATTGTCCATTTGACACTTCTTAAATAAGGGGACTTTTGTTATACCATTTAACATGTATTTGTACTTTTTATGAACTTAAATTTGATCAAACTGAATGTAAGACTTTTTCAGGACCCACAGGGTCCCTGCAAACAAGAGTTTCAGTGCCTCGTCACATTTTTAGACCTTTCAAAACAAGTCAGTGCTTAATCAGATCTCAAATTGTCCCGGGCCTTTCACATTTAACGCAATCTGTCCAAATACAGGAGACAGGGTGGATTGGGGCGACTTGTATATATCCCTTGTCGGTGTAAGAGCCTATGGACCACTGGGTCCCTCATAAGCGTGGACGTTGACATATTGTGCCGCTGGCTGAGCTCAACCTGTAGTCATTCATCAGCCGGATGACATGCTCAATTTTAAAAGCTCGGAGCTGTCACAAAGTCGGCTTCATAGCTTCCCACTTACATCAATAAATCACTAGCTGCAGCAAGGACCCACTGCTGACAGTCAGTGACTGCCAACAGGGAGACTCTGGGGCCTTCTAATAGGAGGTGAGGGGAACAGGGAGAGGAGAGCTGATTTTAATAATGTACTTATAATGAAAAAGAAAATCTATAGCACATATTTGCATAACGCCCTGAACACTTGGATCATTTCCATTAAATTGTGATGGAGAGAGCAGGGAATATCAGGCATGGTTTGGAGGAGGAGGGTGAGGATGAACCATGCCAGGACAAAGACAGGAAATAAGAAACGGCATTTAATAGCATGGAATCTAGAAAGCAATTCATCTGGGAATGTTTTAGAGACACTTGAAACAAATGGCCGTAGTTTGTAAAAGAAATTACTGACAAAACATAACCGCAACCGCTGAGGTTAGGTTTTGCTTCTATTAGGTCAACTTACAGAAGAAACAAATAGTTAGCGGAGTTTACACTTAGCATCACCCAATCAGAACACGTAGATTTGGATTTTTCTCCCTGCAATATTCAAATTAGGGCTACATGATTTGCCACGATCATGAACATGTGGATACATACAGCATTCCATTTAGATCTATTACCGCTGTGTCAAAGGTTTCTATTACCAACGTGCACTGAACATAAGCCAATCACAGTTGAGCACATGAACCCAATGGCCAATCAGAGAGATGTTTAAATGAGTCACTGGGCAAAAGGATTCTGCTCAAAATGCAGAGGCTGCATCCACAATTGCATACAGGTACTACATTTGGTTTCAAACTTAGGCTACTTTGTGGCCGTCGAAAAAAAGTATGGTCTATATAGTATGAATGTGTGTAGTATGAATGAAATTCGGATGTATAGTACTATATGCCGAGGCCTCATGGGATAGTAAAGTGTCTATTGAACGCACACTTCAGAATCTCGCCAGAAGTAGCAGGTCATCGGATACTTTTAGCCTAATGTTTTATAAATACTATGAATTTGGACATGCTACTGTACAGTTCTCTAGAATTGATGACTAGATACGAATATGAGTGGGTATTTATGTGACAACTAATTTGGGCATATGACATTTGCTAGATTTGAATTATAACTATAAACACAAGAGGAGAGACGAGATCTCGTGCCACGAGATCTAGTGATGGGGACGAGACCGCCTATTCTGAGTCCGAGTCAAGGCCAAGTCTTTGAAGGGTCGAGACCGAGTCGAGACCGAGTCCGTTGGTTTTCAAATACAGTCGAGTCCGAGTCAAGACCGAGTCTTTGAGGAAGCAAGTCCGAGTCGAGACCGAGTCTTTAGGAGTCGAGACCAAGACCATAAAACATGTCAGTTTTCATATTCATGTTGTAATATCACCCCAGTTAATAATCAACAGTTAGGCCTACAGATTAAGCTAGATTGGGAATTGTTTAGAGGAGCAGTCTTAACGTCTTAATATGGACAAATTTTCTAGTGGTATGTATTCTAGTGGACTAGTGATGGGGACGAGACCGCCTATGCCAAGTCCGTGTCAAGACCGAGTCTTTGAAGGAACAAGTCCGAGACGAGTCCGAGAAAGCAAAAATCGGTCCGAGACCGGACTCGAGTACTACATCACTAACGAGATCTAGCGATATTAAAACGTGACGATATTTGAAAAGTTGTCTCGGAGCATGACGGAGTTGAGTTTGTGGCAAAACCTTGCTGTTTGTTTGGTTTCCCAATAACGTTCATTTGGGAATGCATATACGTCTGATTTCGCGCTGTTTTCATTTACATGTGTGGCTCAGCAGCTCGATTTACAAACTCCATCTCTGCATATGCTATGAGTTTGGGTTGCTTATAACATTCTCTGGGAACGCAATGTGCACCATTTCACCAGATTTATAATGCAAATCATTTATTAACTTACGCCAACAGAGGAAAATACAATATGTTTCCAAATTTGTGAATTGTTGTTCATCCCGATTTCAAAATAAAAGTTTAAACCCTCGCTCTGAGTTCGCATGTTTTGATGTCCACATGTTCTTGTTCAAGAAATAACAGTGGGTGTAGCATTTCTGTTGTAAAGTGGACAAATATTAAAGATTAAGTGGACATTTAAAATAAATGTTGTTTGGCCAATATTAAACAAGGATTTGATCTGTAAAGTGTAACAACATCAACCACCAGGCTTTTGGCACCCTCTGCAGGCATTTGTTGTAATGCTGTACATATGTTGATTATGTTTATGTATATTACTTTATGTATTTTAACAGCGTTGTTCATAACTTGCTTTTGAACCAATACTTATAGCCTCATTGTTATTATATGTATTTAAGTCATTTTAAAGCCTGTTGTTCACTTCTATAACCACACAAAATATCTGATTACTCGATTAATCGTCAAAATAATCGACTGATTATCAAAATAATCATTAGCGACAGCACTAGATTAGTTAAAACATTTCAAAATGCACCTGCATTGTTTTGCATTTTTTGACTTTCAGTCGAATAAAATACTATTTTTTTTCCAGTCACATATCGCATCATTGAATATTTCTTAACAATTGTGTTAAAATATCATCCCGTCTCGTGAACCCAATGTCGTGTATCATCTTGTGAGATAGTTGTATCATCACACGCCTAAAAGTTGAAGTCCAGGTAAAAATTGTATACAGTACCTCTAGTTAGAACCATTCAAGTTATTCATTTTGTGTGTGCTGACAGCCTCTGTGAAGTAATAAAGAAAGAAAAAAAAGAGGAGGCAAACAATGTATGACTGGTAAGATGTGTTAATGGATACTAACACGTTCGTAGTATAAGAATAAATAAATGTTATGATGCCATCAATGAATTTCAGCGTTGACAGCTTGGTCTCCAGAAGTTAGGCGTTCAGAATCTTAGAGATCTCTACAGTGTTTAAATGATCTGTCAAGCACAAAATGTTTAAGCTAGAAAGGCAGATGGTAGGATTTGCCCAATTTATGACTCAAATTAGCGGCAGGAGGACACATTTAGCTTGCTCATGTGCGATTTTCAAGGGACTCAAACAATAGCTAGCTTGGCAAAATTCAAAGATGCTGGTCATTTAGAGTTTATATTTGTGTGTGTGTAGCCTACAGATGTTTGTAAACCCATAGATTCTCTCTCTCATTGAGCATTTCAGCAGTATCGGACTGATTCTATGGCCAGGGACGGGGGAAGATGTTTTAGGTTGGGGGTGCTGTTTTTTTTTTGTTTTTTTTTGGTGGGGGTGTCACCACTTTTGAATAAGAAACAATATCAAGTCTATAAACCTCGTCAAAACTCTGTGAATCACAACAAGCATATCAGTGAGAACACTCATTTAAACAGCATACACACACCCGGACTTGACTGCACATCACATTTTTGACATTATAGATAGGCTAATGCTTTCAATCGTAATGAAACGGACCGGTCTACGGGACATAAATTAAGCCTTTAAATAAAAGGGTTATTGGGCTGTTTACACTGTCATATACAATAAAAGAGCCTGCACAGCGACAGGACATAGAAATGAACACAAAACCTGCTTGCATGGTTTGGATTGTGGGGGAAACCGGAGCACCCGGAAGAAAAACCCACGTGGACACAGGGAGAACATGCAAACTCCACACAGAAAGGACTCCTGGCTCAGCCGGGACTGGAACCGGGGACCTTCTTACTGTTAGGCGACAGTGCTACCCATGCTACTTTGAATTTGAGAGTTTACTGAATTTAGTTCTTACAATAAAGTATTGCCTTTGACTACATTTATTTGTCCATTTTTTGTTTTGTAATATTCCTTATTTATTGTAATCCAATTTAAATACATCCTTTTTCTCTTCTAACTTTTCTTCTAATTCCTAACTTTCTCCTAATTTATGCGTTTTTCTTCTCCTTGGCTATCTGTTTGTCCAACCAATAGAAAATGGATGTAGGTGTCTCTAGAGGCCCTGAAGTTACAAATTTCACCTTTAAACTTGTATTTAACCCAAACAGTTCCATTCCCTTTTTAATTAATCTCTTTCAAAACGATTCGAAGAGTGTTCACATGCATATAAACACCTCTTAAATACTTTCAGAGAATATTCAGCTTCTCCAGTGAAGTGTTGACCTGCCCTGCAGAGAAGGAGAATGAGTAGGTTATACAATTATGGAAACGAGCAACCAAGCGTTATTGTCTGACCATTTTCATAATTCACTTTTATACCAGCTAATTGCGTTAGCTATAAATTCCCAATGCACTTATATACAGCACTCTAAATCATCTGGCGTCCTGTAGAGAGAGCCTGCGATGGCAATAGCTGAACTAATCCTTCCTTTCTTCATTTCCCTGTCGAACTTAAAACACGCTCAGTGATCACAATCCCAAGACATTATAGGCAGAAGAAGGTAGCATATATGCAAATCATGCATCAGTATTTGTTTGGGTTGGGGTTTATCTTTGACACCCAGGCCCCCAACATTACACCTCTCTAAACTGTCACTCTCAATTTTGCCAAAACCATTAGCATTTTTTAGAAGTGTTTTGACTGGTGCATTTTTCAAGGGTGTTTGTAGACGAAGAAACGTCTACAACCCTGTTGACTTTGAAAATAAACTTTATTTAACTTGTCCATTTACAATAGCTGACAGGTGATATATGTTTTGTTGAAAGTCTGTTTACGAACCAACAAATGTCATTTCCATTTTGATCTTAAATTATGTATTGCATTTAAGAGCATTCTGTGGAATTTTTTTTTTTTTTTAATAAAATAAAAAACTCCTTAAAGGGGAACTATGCAGTTTTTTTTTTAGCTTAATTTACCTTAACTGAACAGCTTCAGAGTCATTGGAATGGTTATATTACTTTTTTCGGGTTGAATGGTGGCCGTCTCGCTTCCCCCTAGCGCCTGTGAGCGGAAAAACCACCCTTGCAACTTTGGGCTGGCGTGATATCAGGTCTCGCGATGTAACGAATTGCTTTACGGCACTGCACACATACATTTATATGCTAGCCTTCTGTATATCATATACATACCACATACCGTGCGTTTGCCGGCTTCTTTGAAAACAAATGCACATGACCAGAAGGAGAAGATGGGAGGGGGAGAGTCGCCAACGAGTTTTTACGACAGTGTTGTCAAATATCTATTCCGAAGCTGTAGGGGGAGCTCTATAGAGAAACCCGCGAGCAAAAAGTGAGAAAACGGCAAAGAAATTGCCAAAACTGCATAGCGCCGCTTTAGGCCCTGTTTACACGAAAACGCTTGCGGGTGAAAACGTTAAAATATTTTATCAGATGTGCCTTTCGTTTAGACGGCGACGGCGTTTTTGGGGCTAAAAAACGCAAAAAAGTGAAACCACCCTCCAGAATGGAAATCTTAAAAACGCTCCACCGTCGCGTTCCCGTCTAAAGTGTAAAAATGCAAAAGTCAGCTAGACAGTGAAGGTTGTACGCAGGCGCGCAGACTTGGTGTTGTTGTGTGGCAGTGCATCACATTGCCACCTAGCCGCCTGGAGTGCATACTACATCGAATTTCACACACTTTTGCGTCACCATATGCACGCAGATTTCCCCCCCATAATGCTCGCCTAAACGCAGAATAAAAATTGATAACGTAACGCCACTTTTGCGTTTTCTCTTCAGATCGTTTCCGTGTAAACATAGCCTTAAATGTCTCGCTAATGCTAAAATCATCTCCTTTTTTATCTGAAGCATGTGTAAACAAAACAAAAAAACACCTTTATTAGTAACAATAGTTGGCTGTCATGCCTCAACTGAGGAACTACAAATAAAATATATATTAAAATTGTGTATTTCATGTTCTGTTTAGATTATCATAGTTTTCGAAATGTATAATTGCAAGAATTTAGGTCTGGGACAATAAGAACGATACAAGAAGAAGGTCCCATATGGTTAACACTTTTGAAGAAGAGAAAAAAAAAATACACCAACAGAGATTTTAGTTTGCTTTAACCATCATATCAAACCTGGTTCAGATGGTGTCAGGTAAGATCAGAGAGCATCTGTGCATTCCTGTGGGGCAACAGTTGATGAGGTGGTATTATCTGCCCAATGAGCCAGTCACCCCATGAAAATTAATGAATTGATCGGGTTATTAAAGGCACTTTATCAAAGGCACAGTCCTCCAAAATCCTGTCTGGCACAGCGTCGTGCCCTCCAAAGCAAATGAGGTAACCGCCGGAAAACACTGGTGTAGAATATAAAAGAAATAGCCATTTTTACTTCTGCTGAAAATGTTTTCCTCATTAACAGATGTTCATTAGTGCATTACCTACACAAAAGTGCACTCCTGCATGTATGTATTCATGCACTGTGGAAATATTTGAATAATTTATCACAATAGTATGTATAGCTCAAATGCATCAATTAAGTATTTTACTATAAACATTCATTCATTCATTCATTACTTTAATGTTATTTAAATTATAATATGTAACTCTTTTTTAAAGTCTACAGGTTGCAATTCCATTTGTTGCCAATAGGGGTGCGAAAAAATGGGGTAATACGATTTTAAAATTGGGAATTGGGTCCAAAAGCCATTTGTAACAGTGTTCCTGAATATTGTTCTGTTATTGTTTACACTACTGTTCAAAAGTTTGGGGTCAGTAAGATTATTTTGGTAGCACTTTATTTCACAGTCCTGTTTCACATGAACTTACTACTTTAGTAATTTAGTGACATGTGAAGGCCAAGTATAGCAACCCATACACGGAATTTGTCCTCTTTATTTTACCCATCCAAGTTAGTGTACACATTATTGTAGTAATGATACTAACTGGGTAATAATAACTAGGTACTAACCCTGAACCTATACCCCTAAACCTTAAAGGGATAGTTCACTTTGAAAATAAATTTTGGTATGTTTTAGCTTACCTCAAGGGCATCCAAGATGTAGGTGTCTTTTTTTCCGCAGAAGTTTCAATTTTGATATTTTTAGGTCAAACCGTTCTTGTCTGTCAGTCATTTCATGCAGGTATATGGTCACTGTCTCAAAGAGCATGCACAAAGTCCAAATTAAAACAATTCCCCATCGTCCAAATTAAACAATTCCCCATCGTAAGTACACATTGATGGCCTAAGACACGAAACGAGCGGCCAGGGCGCGGGCGGGTATAGATATATACATAGATGTCGCCTTGGCTACGGTTTCGTTCCAATGAACTGCAGTAGCCAAGGCGACTTCTATTTATATATCTATACCCGCCCGCGCCCTCAGATCATTTGGACGTGTGCTGTGTTCAAGAGATAACAACGATATAAATACTGTTCGTTTTCTCACACAAACCGCTCGTTTCGTGTCTTAGGCCATCAATGTGTACTTACGATGGGGAATTGTTTAATTTGGACGATGGGGAATTGTTTTAATTTGGACTTTGTGCATGCTCTTTGAGACAGTGACCATAGACCTGCATGAAATGACTGACAGACAAGAATGGTTTGACCTAAAAATATCAAAATTGAAACTTCTGCGGAAAAAAAGACACCTACATCTTGGATGCCCTTGAGGTAAGCTAAAACATACCAAAATTTTATTTCAAAGTGAACTATCCCTTTAACCCATGTACAGTAGTTATCTTACGCAACTAAAGGCACGTTGTTAAGCACGGCACGCACCGGCCTGTCTGCGAAACCTTCAGCCATGAATATATTCAAAATACTGGATGGCCTCAAGTTCCTTATTGCTTATTACTTCATAAAATGCCATTAAAATGGAAATTATTTTATTTTAAAAAAAAATCATATATTTATAGTCCCTGACATGTACACCATTATTCAAAAGTTTGGGGTCAACAAGACTTTTTATATATTTTTAAAGGAGCCGTATGTAAGATTGTGGCCAAAACTGGTACTGCAATCACTTTCAAATTACTGTAGAGCGGTGTATCCCCTCCCCCTCCCCCCTGACTCGAGGTTGCCAGATAGGCTGCAGGATCCAGCACGAACGTTTGTAGCTCCAGCTGTGGTAACTAGAGCAGAGCTGGCAACCCGGATGCCGAAACACTACTGACTTCGTGATTGGTAGATAGGTGGAGGGTGGCGCTTCAGGCCAAAACACAACATGACAACATCAACATCAACAAGGCTGCAACTTCACTTTTTAAATGACAATATCCTGGCCGGACTACTGTTGTCAGTGATATAAGTATTTGAAATGAACATGATTTCTTAATGTCTAGTGACATATCAGGGCCATTTTATATTTTATGATTAATTGAAATACATTTCTTACATACAGCTCCTTTAAAGAAACCTTTTATACTCACCAAGGCAGCATTTATTTAATCAAAATATAGGCTAGCCTAGTAAAAACAATAAATAAATAAAAAACAGCATTATTATGAAATATTAGATATATAAAAAAAAAAAGTATTTAATATATTTTCAAATGTAATTTATTCCTGTGATAGTAAAGCTGAATTTTCAGCATCATTACTCCAGTCTTCAGTGTCACATGATCCTTCAGAAATCATTCTAATTAGATGATCTGATGCTCAAGAAATATTTCTTATCGTTTCTTTCTAAAGAAAGAAAGAAAGAAAGAAAGAAAATAATCTTATTAACCCAAAGCTTTTGAACAGTATGTGTAAACAGTAAAAGAAAGTTATTAGGAAAACTAGTTTTAAAGAGCAAACTTAAAGGGATAGTTCACGCAAATTTTTTCATTTTGTCATCATTTACTTACCCTCAAGTTGTTACAAATCTGTATGAGTTTCTTTCTTCTGTTGAACACAAAATAAGATTTACATTCGACACCCATTCACTTCCATAGTATTTTTTTCCCTACTATAATAGTCAATGGCTCCCATTCCCAGAATTTTCATTTTTGGGTGAACTATCCCTTTAATATTTATCTGTTTTGCTGTGCCATGCTGCTTATATTTATCCAACAGTAAAAATGCCCCTTCCCACACCCAGAACAAGGTGTCTGTGGATGAGAGTCCGAAACAATCGGACTGGTCGGACGTTGTCCTGCTCTACTTCACAGACGATGAGTGGAAGGAGAATTTTAGAATGACACGACAGTCAATGACACTGACAGTTTATGAAAGTCGGTGACAATGACAGTTTATGACACTTTATTCAACAAAAACAACAACAGCTCGTTCCACGCGTCATAAGTCATTACGCCATTTATCAATGGGTATCAATCCGATCAAGTGTTTACATGTCCTCTCGATCAGATTAGAAAAGGTTTAAACCATCCCTTACAATCCAAATCCAATTCTTTCCGATTGATGTGGTTACATGTGACTTTTCATTCCAACTGTGCTATTGGTCCGATTACAATCAGAATATTAGGCTCCATGTAATCGCAGTTACTGTTATAAATTTCATTTTGGACCAATTCTTAAATCTTAGGGTCAGTGAAAACGCAAGATGCAGGTCAGCAAAATAAAAAAAGCCAAAGGTCTAGAGACGTTTTTTTTTTTACTTTTTAAGTTGAACTTCTTTTAACTTGAGCGCTGCGAGACGCCATTGTTAAAGACGCCCATCTAGTGCGCATTTACATCGAAAAACAATGGAAAAACAGCGTAGTTGCAGGGCTCGACAATAAGGACTGCCCGATGGCTCGGTTGACTGAACTATCACTTGCCCGATTGGGCCAGAGCTGTAGGGGTGTGCGATATATATATTGTGTTTGCATTGTTATTTGGTGAAAGCCAGAGGTGTAATTTCATACGCGATCAACAGTCTGTCATCTGCTCAATGCTTATCACTGCAACTTTTCATGTGATGGGAATAGATCATTATGATCAATACTTTTCACGATTCCTTAATCTCGATAGCTGTTATAGTAAAAACGTAGTAAGAGTTTTAGAAAGAGTTCCACATGTAATACTAGCTATTTCATATGCAAACATGTCAGCCAATCACAACAGTGGGCGTTTACACTGGAGTCTCACAGCAGACACGCCCCTTAAAACAGAGCGTTCAAATCAGAGGCTAAAATCAGGCTTGGAAAAATGCCTTTTATTTATAAATTATGACAATTTAACATTATATAACATTATAAGGGCACCCCAGGAAACATTATAAAATAATAAAATAATCCAGTCTATGACCCCTTTAAAGAAGCACAATCAGGCAGATCAGGTGCAAACAGACCCCAGCCCTTGCATCACCACTGGACCCCAGAGCAGCTCCCTACCTGAGGCTAGTCAGAGTCAGTGTGGTCAGACTTCACGACCGCCAACAGCTCAGAGCATCTACCAGACACAGGCGGTCAATCACATACCGAATTCAGGAATTTAAGTTGAGATGATTTTGTCAATTTAAAAGGATAGTTCACCCAAAAATGAACACAAAAAGAAGATATGTTAAAGCATGTTGGTAACCAAATAGTTTTGGGTTCCCGTTGACTTCCATTGTATTTTTTCTTTCTATACTATGGATGTTGATGGGAACCAAAACTGTGTGGTTGCCAACATGCTTTAAAATATCTTCTTTTGTGTTCCGCAGAAGAAGGTCATACAGGTTTGGACCTTTAAAATGTTGGTTCATGTGTGTTCTTGTTGTTGATGGCTATGACATTTATATTGTGATTAATATTATACACAAATGGTTCTTGTGTTATAAATAGATGCATCAAGAGAGGACACAGATACCTCTGATTACTGTGTGTGTGTGTGTGTGTGTGTGTGTGTGCGTGTGTGCGTTTACCCCCGAAAGTATACGCACTACGCATACACTACGTAATGTAGTCTAGTAGATTAGACTAGCGCATGCACATTTAGAGCCCACACTTTCACTGCATGATTTAGTCTATTAAAATGCATTTAGAATGTCCCCAGATTCAAGATAAAGGGGCAAAAATGTATGGCCAAAAAATAAATTGTTCCTATTTTATTACTTACTGTTTAAATGAGTTAATCTAGTAGCTTTTGGTGTCATAACCTTATTTATTATGGTTACATTTATCAAAAATAATGAAAACAATACTAGGCTTATTTTATAGGCCCATTATTTTTTTGTTGTGGGGCCAGTGAAAATTTTGGCAGGGCAAGTAAAAATTTGACCCACTGGCCTGGGCCAGTAGAAAAAATCCTTAGCGTTGAGCCCTGAGTTGAATGTAAAAAAAGTGTTCTGTGTGAACAGCCACAGATTCTCCAATTTTTTAACCCCTACTGGCAACAAATGTAACTGCAACCTGTTGCTAAACAATGATAAACAGTACACCTTAATAAAGAATTCTACATAATAAAATAAAATAATCCTACACATTAAAATAAAATTAACATAAAAAAAAGTATTAAACAGTTCAGTGATATACAGTACCTAATTACCAATGTGAATGGACATCACACACACAATTACACTCACTGAAGTTGAAGGCTTCTGCCTCTGCTATTTTTCCCACTGTAATCCTCTAAAAGGGCTATACGCCAGATCTTCCTTGCGAAGTCATTCTGCATTACTAATCAAAGCAATGATGAATAAAAGGTGGCGTTCTAGGCTTAAATTACATGACCCCATGCGCGCTACTACTTCAGTTAGACACGGTGCGTATTACAGCCGGTAATCTCTCACAGCCTCTCCAGAAGCGAGGAGTCATCCGCCGAGGCACAGTTCACGCTATTACTATTAACACCTCGTGCTGCTAATTTCAAAACACAAAGTATTTTAGCTGCAACAACACGAACAGCACTAAAAAAAGATGCTGTGTCTTGTGTTTATCCTTGTAATGTTTACCCTTCCCACGTTATTCTATTTCCAGCGATGTCCCTGAAGCATCGAAGCTAGCTTTTGCAAAGCTAGCAGTTACAAAATAATTAACGGGATACATTTGCATCGTTAGAATGCAACAACTTGGAAAACTGTTCAAGGTTCGACGGTAGCAAACATGCTTCTGAAGGCAAGCCAAGACAACTAACGCAATCTCCAGCATTTGAATGAGGGCAAAGTCATGAGGGAGATGGTACAAAAACAAGACTTTTTTGTTCTGTTTTGTTTTGTTGCCTCACATGTTGCTAAACCTGACAAACGCATAATTAATTACTTTCCAGGTAGAGCTTCAGGAAAAAGCAATCACAGTCCGTAAATGTGATGCTTGAACAGCAAAGCAGTATGTAAATCACTGCTGTATCTGTCGCATACTAACAAGTAGCATCCATCTGCTTAAACTAATCCTCACCTACAGCTGATAATAACTTACCACACATCAATTTGTACAACCAAACATTCCACTTCGCACCCACTCTCTCTGAAAGCTAATACCAGTAATCCTATGGGCATCTGTCAGGTCAAGCTTATCCAGGTGTAGCAGCATCTGTTCAATGTGATCTCACAATAATGTCTGGAATAAACTTTATGTCCAGCAAATCCACATAAACTGAACTGCGGAACGCACTCAGAATTTTCTTTTAGTTCAGCCAGTGTTCAAATGACATGACTGGACGGGATGTCACATTTTTTTTAAATCAATAATTGCATCATAATAATATACAATTATTATTATTATAAAAAAATTCACCTCAGGTGAAGCAAAAAGGATATAAAAGTATTTGTAAAATCCAGAAAGGCAGTTTTAATACTTATTAAAGTCCCCCTGTAGTCAATAAGTTATCCCTTAAAACTCATTTTTGATCACCAAATTTGTTTTTCATGCCTTAAAATATCTTGAATGTAACTCTACACCCTCGCCTCATTTAGTATATGCAGTTCTGTGAATATGCAAATTAGCCCCGCCTCCACTCACTCACACCAGCTCAGAGATCCACTCGTTGACGATCACACGTTGACGTGATTGGTTACAAGGTTTGTGACGTCAGAAACACCAGAGATTTCAAACTGAGTTTTTGAGACTGTCTTTGGTTCAATGCAATTTTAAGGAGAAAACACTCAGCAATGGTGAATTTGCACATGGTTTGTCTTAAGCAATTAAAAACACCACATAGACATATAAACAACATCAAAACTTGATTTTCACCACAGGAGGACTTTAATATTTTTACTCATTTTTGATGGGGTTTACAGTTGTTACAACCTTTTTTGCCAACACTTTGAAAATTAAAGGCATGCAAATACATATTATTTATCATATAATATAGGTCATGTTAAAAAAATGGGGCATTTTGGGGCACTAAAGTTACTGTATTCATGCAGTGTGGCAATGGTATCAATAGTATAACTTGCAGCCAACAGCTGTTGTCAGCAGCACCAAAAACATCTGTAGTAAAAGGTGATGAAACTTAAAAGATTACACTCCAGTTGCATAACCAACACTTTTCCCCACAGCTCCTACTAACTTCTGAGGAAACAAAATGAACTTGCTCATTTTTCCCATAGCTCTTTCCTACGAGCAAATAGGTTTCAGTTTGAAACACTTACATGCGGTGCATTCTGAATTAATGGAGCTGATGGCGAGTTACGGTCATTAGTGGAAATAGCAGGGAGTGAAAATGAAGAAGAGAAGATGGACGAAATCACACACAGTTGGCTGGCAGCACTGCGCTTCGTAACTATAAATCTTTGGATCCTCCTTCGCCTCTCTGACCGCGGCACGTCGGCCTTCTAATTTCATGGCCCAATTAGTAAATGACTGTACGGTGTCCTGGATGAATTCTATTCCAGTGCCACGCTAAATGTACAGGTTTTTTTTGCAGGCTGCTTTCATACTTGGTCTGATCTCGAGTTCCCCCTCCCTTCGCCTCCACAGGTCTCTTGTCACACTGTAACATTGGTTCTGAACAGCTCTACTTTTGCATCCATGAGGACTAATGGTAGCTATTTACCGCTGTAGCTAGGTAACGACTCAGGAGGAGAAGGTGTCATATTTAATGTTGTCATTGTGTCTGTCTGTTGCAGATGCACTGCAAGGGATGCTAAGAAAATGAGCTGCTCACGAGCGGCAATATCTGTGCAAACAAGCTGCAACAAGAATTGCATCATACTATGATATAGGGCTGTCACGATTCCTCGATTAAAGTCGAGTGCTCGATTAAAAAAATAAATCCCCGATTGCACTTTACCCGTGTCAAGTAACCGGCAAAATACCGGAAGTGGCGTGTTCCACGAACGAGAATCCATGAACCGCATTATAACACCGTTTTCTAAGGCTACACAATATATTAAAACCATTTGCAATCATAATATAGTATAGTGCTTGTGATGACGGGTGCTAAGATGACGTCATCACTGCCGAAGTCTTTACAATCTGTTTATGGACTTATGTATCTTTATTTGTTATTTATGGTTTTGTGTTTCTTTTGACTATGGTGCAGTCCCTTAGGTTCATTATTACATAACATTAATTTACAATAAGTTTAAGACATGCTGTTTGGGTTGGTTGCAGATAGGTGCACATATCAGCGGTCATCACAACATGTTATGTCTATTATAGTTTTCCTTTGTTTGTTCTCATTAACCACACAGAGACAAGTTGTAGTTATGCATTTTTGTTATTTATTATTTCAAATCTGTAATTATTTTCTCTTTGCAAACAGTCACCCCACATGCTGTCTACTCACCATTTCCTGTTCCTGTGACTCCTCAAAGGAGGGGGCGGGACTACGGCATGTCTTTTTATTGTGTTGGGTTAAACCATTTCCGTTAATAGGGAAGGGAAATTAACCCCTGTTAATGTAGGCATAGATAAATGTTTTTCGGTGTTGAGATTGTTTAATTTGCTGAATGAGTTTATTTTAATTATTTTTGTGGAAGTTAAATTGTTAACTGGTCATATGTTTAAGCTACAAAGATTTTTGGTATTGATACCCCTGCAGTTGGTACGGTCTTGAATGTAATGAGCATGTCCTAGGCCATATAAGTCAGTCCAAACTGAACCTTGGGAGGTAAAAGTGTGGTCATACTTCTGAAAGTATTCCTGAAGGTTTTGCTGCCTAAAGCAATTTGTTTATCTTTGTTTGTGAATACAGCAAAGTTTGCACTGCTTCAAGTGTATATATTTTTTTTCTTTAAATTCAGTATTTTTTTTTCTTTGTATTTGGCACATCACTGTGAATATGCCCACCTCTATTTATCCACTGGCACTGAATAAAAGATCTTCTTTGGATGCAATCTGAGTCCTTAGCCTATCTACCACCTTCCCTTGATCTCTACGGTACACACTATGACAGTGCTATTGTGAAATCACAAAGGCTGCGATTCAGTTAAATATATATGCACTGTTTTTTTGGTGTGTTTTTTTTTTTCACAGAGAAGCACTACACTTTAATTATTTACAGTACCAGTCAAAAGTTTGGAAACATTACTATTTTTAATGTTTTTGAAAGAAGTCTCTTATGCTCATCAAGCCTGCAGTTAAAAAAAAACCAGTAATATTATGAAATATTATTACAATTTAAAATAATGGTTCTCTTTTTTAATATACTTTAAAATGTAATTTATTTTTGTGATGCAAAGCTGAATTTTCATCAGCAAGTACTCCAGTCTTTGGTGTCTTATGATCCTTCAGAAATCATTCTAATATGCTGATTTATGATCAATGTTGGAAACAGTTGTGCTGCTTAATATTTTTTTTATAACCTGAGATACTTTTTTCAGGATTATTTGATGAATAAAAAGTTAAAAAGAACTGTATTTATTTAGAATAGAAATCTTTTGTAACAATATACACTACCGTTCAAAAGTTTGGGAACAATAACTTTTCTTTTTTTTTAAGAAATTAGTACTTTAATTCAACAAGGATGCGTTAAATTGATAAAAGGTGATGGTAACGATTTATATTGTTAGAAATGTTTTTATTTTGAATAAATGCTGTTTTTATGAATAAATGCTGTTAACGTTTTACTCATCAATGAATCCTGAAAAAAGTATTCCAAAAAAATATATTAAACAGCACAACTGTTTCCATCATTCCATGCAAATTACCTCAAAATTACCTTAAAAGTACCTCAGCTCCGTTCACAGTAAATGTGCTCCACACAAACTCAGTTTCTGCATGTGCTGCTTGTTTAGGTTTCCAATAACGTGCATTTGGGAACGCAAAAAGTCGGATGCGGTCTGTATTTCATAGTTGCACTGTTATCATTTATATGCGTGGAGCGCGTCGTGTTTCTCAAACTCCATCTCTTCATGCTTTGAGTTTGGGTTGCTTATAACGTTCATCTGGGAACGCAGTGTGTGCCATTACACAAGATTTGTAACAGAACTCATCTGTAAATCCGACGAAATAATCGGTAGAATACTTGATTACCGCAATAATTGTTAGCTGCAGCCCTACTATGACATTCAAATTTGACGGTCTATGTAAGTCATTCTGAATTGCATTCACACAATTGTGAACTGTCCACATCAGGAACCATACACCAGTGCCCGCTTGCATAAAGCACCTTAAGTTTTTCCCTTAAGTATGATACTTAGGGGGCGTTATTGCTAAGATGGTCCAAAGGGTTCTCCCTATCCCTAAAAATTATTCTTGGCACATAATGATCTTCAGCTGGTTCCATAAATTCAGCAATGTCGTCTTATTTTTGTCCGCATTACTCTTAAGGTTACGATTTCCAAACCTTAAGTTATACTTAGGGAAATGACCGTTAAGGGGTTTTATGCAACACTTAACGCTTTTTAAGGGATTACTTAAGTGAAAAAAAAAAAGCGTTTAAGGGAAATTCTAAGTGTTTATGACGTTTCACTTAAAGAAACCCTTAAGTAACTCTTAAGGTTTTTTTTTTTTTCTGCAACACCCTTAGGTTTAAGTGAAACATAAGGGCGAACTTAAGGGGAAATTACACTTAAGGTGCTTTATGCAACCGGGCACAGGACTCTTCCTCAATGTTTCCTCTTTCCTTATTTAATCTGTTCCACACAGTAAAAGGCTTGTAACATTCGCTCAGAGTAGATCTTAATTACAAATATAGATCTGCAGCTTATATTGGAGCTAGTGTTGGAGTTTGTTATGTTGGTGAAAGATGAAGCTTCAGTCAGTCACTTTTCCCAAAGCGAAACACTTTCAAGGAACAGTAAGGCATGACGAAATTCCATGCTTTTTGACTCCTCCATTGGCCGCTGCATCCACAAGCTTCTCAAAAGACTGCAGACATCAGCATACGTCTCCTCAACACTTCTTTTGACATCCTGGTGTCTTTGTGAATCCACATTTTTTTAGATTTGTCCTCAACAGGACTTTCCATCACTGCTTGTCACTCTGTGCTTCATGGACTTCCATATAGCTACTGTAATCTCTTCAGCTAGCTGACTTTCCGCAAGAATGGTTTCTTAGCTGCAACCAGCTCTTCCAGTTCACTTCTTAAAAGACTTCTCATGGTTGAAGTGTGCACCTTGCTGCTGGATGGCTCCCAGATGCCGAGCAAGCACTTAATGGATTCTCACTGTCCTGTAAGGAAGTGACCTTTAAGTACCGCAATACCTTTAAACATCATTTGCCTGGGTGGTCTAAGCTAGACATTTATGCATGTCACTGTTTCTAGCGAAGAATAATCTTTCCCTTTTATCTACTGTATTTTCTGTTAACAATGACAAATAAAAACTTGAAATAAAATAAACAAACTTAAATAAAAAAGGTTGACACTGGCTCTAGTGCTAAAGTGGTACAATAAGAGTTATTGAGGCGAATCTCAAACAAACATCGATGCAACGTTACTGTAATACTGTAAATGAAGACCATTGCATCTAGAATTTGTGAGTTTGTAATTCTCATTACAATCAAATATATATACACATATATATATATATATTTATATATATATTTTTTTTTTTTGACAGGCTTGGTGAGTAGCATCCATTGACTGAACACTTGTGTCACGTCCATCTTTTGGTAGTACAATAACTAAAGCAGAAGTACAAAAAATGTAATACATGGAAAATACTTGCATACACGCTCTAAACGTGTGCGCATTGAGGGATATTTGTCTTACACTTGAGGGTGCAGAGTGGCGACACCAGGCTGCTCCTGTTTGCGTAAGTAAATGTCAGCCTTGTCAACAGCCCCTATGTGGTCTTTGATGACAAACTGTGATGACAGGTTCAAAAATGTAGGCAAAGACGTAGGAATAATACAGGGAGTGTGAGAGAGGAGAGGTGACGGAGGTTGAACAGGAAGCATGTGAGCAACACAGCATCAAATAACTGCCACAGTGGGTTACTGAGACCTACAGCTTCAGAAAAGTGAAGATTCTGACATGTTGAAAGATAGAAAACTTCATAAGAAAGTACGAAATGTATGGTCTTCGGTGACACTTTTGTATCCTTGGTGCGTTCGTGCTTCAGGTATACATTACGTTATGGGGAAGACATTTTTTGGTCCACATGAGGAAAACAGCTTATAAATCATTCCTGATGATGTTTTTTGAAAATGTAAAAATGCAGAAAGTTTTCTATGATGGGCATAGGTTTAGGTTAAGTGATAGAATATACAGTTTGTACAGTATAAAATCATTATGTCTATGGAATGTCCCCATAAAACATTAAAAGCCAACGTGTGTGTGTGTGTGTGTGTGTGTGTGCGTTTGGTTTATATTACATTGTGGGAACCAAATGTCCCCACAAGGATAGTAAAACCTGAGATCACCTCCATTGTGGGGACCAGCCAGCGGTCCCCACGAGGGAAATGGGTTAATAAACATACTAAATTATATATTTTTGAAAATGTAAAAATGCAGAAAGTTTTCTGTGATGGGTAGGTTTAGGGATAGGGTTAGTGTAAGGGAGATAGAGTATACAGTTTGTACAGTATAAAAACCATTAAGTCTATGGAGAGTCCCCACAAAGATAGTGAACCAGACGTGTGTGTGTGTGTGTGTGTTTGTAAATACATTTTTTTATTATTATTGATATAAACATACATTTTTTTTTTCATAAATCAACCCCCAGACTATCAAAGTGCCCATAGTTAAAGAAACACCCATTAATTAAAGCTTTATGAAATTCATCTTACACAATTTGTGAAAAATTATGGCAGACAAATATTGCACTCAACATGTAAACAAAAATGGGGTGAATTCAAACACACACACACACACACACACACACACACACACACACACACACATATATATATATATATATATATAAAAAAGAAATATTAGGAAAATATAATGCATTTCTTGCTTACATGATATTTTTCTCTCTTCTGAAGCCAATCAATTAGTAATTCAAATTTATGTTTTTTTTTTTTTTTTTTTTTTTTTTCTCCTTTTCCCCACTTTTTAAATTTTGTTTTAATGATTGGGTCACGTGAAGTACTGCAGTTTTACACCAAGTTTATCCTTGGTTATGAAAGGGATCATATTGCATTCACGTGGAGTACACAGAAATCAGAGTCAAACTTTGTTTATAATGAGTTTGGGAATATTAACTGAAGTATTTTCAAAGCTGCTTTAAAAATTCTGTAAATTATTAAAAAGCAAAAGAAGAGAATCAATTAGAACCTGAAGGCATTTCTTACTGATTTCCTCGCTATTGCATTATAAACTGTCACGTCCAGTCTAGATTTTACCTCTACATCTACCATTACTTTCATTTGATTTTCTTAGTATGCCTCTCAGCAGGGTTCCTTCTCTTGTTCTCTATATTTATAACACGCACACCTTTCTAGCAGTTATTATCCAAGATGACAAAGGCTAAATGACAGCTCCCACCTTTAAGAGAACTGGTCAGGTAAAAAAATAAATAATGATTACGAAAGGTCAGCGCACATGCAGATGAAAAAGCAACGTGCCTGTAGGAGATCTGAATTCTGAGCATCTAAGTTGAATATGAAACCAGACACAAAATAAATAGCAGACTTGCCATGCAAAATAACAACACACTCCAAATAGACGTTATACCCAAAGAGCCCCATAGATTTCAAATGTTTTTCTCAATGTTTATCAATGTTTCTGCTACATCGTCTAACACCTTTCAATTTTGATGCATTTTTACCCACAATGCACCATCTTCTAAGCTCACAACACAAGCACTCTATTTCTCAGTCCAACCTAAGTGTTATTCCATCTGTCTCCTGGCAATTTTTTTTTTTTCATAAAGCAATGGCACTTCATAGGAACCCAACTATAATTCTAGCTGCGCATCTTTTATTTCGGGGTGCAATCGAGTTGCAGGTGTGCATTCTTTAGAGATTCAACAGGCGTACGGCTTTTTCATCTGCATCATCCACAGCAACCACAGAAGGAAAAAAAGCTGGAAAACTTCACAGATGCAACAACTTCTCAAGTTTATTTATATCTGTTGCTTATTAGTTAACACAAGCACAGCTTTTGCCTCTGTGACTAATGTTGTGTGCCACAGTGTCTGCTGTTGTCTTGAACATCACTTTGCAGTTTATCCTAATTAAAGGGATATTCTGGGTTCGATACAATGTAAATGACAGCATTTGAGGAATGTTGATTAAACCATAAAAAAGGAATCAACTCTGATTTTAAGCAAAAAACAGGGATGCAGTGGTACTTACAATGGAAGTGAATGAGGCCAATTTTTGACATATTTAAAAGCAGAAATGAGAAGCTTGTAATTTTATAAAAACACTAACATTAATTATTCTGTTAAAACCTGGTATTATTAACGCTGTGAAGCTGTTTAATTCATTAATATAGTTTAATTAATTTATAGGCTACGGTTGTTTTAGGGTTTTAGTCATTACAACAAAATAGAAAAGGTTAGTAAGCAATGTGTACAAAAGTTGCACACCAAACTGTTCTAAACACAGTTTAAAGTTTAAAATAAATACATTAAAATAGTTCAACTTATAGGGTCAATCATATATATTATAATTTAAATAAAATAAGCATAGAAACACATACGTACAGTACTGTACATACATTATATATATATATATATATATATATATATATATATATATATATATATATATATGTGTGTATGTATGTATGTATATATACTGTATATATATATATAAACATACATACATCTGTATATATATATATATATATATATATATATACAGTGTAAAAAAATTCTAACCTCCCTAACTCAAACTTTTCTAGTGACTGATAACATCTAAATTTTTCAATTGGCCCAAGTGAAATTCTGTAAATTATAAAATTAAATGTACAGAATTTCACTTGGGCCACTTGAAAAATTTTGATGTTATCAGTCACTAGAAAATTTTGAGTTAGGGAGGTTAGAAATTTTTTACAGTGTATATATATGTATGTGTATGTATGGACTGTAAAAATAATGAATTAAAAAGCTTTACAGCTCAAATAACACGTACTTCTTTTATTTCAAGGTGTATTTGAGTATTATTTGAGCTGTAAAGCTTTTTAATTCATTATTTTTACAGTCCTTTTGGGGTTTTATGCATTACATTGTCATGTCAACAAAGCAGAAAAGAACTAAAATCAAATTTTGTCTGTTTTGTCTGGCTGTACTATTAAAACAGTGAGTATGTTTTTAACTTTTGCGGATTGGCCAGTTTATGAAGAATATAAAAATGTAATAATAATAATAATAATATCAAATATTTCTAAACTTCCTGAAATGATTGATACCTATGCATGGGTTTATTGACTGGATTCACAATTTTCTGTGATTGTGTGCACTTCCAATTCATTGCTGCAATATAGTAAATAATTTGCACTATACAAACCAGTGTGTTTATGATTACGAAAATAAATGAAAATAATATGATCGTTTTCAATATCAAGCAGCATAACGGACAGTTTTTGTAAAGCTAAAATAACTACAAGCGGATGAGACTGTGACAAAATTGTACAATGTCCGTGTCTGCGGTCACATCAAGAATAAGGTGAATGGGTGTAGACATTTAGCGCAGACGCGTGCAGCCGGTATCACATTTGCTTATGTCAGACACATGCACACAAGTAAACGCATTGAAACATGCTCTCAGATGGCTCTCAGTGGATGTGATGCCATCTCAGGGCCTGTAATTAATGTGTGATATGTGGTTATGCTAGTGTCAATCATTTGTAATCTGTACAGCCATTAAGGGGCGAACTTGTCAGAGCGATTGATCTGCCGCGCCTCTCAGACGCTGTTTTATTCTCCCGCAGTGAAAAGGCCGTGGCATTTGATTGACAGTGTGTCTCTGCCTGCCTAACAACTCACTAGCTAATGTTCACACTAAAAGCAAAAGTCATCTTTCTCTGATAATCATGGACTGGTTCTGCCAGAGATGTTATGGGTCTGTCGCAGTTTAAAATGGGAAAATGTAATAGTTTTATATAGCCTATAGGCTGGATGTGGAGAACCTTGACGGACGAGGATGCTGCGTTGTTTACTGACTTACACAACATCAGGACTCGACAGGTGTTGCTCAAAATTTGGCAAGCTAATACCACTGATGCTGATGATATTGTCAATCAAATGAAGCATTCCTTTTAAAATAAATCAACTGAAAAGGTGAAAATGCTTTAAAACCAGCATTTTTCAGCTGATGGTTTGTGACCCAGTGATTTACCAATCTAATCTGAGTGGTTAAAAAAGTATTGTTAAATAATACAATACACAATTAATACAGCTTACAAAATAACTGTGATATACATTGATTAAAATAAATTAATTTGAGTAGTATTATTATTTATGCATGTGTCACGTGTCTAGTGTGTTTTGATTCATTTTTGTATTTCAGTTCTAGTGTTTTAGGGTACGTTTACATGACAACGATATGCTTAAAACGGAGACGTTTTTCCTTTGAGGTTTCCGCGTAACGACGACACGATTGTCAAAACGATCCCCATTCACACGGATCCGAGAAAACAAATAAAAATGCTGTACTCTGCTTCCAGACCATTAGATGGCGATGAAACACTATGGACTGAACACATAATACGCATGTGCATGACATCATCCTTTTTCAGAGATTCGCGTTTTTGTTGTTTACACAGAGACTGTTTTCAAAAACTTGCACTTTGAAACACGTTTTCAAAACTTTGCGTTTTCAGGCACCCAAAACCACGTTGTCGTGTAAACGAACGGCCGAAACGCATTAAAACTTTTACGTTTTTAGTTGAAAACGGTGTCGTGTAAACAGCCCCTTACTGTCAGGCCCTGTTTACACGAGAACGCTCGCGGGTGAAAACGTAAAAATATTTTATCAGATGTGCCTTTCGTTTAGACGGCGACGGCGTTTTTGGGGCTTAAAAACGCAAAAAAGTGAAACCACCCTCCAGAGTGGAAATCTTAAAAACGCTCCGCCATCGCGTTTCCGTCTAAACGGTAAAAATGCAAAAGTCTGCTAGACAGTGAAGGCACCGATCAGTGCTTCACATTGCCACCTAGCCGCCTGGAGTGCATACTCAGAGCCGTCGCATAGACTGTGCGAACTGTGCAACCGCACAGGGCCTCGCGCCACTAGGGGGCCTCGCAATCCTGCTGTTTTTTTTTTTTTTGTTTTTTTTTTTTACATATTTTTTTGTTGTTGTCCCCACCACTTTTTAAAACATCTCGCGGCACGAATATAACAATTCTACAAATAAAACATCTCCAGTTAACTGGCAGAGCATTCATTTCGTTCGTTTTTTAAATAAGAGATGATCTAGCGCTGAAATGTTTTTTTTAAATCAAGTGATCAAAGTGCTCGTTGCCGCTGTGATCAGTGGGCGGATACAGTGTTTTCTCGTGTGGCTCGCGCACACACCGCACTAACTTCACTCGGACGCGCGCTTCAATCCGTTGCGAATACTGTCTTCGTTCTGGTGAAATCACCAAACATAATGCACACAAATGTGTCCCTGCTTGATATACAATCACTGATGAACATAATCGGTTTTGATGAGGGAAAAAACTATACGAAAAAAAATACTATCCGAGGGCGGACTAGAACCGAAAATCTCTGACACGATAGGCGAAAGTTCTTCCACTGGACCATTATGATACACGTTTTAACAAAGGCGGATCTAGGTATATATTCACATGAAAATTCTCGAGCTGACTTGATGTAAAGCCGCTCGTTGCACATTTGATTTTTTTCCCTCTGAAATAAATAGCAAAAAGTCATAGCTGACTCTGAGACTATGTGCATGATTATGCTGTATTATTTTACTTGATAAAAACGTATTGCAGCGAGGTTATGCGTGCAATAGAACTAGAACAGCTACGTCCGTGTGTCATGCGCAATTGAGCATCCACATCAAAGAGCAGGGCCTCGCATTTCAAGTTCGCACAGGGCCTCGCACCCCACCTGCGACGGCACTGTGCATACTACACTGAATTTCACACACTTTTGCGTCACCATATGCACGCAGATTTCCCCCCCATAACGCTCGTCTAAATGCAGAATAAAAAGTGATCACTTTTGCGTTTTCTCTTCAGATTGTTTCCGTGTAAACGTAGCCTCAGTCTGTGAATGAGTTCAGTTCTCTTCCGTTCTCTCCCTGCTATGGTTTCTAATTGATTGTTAGTTCTGTTCAGGTGTGTCTTGTTAATTAGCTCCTCAGCTTTTTGTCTATTTAAGCCCTGTGTTTTGTCCTGTTTGGTTGTCTTTCGTTGTTGCACATTAGTTTGGTTGTTCTGTTCTTGCAAAGAGTCTGTTCATTAGTGTTTTGTTTCTTCTATATTCTTGAAAATAAAAGCTAAGCTGCTGCAACTAGATCCTCACCTCATCTCTAATATTACTCACATTAGCCGTTAAATGCATGAATGTTTCTCCAATCATAATTACATACCCGGGTCTTTAGTGACCCGTATCGAACATGGATGAATCTCTAACTGCTTCAATAGTATAAAACCCTCCTCATATGTTAATAACAATTACAAAAGAATAAAATAAAGCTTTTTTTTTTTTTTTTTACAGTCTTATGTCTCCTCTCCACCAATAAGCTGGTGTGTGGTGGGCGTTCTGGCGTTCATCCAGGTGGATGCTGCACATTGGTTGAGGTGGTTGAGGAGATTCCCCCTTCCATTTTTAAAAGCACTTTAAGTACCTAGAAAAGCGCTATATAAATGTAACGCATTATTATCATTATTATTCTGAAAAAATTATGCAAAAAATATTGAAGAAATATTCTCTTGACTAACTTACCTCTGATTAACAAGTGTCTTTATTTGTAAGTAAATACAGAAAAACTTCTATAAAATATAATACTAATAATAATAATAATTCATTACATTTATATAGCGCTTTTCTCAGCACTCAAAGTGCTTTACATAGAGGGGGGAATCTACTCAACCACCACCAATGTGCAGCATCCACCTGGATGATGCGACGGCAGCCATACTGCGCCAGAACGCCCACCACACACCAGCTTATTTGTGGAGAGGAAACAGAATGATGAAGCCAATTAGTGTGTGTGTGTGTGTGTGTATATATATATATATATATATATATATATATATATATATAGGGATGATTAGGAGGCCATGATGGACAGGGGCCACTGGGATTTTTTTTTACCACAAAGAGTCAGGACCTCGATTTAACGTCTCATCCGAAGGACGGTGCTCTTTGACAGTATAGTGTCCCCGTCACTTTACTGGGGCGTTAGGACCCACACAGACCACAGGGTGAGCACCCCCTGCTGGCCTCGCTAACACCTCTTCCAGCAGCAACCTGGTTTTCCCAGAAGGTCTCCCATCCAGGTACTGACCGGCTCAACCCTGCTTAGCTTCAGTGGGTAACCAGTCTTGGGCTACAGGGTGATATGGCTGCTGGCTATAAACAAGTGCTGTATAAACAATGGATATTCATGGCACTCCATTAGAAAAAGCACAAAAGCTTCACGTGACCCATGAAAAGAAGAAACAAACACAGAAAAAGAAAAAAAAAGAAAAAAACATCTAAAAACCTCACTGATGCAAGTCTGGTGAAGGTCTGCCTGATGTAACATCTTAAATTACCATATCAGTTGCACTACCCAGTCTGAAGGCCGAGGAAGTTATGCTAATCGACTCTAAGATGAGTGCATTCATTTTTAAATGTTCAACCCATGGGGAGATCTCCAAAGAGAAGCTGTTGTACGTATAATAGTCAATGCATTGAAATAAATGTTATTCTTCTGTCGCTTTGAAGCACATCGTAGGGAAGGTTCTTTTGTTTACCAATGAATAGTTGAGACTCTCTCATGTCATGGCATATTGAGTCCTTGTCAGATATTTTCACACCATTCGCTGTTGGCCAGTCAATTAGGGGGCTGGGTAAAGCCCCAGAGAACCGTACAAACCAGAGCCCCATTTCGTTTAACAGCGTTCTGTTGTTTTCCACTATTGTGCATGGCTTGGCTCTTTAAAGATCTGTCTGAGCTCCTATAGACTTCACCCAGCACTGTCAGTCTGACAGCATAGAAAGCGATGTTGTAAGTTGCCCTTCGATGCAGATCTAGGACTTGGAATGCAGTGGAGACCGTAAAGCTGACCTTAGAACGAAAGCTGAAAGGACCAAAATAGTATAACAGGAGAATGTAGACAAACGGTGAAAACTTGCTGCCCTAGATAAAAACCTGACCTGAACAGACAGGAAATATGGGACACGATGTTTAGATAAGCATTTTAAGAAAAGGTAAATCATAATTATGTTATTTATATATACAGCGGGTAAAATAAGTATTGAACACGTCACCACTTTTCTCAGTAAATATATTTCTAAAGGTGCTATTGACATGCAATTTTCACCAGATGTTGGTAACAACCTATGCAATCCACACATGCAAAGAAATCACACCATAGATGTAGATAAATTAAGTTATGTGTAATAATGTTAAATGACATAGGGAAAAAGTACTGAACGCGGGAAGAAAGGGAGGTGCAAAAAGGCATGGAAAGGTAAGACAATCAGTAATTAGAAAGCAATCCTGCCCCTTGTCAGTGCAAATTAATATCAGCTGGTTCAGTCCCAACTGATGGCCTATAAAAAGGTGTCTCATTACCAAGGTGTCACACAAGAAACATCTCAAAACTCCTGAATGTTCCAGTGAGCACTGTTGGGGCCATAATCTGGAAGTGGAAAGAACATAATTTCACCTTTCACAGCCACGACCAGGTGTTCCTCGCAAAATTTTCTGACAGAGGAGTGAAAAGAGTTATCAGATTAGTTGCCCAAGAGCCAAGGACCACTTGTGGACAGCTTCAGAAAGACCTTGAATTAGCAGGTACAACCGTTTCAACAAAGTAATGCACTCAACCGCCATGGCCTGTGTGCACTCTCACCACGCAAGACTCCATTGTTGAAGAAAAAAACATGTTGAAGGTGGTTTAAAGTTTGCTGCACAACATTTGGACAAGCCTGTGAAATACTGGGAAAATATAGTCTGGTCAGATGAGACCAAAATTGAACTCTTTGGATGCCATAATACACACCATGTCTGGAGGAGAAATGGCACTGCACATCACCCCAAAAACACCATACCAACAGTGAAGTTTGGAGGTGGTAACATCATGGTGTGGGGCGGTACTGGCAAACTTCATATAATTGAAGGAAGGATGAATGGAAAAATGTACAGAGACATTATTGATTAAAAATCTGCTGCCATCTATGATGAAGATGAAGCGAGGGTGGACATTTCAGCAAGACAATGATCCCAAACGCACAGCCAAGGAAACTCTCAATTGGTTTCAGCTGGTTCCCAACCAATCACCTGACTTGAATCCAATTGAAAATCTATGGAAACAACTAAAGATCAGGGTTAATAGAAGAGGCCCACGGAACCTTCAAGATTTGGAGACTGTTTATATACATATACATATACATATACATATACATATACATATACATATACATATACATATACATATACATAAATATAATAAAACTTATTTAAAAAAAAAATCTTAAATGGTTAGTTCACCCAAAAATGAAAATTCTGTCAGTAATTACTCACCCTCATGTTGTTCCAACCCCGTAAGACTTTCGTTCATCTTCGGAATACAAATTAAGATATTTTTGATTACATCTGAGAGCTCGATCACTCCTCCATAGGCTTCTAAGACACTATGGGCCCTATCTTGCACCCAGCGCAATTGACTTTGTACACCGACGCATGTATCATTCCTATTTTGCACCCGTGCAAAGCGGACTTTTCCCTCCACAGACGCACGTCGGTTAACTAAGAAATACACTTGCGCTCCCCAGGGCGGTTCAGCGCAAAGAGGAGGCGTGTTCCGGCGCAAACGTTCCCTCATGCTATTTTACAGGTTTAGAAAACAATTGCGCCACTGACCGAAAAAAAAAACTGTTTAAAGTCATGTTGCGCATGTTATTCATATGCTATTTTAAGGGCGCATGCTTGGCCTTAATCAATGTAGCGTGTGCACAACGCGCATACACTTTGATTCTCTCATCTACACACAGACGCAGCAGTTATCATTTTTGCAAATCATACATTATTACGATAGATAGATACATCTAGCTTACACATTTACCCAAATTATCATACGCCTGTTTAACCTAAGTTAATTTGGGTGTGTTTCTCCATCCAGAACGTCGGTCTCCTCGGCTGTGAACCGCTCCTGGCGTGCGCCTGGCAAATCCGCCGTTATAATAGGAATCCGCTTTAGAACAAGCGCGCCTGCTCTTAAAGGGAATGTGAGATGTCGCTCTGATTGGTTTATTTCACGTTACGCCCAAACCACACCTATGAATAATGAAGCTACTTCAGACCAACCCCTTTTAGATTTGCACCGGGCGCAAGAGTCATTTATCCCGCCGGGAAAATAGCAACAGCGCCCAAGACCCGCCCACAAAGTTACTTGCGCTTTGCGCTTGACACTTGTGATTCAGATCGTTAAAATAGGCCCTTTAACTTGCTGGCCCAGAAAATGTATTAAAGACATCGTTAATATAGTCCAAGTCAATCTTAAGTTTATAAAGCGACGAGAATACTTTTTGTGCGCAAAAACAAACAAAAATAATGAGTTTATTCCACTTTTCATTTCCTTCTCTCTGGGCCTCGAGTCTTTTCACGTAGTGTTTAAGCGTAGCGCGTCTGTGTTGCACATCACCACGTATCACACACATGACCAGCGTCGCCCAATAGTGAGCCTACGTGGTGATGTGCAACACAGACGCGCTACGCTTAAACACTATGTGAAAAGATATATATATTCTTAAATGGGTCCTATAATGCTCTTTTCACTACACTGAAAAAAAAACAAGTAAAATTTTGGCACGTTTTTGCACAAATATTTAATTAAATTTCACATATGGAATTAAGTAAACTACTTAACTAAGTTAAGTGAAAGTAACAAAGGAAATAAGTCATTTTAACTTGGTGGAGTAATATCTATTTAGTTAAACATTTCACTCAACCAATATAATATTGAATTAAACCACACTTTTGAAGTATATGCTTTACTTATACTAAAGACATTAAAACATCTAAGGAATAATACAATAGTAATTCTAGATATAAAGATTTACAAGTAGTGTGAACGCAGATACCTCAATACTTGGTAGACAATACACAAAGACGGTAACATTTGATGGATCGTTTTTGTGTTTGAATGTGTCATTTTGAGTAGAAAATAAACGTCAAATGTCACAAAATGACAAGTTACTAATCCTAACAACAAAAGCAATGATGAAACAGTGTAAATACAGCTGGAAAACATCGACCTCATTCATTATTCAAGGCCCAGTGCATGATGGGAACACCAGTATCAGAAAAGTTGAGTATTTTAATAACGTTGATATTTATGCTTTCATTTCTACACGCTTGAATTGAGTACTAATATAGAATTTACTTTTTTTTAATTCTTGCCTGAACTAACTAAATTACGTTGTTTTTTTCTATAGTATTTACTTCACCACAAAATCATTTTTATCAGATGTAGAATAAGTCTCTGATGTCCCCAGAGTGTGTATGTGAAGTTTTAGCTTTATATCATGTTAAAATTGTCACTTTTTTAAAAGTGAGCAAAAACGCACTGTTTTTGTGTGTCCCTTTAAATGCAAATGAGTTGCTACTCCCGGCACAGAGGGCGGAGCTTCAAGAGCTCAGTGTGTTACTTCATTACTTCACACAGACACTCACTGAAAATGTCAGAAACTGTTCAGCCTTTTATGTTCAAACCGGAGTCGGACAAAGATAGAGAGACTCAAGAAGAAGTGACATGTAGAATGCAACAGGACATTTCTGAATACTTAGTTGATGAATTTATGCAGCTGATGTGGAGTTATAGCTATCTTCCAGTCATTGATTAGCATATTCTGTCATGATAATATATAAATCCTTTTCCCGGGGGCGGGGTTTATGTAAATTTTAGGCTTAGTGATGTCACTACTGCAACAAGATGCTCCTACCAGCTGTTTGTTGTAGTCCTTAAAAAACAATTTCTGTAAAAGAAAATATTTCCCTTTGCTTTGAACTTTGAGCATTGTAACTTTGCAGATGTGGTTTATGCTTAACAGCAACATTACACACTAACTAAAGTTAAAAAAGTGAAATCATTATCAACCACCCCTTTAAGGCAACATGAAGCAAGATTTATTTATTTATTTTCTAATCATTTATTTTTGCGGTCTAGAGAGGTAAGAAATCCATATTGGTTTGGAACAGCTTCATTTTTTAGTGAACTATCCCTTTAAGACTTCCATAAATTCATATAGACCCTCAACACTTAAATGATACTCAATACTGGTGATAATCAACAAAACAAACAATAATAAATGAAATAAAATAAATAAAATAAAATAAATCCAGCAGAAACTTAAACAATAATAAATACATGCAATGCATTCTGGGAACTTATAAAACCTTATCCTCAATATAAAAACCTTTACTCCCAAGCTAGTTTGGGCAACATTTTAAGGCAATATTATTCATCTGATTTGTGTTTATGTAGAATCACAGTAATTCACATTTCTTTGTATCTGTCACTCAATAAAATACTGATCTCTGCCTCGTTTCTAAGCAAGAACCTCACTGAGCATGTACCCGGCAGTCAATTGCCTTCAAATGGACTCAAAGTGCAAAGGTTTCTTTTGGCGACATTGCAATTCTTGTTAGTCTAAAACTGATGGGTTAAATGGGATAAACTTGCTGGTTGAATTGCAGTTTTAAGTCAAAATATATTTTAATGGTATTGTGTGGAACTAAAAAA
Source organism: Rutilus rutilus (assembly GCF_951802725.1). NCBI lineage: Eukaryota > Metazoa > Chordata > Actinopteri > Cypriniformes > Leuciscidae > Rutilus > Rutilus rutilus. The sequence goes on along the minus strand of NC_140210.1, from coordinate 39,433,689 downwards.
TGTCCATGTGCACAATAACATTGTTTCATTATTATTAATTGGTTTATAACTATTCATATTTTGTAATTAATTATATATTATTTTAATGAATTACAAATTCTAATTATTTAATTCTATATTTTTAAATAAAAAGAATCTGTTTAAAATAACAAGTTTTTGGTCAAACCATCATTTTTTAATTTATGTTTGGCCTGAAATAAACCTTTAAAAAACAAAAACAAAAAAAAAGCTTGAGGATGCGATCACATGCACCAGGCTCTGTCTCTTCTAATTCTCTCTGTATCTTTCTGGAGAGCATGTCATGATACCTTATGCATGCAATTTCTCCCTTATTCTCTCAATCTGTTATCCCCCATCAACCCTCTCTCTCTCTCTCTCTCTCTCTCTCTCTCTGTCTGTCTCTCTGGGGAGGTATTTCAGCTTTGTGAATGATGCGGGAGGTCAGGGAGCACCTGAGGAGTTATCCACAGGCATTTACAAGCCGTCCCATGAGGCAGCCAGCCCAGGGGAGAGGTCAGAGAGCTGGGGAACTACAGTGCTGACAGTGTGACTGGGGTTTGAATATGGCCAATGTGTTTTTATATTCCCACAAAGACTGATGGGAAGTAGTGAGGGAGCAAAAAGGTTACACATACACAAATATATTGCTAGAACATGCTCACACAAATAGCACATAGGGTATATATTTGGAATGACATACTATATTTTCACATTGTAAATGATTATTTATAGTTGAAATATTACCTAAACTCATTCAACAAGGTATGTGTTTTATTTATAATTTACAATCGGTTGGTTCTGTGGCCAGTTGCATAAACTGCTTAGACTAGTCTTTAAAATTAGTCATCTAATTTGTTATGCCCCTTGCATAACTGTTGCCGTTTACACGACACCATTTTCAAGTGAAATGTAAACCTTAATGCGTTTTGGTCGCTCACGATTACACAATAACAGCGTTTTGGGGGCCTGAAAACGCAAACCTTTGAAATCGGGTTTCAAAGTGCAAGTTTTTGAAAATGATTCCTTTATCGTCTCGGTGTAAACGTGAATTTGTAAAAACAGTGACGTCATGCTCATGTGTATTACGTGTTCAGTCAATAGGCGCAAAATGTTTCTTTACAAAATGACATCGCCAACTACTGGCCTGGCAGCAGAATACAGCGTTTTCAGTCATTTTTGCGGATTCGTTCGATCGTTTTGACGATGGTGACGTTTGTACATTAGCTTTGAATTGTATTTGTTTACACATTTCAGTGAGTCTGGTGGGGATTTTTCAGCAACTCTTTCCGCAGGTTACATTATTATGCCAGTAGGAGGCAATATAACGAGTGAGTCGTTAAATCTTCATTCAAATGATTCTTTCAAACATTCAGGCAATGAATTATTAGCTCAATCGATTCGCCTAAAAACGCTGATTCACTCAGAAATGAATCACCTATGGAATGACTCAAGTGACTCTTTATCATTGAGCCAATGAATTATTCACTTCAATTGATTTGTTCAAAAACACTCATTCAGAAATGAATTACAGCTAGTCTCTGTTTAGAACTATGCTTTTTTATCGTTGGCAGAGTAAAAAGTAGACAAATTAACTGGCAAATATTGTTTCTAAAATGTAAGTTTCTCAAAATTAGCATTTTTTTATTAAACTGTTGAATGCAAGCAATATCACATTTAAATCATACCTTTTTTTACTTCCGAATATCACTACTTTGGCATGATGCTGCTTTATCGGGAACAACAGCTCTCAATCGTGATGCTGTTTGAAAAATAATATTAATTCTATAATAATTGATTTTTTGATAATACTTAGACCCCACACCGTAAGAAAATAAAAAGCTTTAGAAAAACGGATAAGGTACATTAATTTTCAGATAGGAAATTATCTGTTATGTTTACAGATATTTTACCCTAACCCCCCAAAAAAACCTTGCTATTGCTGTTTCCATCATATAAATATGGCCTAATATTTCTTCTGTTTATCTCTTTATCATGCTTGGATTGGGTGTTTTTAGTCTTTTTTAGCTTAAATTTCTTTAGTGCATTGTTTATTCTTTATTATCTCTTTCGAAGGAAACATTATAAAGGGAATTCTGTAAAAATGTCAAGTTCTGTATAATAAAAACCCCCATGGATTCAAAAATCTGACAATGAAATATGCTCAGTCTTTCAGACAGGTGTTTGTTTTTAGTGATAAACCAGAGTGTTTCTCTGATGTGTCAGATTGTCAGAAGTATGTGACAATGATATACACTCAGCTGAACAGATTAATGTGTTTTTTTTTTGTAGTTTTTTTTTTTTTTGATGGAACAAAGCAACACACTCTCATAAGAAACCAACACTCTAGTGGCTCTTATTTTGGAACATAACAACGTCACTCTAGGGAACTCTTTTTGGAGAATTCCATGCGTTGATCCAATCCAAAGCTTTTGAAAATGGTTTTACTTGTTCTTACTGTTTATATATATATATATATATATATATATATATATATATATATATATATGTGTGTGTGTGTGTGTGTGTGTGTGTGTGTGTGTGTGTGTGTGTGTGTGTGTGTGTGTGACCTTGGATCACAAAACCAGTCACAAGTCGAACGGGTATATTTGTGGCAATAGCCAACAATACATTGTATGGGTCAAAATGATCGATTTTTCTTTTATGCAAAAATAGGATATTAAGTAAAGATCATGTTCCATGAAGATATTTTGTACTTTTCCTACCGTAAATATATAAAGCATTTATTTTTGTGAGTGAATGCAGCACAATCGCGAACATAAATGGACAACTTTAAAGGCGATTTTCTCAATGTTTCGATTTTTTTTGCACCCTCAGATTCCAGATTTTCAAATATCATCGGCCAAATATTGTCATATCATAACTAACCATACATTAATGAAAAGCTTATTTATTCAGCCTTCAGATGATGTATAAATCTCAATGTAAAAAAATTGACCCATGTGACAGGGTCACATACTGTACAATGAAATCAGATGCCGATTTTTACTGTCAAACTCCAAAAATGAGAAAAGTATCATAAAAGTGGCCCATGGCAGAGGGGATATTTACCTGCTAAATGGTGTTTTTTTGTTTGTTTTTTCACTTTTGAATTAAATGATTTGACATGTATCTCTGACATAGGTGTGGGTTAATGATACGTTCTATACCGGTCAAAGTTTTTTTTTTTTTTTAAGTATCTTCTATTAAATGCAGTAAAAACAGTAATATTGGGAAATATAAATAGAATTGTTTTCTATTGAAACATTTTAAAATGTAATTTATTCCTGTGATGTAAAGCAGAATTTTCAACACCATTACTGCAGTCTTCAGTGTCACATGATCCTTCAGAAATCATTGTGATAGGGGTGAGCGATATGACAAAACATATTATAAAAAAAAAAAAATCATGTTGGTTTTTAAGATGTTACAAGTCACAGAGCAGTACAGCCAAACTAATTTATCTATTTAAAAAATTTAGCTTTGTAAGGCAACAAAATGAAGAAGTAAAAATGTAAATCAGAAAAATGATTGACAGACCATTTAGGCCAAAGTAGAGGTAGGCAATATGCCAAATCTTATTTTATCTTTGGAGTCATATAGAATACAGAGTAGAATTGCACATTGTGCCTCAAATCATGTCAGTACATCGCTTCGGTACTGTGGGTTCATAAAACAACCAATAATCACAACATAAAAGAATTTGATATAAATAGTATGACAAAAACAAAACAATTCTATGAATATTGCAATGGTGCAAAGTCCCTGAAGCTGAAATGAATTCTCTGTCATCTCATTCAACAGGAATGATAAAGCTGGCAATACACAGTACTTTGAGAATGACATGTCTGTTATCAAGAGCAAAATGCTGGAATGATAGAATGTGGGCATAATTTGTTTGTCATTTATTTAGACAACTCCTGCACCAACAAGAAACAACAGCTGAATTCTTTAGCAGCGACATTGATGATATATTTTTCTTCAATTTAAAATGAAGATTACAGAGGAGAAGCCAATGCTGTGCCTGAAGGAGAATGAAAGTTTTGTCATCTCTCAACTATCTACCATGCATAATTTTAATCTCAACTCTTTGCTTGCAGTGCTGGGCTCTTCCAGAAACACCCAAAGCTGGAAGATTTGCACACCAAACCTATGTTTCAGGAAAGGGGGTCTGTAATCCCTGGCGAAAGCTGTCTGACGGGCTGATGGCACCAAAAGTATGTACACAGTCCTTGAGCACAGTGTCAAAGACATCAGGAAAAGTCACACTTTTAAGAGCCCTCCAGAAGCAAATCCGTCATTGGTAAAATATCTACTTCAATGCACTGGATTATTTGCCATTTATTTGCCATTTCTAGCATATTTTTGAATGGAGAAAATGCTTGCTAACCTGTAAAACCTTGAATCCATGGTTTCAGCCAATTGACAGCGGACAAAACATTCTTATCAGTCCAAGTCCAAGATAGATTTCTTTATAGAATTAATTTGGACATGTTTGAAATTCATTAAACCTTTTGCTTGCAGCATATCAAGGCCAGAGACCTCCCGGAAGGTTTTTTAATACCTTTAAACCTTGTGTGTAAATGTAAACAAAGTTACACGTAGGAAGGTCCATTATAGTGGACAAAAATGTATGTGTCAAAAAACTGTCATAGTAATTTGAAGTTTGGGAGCACAGGCTTAAGTTTGGTATACCCATAGCAGATTATTGTTAAAGTAAAACAAAAGTTTTAAAAGTGAAACCAAAAAAAGAGTTATAGAGGTTTATGTTTCTGAAAATGATTTATGAACATTATTTTCATATATCATTATAAAATATATCATTACATATATATTTTAGGGAACATGTTGAACTCTAAAACAGCTAGAAAATCAAAGCCATAAATATAAAAAGTTGTGTTCCATATTTGAGGTTGATTTCTATGGAAGCTTGTTTCCACTACAAAATAAAACATTTTAAAAGATAATTGCGACTTTTTATCTCACAATTGCGAGTTTACAGTTTACAATTCTGAGAAATAAAGTCAGAATTGCGAGATATAAAGTCAGAATTGCGTGAAATAAAGTCGCAATTGCGTGTTATAAAGTCAGAATTGCGAGATATAAAGTCAGAATTGCGTGTTATAAAGTCAGAATTGCGAGATATAAAGTCGCAATTGCGTGTTATAGTCAGAATTGCGAGATATAAAGTCCGAATTGCGTGAAATAAAGTCAGAATTGCGAGATATAAAGTCAGAATTGCATGTTATAAAGTCAGAATTGCGAGATATAAAGTCAGAATTGCGTGTTATAAAGTCAGAATTGCGTGAAATAAAGTCAGAATTGCGAGATATAAAGTCAGAATTGCGTGTTATAAAGTCAGAATTGCGAGATATAAAGTCAGAATTGCGTGAAATAAAGTCAGAATTGCGAGATATAAAGTCAGAATTGCGAGAAAAAGTCAGAATTGCGAGATATAAAGTCAGAATTGCGAGATATAAAGTCGCAATTGCGTGTTATAGTCAGAATTGCGAGATATAAAGTCAGAATTGCGTGTTATAAAGTCAGAATTGCGAGATATAAAGTCAGAATTGAGTGTTATAAAGTCAGAATTGCGAGATATAAAGTCAGAATTGCGTGAAATAAAGTCAGAATTGCGTGAAATAAAGTCAGAATTGCGAGATATAAAGTCAGAATTGCGTGTTATAAAGTCAGAATTGCGAGATATAAAGTCAGAATTGCGTGAAATAAAGTCAGAATTGCGAGATATAAAGTCAGAATTGCGAGATATAAAGTCAGAATTGCGAGATATAAAGTCAGAATTGCGTGAAATAAAGTCAGAATTGCGTGTTATAAAGTCAGAATTGCGAGATATAAAGTCAGAATTGCGAGATATAAAGTCAGAATTGCGTGTTATAAAGTCAGAATTGCGAGATATAAAGTCAGAATTGCGTGAAATAAAGTCAGAATTGCGAGATATAAAGTCAGAATTGCGAGATATAAAGTCAGAATTGCGAGATATAAAGTCAGAATTGCGAGATATAAAGTCGCAATTGCGTGTTATAGTCAGAATTGCGAGATATAAAGTCAGAATTGAGTGTTATAAAGTCAGAATTGCGAGATATAAAGTCAGAATTGCGTGTTATAAAGTCAGAATTGCGTGAAATAAAGTCAGAATTGCGAGATATAAAGTCAGAATTGCGTGTTATAAAGTCAGAATTGCGAGATATAAAGTCAGAATTGCGAGATATAAAGTCAGAATTGCGTGAAATAAAGTCAGAATTGCGAGATATAAAGTCAGAATTGCGTGTTATAAAGTCAGAATTGCGAGATATAAAGTCAGAATTGCGTGTTATAAAGTCAGAATTGCGAGATATAAAGTCAGAATTGCGTGAAATAAAGTCAGAATTGCGAGATATAAAGTCAGAATTGCGAGATATAAAGTCAGAATTGCGAGATATAAAGTCAGAATTGCATGAAATAAAGTCAGAATTGCGTGTTATAAAGTCAGAATTGCGTGTTATAAAGTCAGAATTGCGAGATATAAAGTCAGAATTGCATGAAATAAAGTCAGAATTGCGAGATATAAAGTCAGAATTGCGTGTTATAAAGTCAGAATTCAGACTTTTTTTCTCGCAATTGCGACTTTATATCACGCAATTCTGACATCTTTTCTCAGAATTGTGAGATATAAAGTCCAATTCTAAGGATATTTTTCAAGAAAATTCTTTTTTTTTTACCTCAGAATAGTTTATATCTCACAATTCTGACTTTATAATACGCAATTGCGACTTTATATCGTGCAATTCTGACTTTATATCTCCCAATTGCGACTTTATTTCTCAGAATTGCGACTTTATATCTCGCAATTGCGACTTTATTTCCCAGAATTGCGACTTTATAACACGCAATTCTGACTTTATATCTCGCAAATGCGACTTTATTTCTCAGAATTGCGACTTTTTTTCTCCCAATTCTGACTTCATATCTCGCAATTGTGAGAAAAAAAAGTCACAATTCTGACTTGATATATCGCAATTGTGGGGAAAAAAAGTCAGAATTGTGAGATAAAAAGTCGCAATTATTATTATTTATTTATTATTCATTGGCGGAAACAAGCTTCCATAGATTTCTCAAAAAATGAGCTTACAGAAAGATTTTGTTTGGGCGCAGTACCACATTTTCCCCATTAGATGCCTGTAAAACTCCACTGGTGGAAACAGTGGTTGGATTTGTGATTTGCAGTTGAGTTTTTCTCTCTCAAATATTACAAGCACACACAATTTTTTTTTTTTATACACACAGTTATCGTTGCATAATTTATCCAAATGACTTTATAATATGCAGAAGCAGAAAACAGGAATAAAGCGATTATTATATTTATAGGCCAAACCTGAGAAAATTGCACCATCTGGTTAAAAAAATTGCATTTTATTTATTTTTTATTTTGAAGCCTTGCCAACAGAATGAAAGCCTATTAACAAAGACTGCATACCTTGTATAGTTAAATGGCCCTGAGATTAAAAATTGCAATGGCTTCAATGGGGACATTATTGTAGGGAATGTCATAATATAGAAAAATTCCAATAAAAATACACACATGTGCCAACATTTATGCAGCTGGCATTAACACTGCAGGCAAACTGATCAAAACTGAAGCAGACAAAAATGTCCATAAGGTCCACAAAGGTTAATTTCTTAAAGGAATAATTCACCCAACAATAAAATTGATCCCATAATTTCCTCACCCTCAAGCCATTCTATGTGTATATGACTTTTTTCTTTCAGCAGAACAAAATCAGAGTTGTATTAAATAACATCATGGGTCTTCCCAGCTTTGTAATGGCATTGAATAGTGCCCGAGTTTTTGAAGCCCAAACAAGTAATTCATCCATCATAAAAGTAATTCATTCAACGCCAGTGGATTAATAAATGGCATCTGAAAGCGAAGCGATGGATTTTTATATGGATATTTAAAACTTTAAAAACTATAATCACTGGTTTCCGGCAATGGCCGTATACACGTTCACGAAAGAGTCGAGTTCAAGCGGAAGGGTGACCTCTGACCCGACTTATGATCTGTTTCACTAATATTGCCACGAGATGCAAACAATATGCATGTTACTATGATTTTAAAATCACTTACAAATTCTTCTGTGGGGATTTCCTGTTTTAGAAACATTTCCATGAAAATGCAATGCTATAAACCCAAAAACGACTGTAAATATGATGATGTAACAGCAACATCAAATAATTGTTTTAACAATATAATGATAGGATTTTTTTATCAAATTATAAGCTTCAAGTTTTTATTTTAAAATCCTCAAAAATTGGCCCCATTTACTTCCTTTGTAAATGCCTTACTGTAACCCATTTTTGATTCGTTTTAAAGGTGAACTAAGTAACTTTTTTACCTTAACTGAACAGCTTCGGAGTCATTGGAATGGTTATAATACTTATTTCGGGTTGAATGGTGGTCGTTTTGCACCCCCCTGGTGCCTGTGAGCGGAAAATACGCACTTGCAACTTTGGGGCGGCGGGCCGCCACGTCAGGAAGTATCGCGTGATATCAGGTCTCGCGATGTAAACAATTGCTTTACGGCCAAAAGAAATCTGCTAAAATGCTGTCATTATTGCGCTCCCTCACGCTGTCCGAACCTGAATGAAGAAGACGTTTTAAAGAATGTCCCATCTGCTTTGATGTCGTTGATCTACTAGCCTCTCGTGTCTGAGAATAGCCAACGAGTTTTTACAACAGTGTTGTCAAATATCTATTCCGAAGCTGTGGGGGGGAGCTCTAGAGAGAAACCTGCGAGCAAAAAGCGAGAATACAGCGAAGAAATCCCGAAGCTACTGAGTGCTGCTTTAAGTAATCAACATTATGCAATAAATACTATTGATTGTGCATATATGCAATAATATAAAATATATGTTTTATATTGAACCCAGAATATTCCATTAATAGAAACAAGCCAACTGCATCAAATAAAGTGAGGCTTGTTTGGTGTATCTTTAAGTTTATGGCCATGGTTGTTTCTGTAGCAATCTTTTTCCTCACGGTTGCATAAAATGTCCTTTTAGTGTCAGCTATTAGCATCATTAAAGACATCGAATGGCTTTTGTGGACTTTTGCTGGTCAATGAAACCTCAGTTAACCAGGCTTAGATAGTGAGCAGGGATCAATTGCTATTTCTTCTGCCAGATTCCCAGAGGCTCCTTTATTGTAAAAGGGCCTGAGCTAGAGTTCTTTATAAGAAAGGCAGAAAGCTGGGCCTAAACCACCATCTGTTTTTAATGAATCATCAAGAAGTGGACCTGACCAGCCTGACACCTCTCTATAAGACAATGTTTCAGGTGTTGACCTAATCCAAAGTTCTGCTCTGTTCCTGATGAGACTAGACACAGTGTCAGCCACCCTTGTCCATTCAGAAAATGAGACACTTTAGTGCCATGTGTGTGTCATTTTTGGAGCGAGTAAGCATGACTGTCTACAAGCACATTGCAGTATGGCTGAGATATTCCATGTTTTGTCACTACAATTTTAGAGACAGAAGTGAAAAGGATTCTGCATTGACATAATCAGTCTTTTTGCATCCATGCTTACAATTCACACTTGGAACATGTAAACTACTGTTGAAAAGTTTGGGGTCAGTAAGATTTTTTTAATGGTTTTGAAAGTTTCTCACCAAGGATGTTTTTTTTTTTTTTTTATCAAAAATACAGTAAAACATAATATTGTGAAATATTAAAATAACAGTTTTATATTTGAATATATATATATATATATATATATATATATATATATAAATCTAGACGCACCCTAGCGGCAGCAAAATGTATTTTGCTTCCAGGGTAGTCTAGCAACTCTCCATAGACCTTCTAGCTGCAAAAACCTAAATTGGGTCAGGCCAATCACGTCGTGTATAGAGTAGGCGGGGCGGGCTTAACATAATGACGACAGAGTTGCGACGGTTTACTGCTATTAGAAAACAAAGAATGACGGCTGCTGGAGAACAGTCTTTCGAATCGGCTTTGGCCGCGACTCTGGAGGACTTGAAGTTACGTTTTTCTTTGAGAAAAGAGCAAAGAACGGCACTTAAGTCATTCTTAAAAAAGGAAGATGTGTTCGTAGTTTTGCCGGCCAGATTCAAAAGTTGAATCTATCAAGTAACGTTAGCTCTGCTATTGGGAAAACGCTCTGGTTGGTTGAAGCGCTGTCCTATTGCGTGCAGATGGAATTTGAAAGACAGCCGTTTATCCCGCCCCTCGGATTGAGCCGTGTCTATGGTGAGTTGCCAGACCTAACATCTTGATGTAGGTCTGGCTTGCCAGGCTAATATATATAAATATATATATATATATATATATATATATATATATATATATATATATATATAGTGTGTTTTCAACATCATTACTCCAGTCTTCAGTGTCACATGATCCATCAGAAATCATTCTAATATGCTGATTTGCTACTCAAGAAACAATTCTTAATATTATCAATGTTGAAAACAGTTGTGCTCCTTAATATTTTTTCGCAAACCATGATACTTTTTTTTTTTTAGGATTCTTCGATTCTTCTAAAGAACAGCATTTATTTGGAATATACATCTGATGTAACATTATAAATGTCACTTTTGATTAATGTGTCCTTGCTGAATAAATATATTTCTTGAAATACAAATATTACTGACACCAAACTTTTGAACAAATGAGTCCTTCTACGGCAGTGCTGCGAAAACACCCTTTTGGAACCTTTATTTTTTGGAGTAACAAGAACTGATGAGTCATTTTCAATAAGACCAGGTATGTGCATTAAGAAAGTCAATATGGTCAACTGTGGTTTTTAATCACTGGAGGCTCATTATTTTGCTCAGAATCAGCAATGCTTACCTTCTGGTCATGGCTGTAGGCTAAGGCCCAGTCCTCTTGTGTGTGATGGAAAAGCAGACTTAAGACAAAGAAGCTCAAGCGGTACTTCTGATAACTGGCACCCTCATCTGAGCTGATGAGAACACTGCTTTCAAACTCCGGGTCGGTCAGCACCATTATCTAAGAAAAAAAAAACAGAAAAAAAAACAGAAAAGCACAAAGGTTAACCCTGTAAAGCTCAACGTATGAAATAATAGTCTGAAACCCCTTGGCCAAAAAGTAAGATGCAATGTAAATCAATAAGATCTTTATAACAGTATAGTGGACAACTGATTAAATGCAAATGAATATCAGTTGTCATTCTGTATCTCCCAATTATATGTCTGTCAGAGTGAACCAACAAGGGACAACTAAAACAAAGGAGAATGATGTGTGTAAATCCCCACGGTATGACTATTTTGCTCCATTTAAATTGAATTTTTAGGTGAACTATTCCTCCATTAAGGTTTTAAACCCCCAACTAAAGCTCAGACTAGGTCAAGGTTGACCATTACTTCCAGTCTAAATGGAATAATAGTGACACACTGAGCAAACTGGTTCCACTTTAGAACTGACCTTGACTTAGTTTCCAAGCTCTTCCTAAACTGTTTCTGGCTGTAAGGCAACTCTGTGGATGGGCAAACCATTTAATTAAACCTCTTCTGGTACTGAATATGCTGCATTACGGAAAGTGTTTCTTTTTTATGCCCGTGCTTGACTGGGCAGCTGCATCTGATCTCCATGATAATTAAAGGGTAAGTACACCTGTCTGCACATTAAATGGGTTCGCACCTAAATGCCAGGCGCCGTGTTCACTGTCATACGAGGATAGCCTCAGTGCTAAAAACAGTTGCAGACATTTTCATTACGGAAAAAATGGCACATATGCTGTATATTCAAAGTTTTCTAAGTTTAAGTGGAAACTAACAGGTTCTAAAGCATTTTGTTGTACATTAAGCGTGCACACTTATAGTTGACATCTAGACGTGTTAATATTTAGCAAGCAAACTGTGAAACATAAGCTCGAGACCTCCCTACCTCTATCATCTCACTCTTTCTCTCGCCTCCATCCACCCTAAATCTAAACGGCTGTTTTCTTCCCTCAACTGGATTTGAATTGGAAAAACAGTGGTGCATTCGTCACTGACAAAAATCCCACCTCTCTCTCCACAAGCTTTAACTACGAATCCTCCAGGGCGGTGATTTAGATAAATTGTTTTTCATTAAGCAGCAATAAACAGCCAGCCGAAACACAGCCAGGATTTTGTTGGCCTGGGTCCCCGATTTTTACTGTTCATTATCATTATAAGAAGATGGAAAAGGGCCCCTTGTGTCTTCTGGTGTCTTTGGGCTTGTCAGATGCAATTCAGAGATTTTAGGGTCTAATCATTTTTCGTAATATTGCATTGAGTAGCAGCATTCGAAGGGAAAAGACTTGCGCGTTATGTCTAGTTAACTTAGTGCTCAGGAAGAACATCCACTAGGGGGCCTTACCGAATTTACAGGGGCCTCAAGATGACTAAAAGGTTAAAAGGGTTAAAAATAAGACAAACCAAGCATGACAAAACAATTAAAAATCAATACATTTCTCATTTTATTAAAGGTACAATATGTAACTTTTTTGCTTTAAAAATGGCAAAAATCACTATTTCTATGTTATATATTTTTTTTAGTTGTGTACTTACATTATCCCGACTGTTTCCAACAACTTTCAAACCAGGAGAAATTTGTAATTTAATTTGAAGACACGTACCGTTTCGTTATTTACGTTTTGTCGCCGTCAATGGCGTCATATCCGCGTTCTCCCTGGTTTCTGCTTGTACTGCCATAGCAAGCAGAGCCCTTTGATAGTAACCAAAGCGACAGACGTGGACAACTGTGTAGTTCGCAATGTCTATTTGCACGCTGTTGTTGTTTCGTACAAACATTATGGACCATGGCAAGCAGACTTTGGATAAAAAAGGAGAACTAAAACGAGAATCAATATCAGCGCGGTGTTTTCAAGATGCCTAGAGCTCCACGTCCGAGACTTCGACCGCTCCTACATGTACTTTATTAAACAGGTGAGCACATTTACATAAAACTAATCAATGTTATATAGTTCAACAATGATAAAATGTTAGAATATGATCTGTATGTTATTCTAATGTTGATCTAGCTTACTGCTAGTCTCATACAGACAAACTAACATAGAATAACATAAATTTCAACACATTCAAATGCAGTTTAGTGTGATAGTGTAATGTTAGACCAAGTGAAACAGTGCTGCGTTACCTCTCAAGTTTAATTTGTCTAATAAACTGACCTGTAAGTAAGTTAGTAATTCTGCACTTGCGTGTAGTTCGGTAGAATGAAATGTCCATATTCCTTTTATATCCGCGGGACTCGCGTCGTGTGTGGAGCTGATAGCTGTCTCTTAGCAATCCCGAACTGCTTCATATCATGTATTTACTCATCCATAAACATTATTAGATCGGTCGGCTTGACGTTGACGACAAGATCCATAATTCTTAGCAAATGTTGCGTCATCAAACTACGCCTTTGTTATTGTAAGAGGTTAGCGACCCCTAGCGGCGAAAACAATTACATAGTGTACGTTTAACCCCCTCAATTTTTTTCCCAACAAGATTCCCACAGTCTTGGAAAACATGGATATATAAGGGAATATTAAAAGTGATTTCTAGACCTGAAAATCTAATGTAAATTAATAAACTCTTAAAATAACATAAAATGTTTCTTGTATCATTTAATTTTAGTACAATACAAAAAAAATAAAATAATCGCCATCCTTCTAAATTATTAACAACTGGAAGAGATGAATAGTGTTATGGACAATAAGGGACCTTGTAGACAAAAATGTTGAGAAACCGCTGCTATAAAGAACATTTTGTGCACTGGAAAGGTTCCATGGATGTTTAATGTTCTTCATGGAACCATATGCCTTTATTTCAAGAATGCATATAGTCAGATGTACTGGACTATTTTACTTGACAGTGTTCTCATAGAGCTAAGCATAACATGCTTGCGCTAGCAATTCCCATTTTACCCTGGAGATTAAATTAATGGGTGGAGATCTTCACCCTTTACTTATGTAATATATGGATATTGGATATGCTGTAAGGAAAGTTCAAAATGTGCAAAAATGTGCAACTTTTTATGCGAGAGTATTCTATAGATTATATGCACATATGGATCACAGTCAGATAATGTACTGTAGAGCATTAATCATTCACAATTTATGTTCATGCTAAAAGATTGACTTGCATCTACATCGGCATCACTGATATTATGTAGTCTGGGTGCATCAGAATGACATTACATCACAAAACGGATCCAATTTACACCTCTATTTAGCACTGTCCATTTAAATATCAGGTGTAGACGGGGTCTGTGAGTCACAACTGGGCTGTACAGCGGGAAACCGCAAATCTGAGGTCAAACAGATACTGATGGAGCATTAGCAGATAATTAAGTTTTCAAGTCACTAGAACATGACAACTGTGAACAAATGTTTCTGAGCTGAACAAAGGAGTGAGGAGAGTTGCAAAGTACAATCAATAGTGTTGAGGGCTCTCTGTTATCTGCCGACACCCAGGCGGCTACCGTCCTGCAAACTAATCTACATGCGGCGCACAGTTAATGGCCCACACTAAGCCTCTCGCCGCTGAACGAGATTGGGGTCAGCGCCGGTAAGGCAGTGTAAACAGCAGGAAAAGGACACAGAGTCTCAAAATAATCATGTCACGGCCGATCAACTGTGTTTTATAACAAATAGAGTTGTGGAAATATAAACGGGCTCATTTGTCGGCGATCTTCGCATCAGCATGTAATCTCATCTCCATCGGGTGCTAAAAGAGCCGCACACAAAGCACTTTGGATTCTTGGCAAGTTCCCATTTAAGAGCTGAGGCAGAGCTGCAGAAATGTCATGCCCATCTCTCAAATGGAAAAGTGTTCTGTTAAAGGTTATAGGCCTAAACTTAGCCCTATTTGAAAAGAGCCATGGGATCTGCCAGAGTCAATCCTTTTCTCTAGATTGGGACTGTGTTTGCCCACATAGTCAGGGAAATAAGCAGACGCATTAATCCAGTTTGTGCACTAAACAACAACAATACCTTCAGATGATGAATATTGTGCACTTTGCGTGTCCACTGAGCAGATACAGTTCACAAAAGTAGAAATAAACTAAAATCTAGTGCTTTTCCAAGGAGACCATCCATCTGTTCTGATGGGAAATTGTACTAATGGGAGCAATAAATAGTCTGAGGGCAGATAGGGACGAAAGTTTAAGATATGCTTGAAGGACTAGTATAATGCTGTGGTTTATTTTGGGATGTTTATGGGCTGTCTTTACATTTTCTTTCATTTGAAATTTCAAAATATCATACCATTTTCAACTAAGAAAGAGAAGGGGAAGGAGAGGAGAAGGAGAAGGAGAAGGAGAAGGAGAAGGAGAAGGAGAAGGAGAAGGAGAAGGAGGGTTTATTGAGCCCCAAATCAGAATGAGTACTGACTGATCATGTGACTCTGAAGATTGGGATGTTTATGGGCTGTCTTTACATTTTCTTTCATTAGAAAATTCAAAATGTCATACCATTTTCAACTAAGAAGAAGAAGAAGAAGAAGGAGGAGGAGGAGGAGGAGAAGGAGAAGGAGAAGGAGAAGGAGAAGGAGAAGGAGAAGGAGAAGGAGAAGGAGAAGGAGAAGAAGGGTTTATTGAGCCCCAAATCAGAATGAGTACTGACTGATCATGTGACTCTGAAGATTGGGATGTTTATGGGCTGTTTTTACATTTTCTTTCATTAGAAAATTCAAAATATCATACCATTTTCAACTAAGAAGAATAAGAAGAAGAAGAAGAAGAAGAAGAAGAAGAAGAAGAAGAAGAAGGAGGAGGAGGAGAAGGAGAAGGAGAAGGAGAAGGAGAAGGAGAAGGAGAAGGAGAAGGAGAAGGAGAAGGGTTTATTGAGCCCCAAATCAGAATGAGTACTTACTGATCATGTGACTCTGAAGATTGGGATGTTTATGGGCTGTCTTTACATTTTCTTTCATTAGAAAATTCAAAATATCATACCATTTTCAACTAAGAATAAGAAGAAGAAGAAGAAGAAGAAGAAGAAGGAGGAGGAGAAGGAGAATAAGGGTTTATTGAGCCCCAAATCAGAATGAATACTGACTGATCATGTGACTCTGAAGACTGGGGTAATGGCTGCTATATATATATATATTAATATATATATGAAGAGTTCAGATGCAGAAGCCTCTAAGTGCCATCTGAAATTTTCTTCTAGAATGATCATTTTTATCAAGCTCGTTTATTTAAGGCGAGACACGGCAGGCAAAAACATCGATTTTTCATGCAGTGGTCAGTTTTGAGATTTTGGCCGAGTTTACTCCTTCAATATGTATTCTTTCAAGCTGCTATAAAGAAAACGCTGAAAATATACATTACGATGTTTATTTTATTACATTTTGTTTACTTGCGGCAGTAAGTTTCTCCCGAATTTACCAGGAAGTTAGTATTCCAACGCGACATGCCGAGCTCCGTCTGTTCACTGAAGTCTGTCATGTCCGGGATCGTTGTAAAGCTCTGAGTCTCCTGCACAACGCTATGTAAACCAAATATGGGCATTTCCTTTCTATCAGTAACCAATCGTGAATGTCCAAAGGGGGATTTAAAGTTAACGACGAAATCTCATTTAGAACTATTAAATCTTTAACTGCCGTTTTCTCAAAATTATTTTTTTGCGTTTTTTTGTCATTCTCCAGTACAAACATCTCAGCCTATGTAGCACCTATGTACACCAAACTTTCCAGTTATACACTTAGCAGTATTCTGAAGATCTGTTTAGAGGGATTTGTTAATAAATCATTCCTGGCCTGATTTATGTGACATTTTAATTTTTAAAAAATGGTGAAAATCGATATTTTAAGGCTATGGACAGTATATTTTGATTTCCTAGTTAATGAAAGCATATATCCTGAAATCCCTCTGAACATCTTTTTTCATCTTGTGTGTAATCAAAATGAAAAAATAATTTTGCTTCTGGCTTGATCATATTTTCAGATATATCTACTGAAAAAACATGCAAAATTGCACATATTTAATGAGATAATACCTAATTTGCATAATTAAACATACAAATTTCAAAAACTTGTAAAACATTTTTTTTATGAACTTGTGTAAGTAATGAACTGAGGAAGTTTCATGGTGATATCTATTATTTTAAAATTTTACCCTATTCACCTGTAGTGTCTCGCCTTAAGTTCAGTAACTCCTTCATCTTAGTTGAAAATGGTATGCATTTTTTCAAATTTCAAATGAAAGAAAATGTAAAGACAGCCCATAAATATCCCAAAATAAACCACAGCATCATACTAGTCCTTAAAGCATATCTTAAACTTCCGTCCGTATCTGCCCTCAGACTGTTTATTGGTCTCATTGCAGGGAACTTCACAACTTGCTAGTACCAGGTTGGAACCCCTTTTTGCATTTCAGAACTGCTTTAATTCTTCATGGCAGATTCAACAAGGTGCTGGAAACATTCCTCTGAGATATTGGTCCATATTGACTGTTGCTGCAGATTTGTCGGCTGCACATCCATGATGCGAATCTCCCGTTCCACCACATCCCAAATTGGATTAAGATCCATTTATAGTATAGTGAACTCATTGTCATGTTTGAGATGATTTGAGCTTTGTGGCGGCATGTTATCCTGCTGGATAGCCATGAGGAGATGATCCACTGTGATCATAAAGGAATGGACATGGGCAGCATCAACACTCAGGTAGACTGTGGCGTTTAAACAATGCTCAATTGGTACTAAGGGGCCCAAAGTGTTCCAAGAAAATATCCTCACACCATTACACATGGTACAAGGCAGGATGGATCCATGCTTTCATGTTGTTTACGCCAAATTCTAACCCGACCATCTGAATGTCACAGCAGAAATCAAGACTCATCAGACCAGGCAACATTCATTGTCCAAATTTGGTGATCTGACGATAGTGGCACTGGTGTGTTTTTTTGCTGCTGTTGCCCGTCTGCTTCAAGGTTCAACGTGTTCAGAGACGCTCTTCTGCAGAACTCGGTTGTAACGAGAGGTTATTTGACTCCCTGCTGGCCTGCACTCACAGTGCACTTAATGTTCTGGACCGTGTTTTTGAAGAAAACAGGAAGAAAAGTGTTTTCCCTAATAGACTGTCTTATAGATTTATCACTTACGCAGCGCAGAGATTTTCACTTAATTGTACTGCACGCATCAGAAGATTATTAAGAGGGCATCTCTGACGTTGATGGAGAAAGTTGCAGCTTTACTCGCAAACCACAATTCATGTTCATCAATAAGGTTAGAACCTGATCCGTTATAAACCTAAATACACTCAAATTAAATCAGCTCAAACCAGTCTGGTCATTCTCCTCTGATCCCTGGCATCAACAAGGCATTTTCACCCAGGTTGTGCGTGAAAATCCCAGTAGATCAGCAGTTTCTGAAATACTTAAACCAGCCCGTCCGACACATATGCCACGTTCAAAGTCACATAAATCACCTTTCTCCCCCAGTCTGATGCTCAGTTTGAACTTCAGCAGATCGTCTTGACTATCACATGCCTAAATGCATTGAGTTGCTGCCATGTGATTGGCTGATTAGATATTTGCATTAACAAGCAGTTGAACAGGTGTACTTAATAAAGTGGCCGGTGAATGAATTTCACATATCACTGTTTTTAAAGTATTGTTCACCAAATAAATTCAGCCTTTTCAGGCATAAGAAACGTCCTTCGAAAATATTTTTAAAAAATCCACCCACTCCTTTTTTATATCCCCATTAAATCAAAGCAGTCTCATTAAACATGCTGTTTTGATTCTCTGAGCAGTGTGACATCATACTGCTCTGGCCCCGCCCACAGCCCCTGACTGACAGTCCTGCATTACCATAGTTTCCGCCCTCAGCGAGTTTTACACTATCCGCCATTTTCTCGAGCAACTGTAGCGACAACAGGGTCTCGTAATCAATCCCAGTGTTCTGTTGTTGGATGTAAGAGGGAACATAAGAGTCTTCATTTTCTCCCATCATCTGAGCCACTGAGGACCCAGAGGATTTGTTTTATTTTGAAGGGAATGCACCCCAAAATTCGTTTATGTGTGCGCAAATTATTTCACTCCAGACTGCTTTGTGAACGAGGGTCAGTACAAAGCAGGCTTTGCTAAAAAGTTGTTACTCAAGGATGGATCAGTACCAACTATTCGTGATCCAGCTTATAGTCTCCGCAGAGATACTTGTCACGGCTGTAATGAATGGGAGAGCGCGCACTTTATTACAGTTCATAAGAGTGGTTTTACGGATATAAAGTTTACCAGTTTATGAAGCACCCCCCGAAAAGTCATAAAGTCTGTGTATATTTGTTTACTATTGGTTATAACGAGTGTTTCTGTGTAATTCGCAGTGTATGTTGATGACAATGAAAGGGAGAGAGAGAGTTTATGGATAAGACCTTAATGCGCACTTATTGTACTGATTTTCTGGAGTGAAAACAGATGCTTCATCTTTTGTGTGATGTACAATAAACTTCATAAAGCTGATTAGTAAAGTTTTGGCCATCATTCGGACAGGGGTCCGCTAAAACAGGCTTAGTGGATAAAAGCAAGATGACAAATAAGTTATAACCGTAATTAAACTAAACCATACCTGTTCTATCTCCATACAGCATATATTCTCTGGCTCTGTGAGCATTATTGTCTGACTCCGCGTCGAAATGAACACCGCTACCGAGAGTTTCTGACATTTTATTGCGTGAGATTGTCTTGTTTTGTTGCTGGTATGTCAGAGAATGAGCTCTTGAAGCTCCGCCCTCTTCTTGAAAGGGCGCCGGGAGCAGCAGCTTATTTGAATTTAAAGGGACACACACAAAAATTACATGTTTTTGCTCACCCTCAAAAAGTGGCAATTTTAACATGCCATTAAAAATTATCTGTGGTGTGTTTTGAGCTAAAACTTCACATACACACTCTGGGGACATCTGAGACTTATTTTACATCTTGTAAAAAGTAGAATAATTGGTGTCCTTTAAAAAATCCAACTGAACTGAAAACATGTTAGCGTAATATTGGTGCACAATATTAATATAACATAATTAATATAATAATATAAGTGCACATGCCAAAAATTTCTGAATATAAAATAAAATAATTGTATCAATAACTATTATAATATAATATAATATAATATAATATAATATAATATAATATAATATAATATAATATAATATAATATAATATAATATAATGCATGCTGTTCAGGTGTGATTTTGGCTCATTATTCCAAGAATTGCTGCAGGTTATTCCGGTTGGTATATGATCTTTTTATAGGCTTTTGGAAGGCAGAAAATAAAGAAATATTTCAACATAACTAGCTTTATCTGAAGTAGGGGAACATGGAGTCTCTCAAAGAGAAGAAAAGGCGTCTTACCTTTCTCTTGTTGGTGGGGCAGACATAGAGGTAACTCAAAACGGTCTTGACTCCCACTTTATCATTCAGTCTCTCATAAGTGCTGCCATAATCAGTTGATCTGCAAATAGAAGCAACATTCTCAATATGGCATTCAGAAGGCATTTAGTTTCTTGTGTGTGATGGGGGGAGTGGTGGTGGTGGTGGGTCCTATTATTCCCTATGTTATGGGGACCAAAATGTCCCCACACGTATAGTAATACCAGTAAATGTTGACCTTGTGGGGACATTTTGTTTTTTTGGTCCCCATGAGGAAACAAGCTTATAAATGCTACAGAATGATCTTTTTTTGAAAATCTAAAATAGCGATTTTGTGTGTGGGGTAGGTTTAGGGGTTGGGTTGGTGAAGGGGGATCGAATATACAGTCATATCCATGCTCCATTCATAGCCTGGCCGAAATGAGTACATTCCCCAGCAAAATGAATCAAGATAGGAATTTGTGGACCTCAGCTGAACTCAAATGATTGAACAGATTTCTGCAAATTATATTCATGAGGGTCTTTCACAGATTTTTTTGTTCTTTTTCCTAGCTATTTATATTTCCCTGATCCTCAGCGATGAGCGGAATAGCTCGCTAAGACAAACACAATCTGCTGAGCATATGCTGAGCAATTCTGCCTTGTTCTACAAATAGCAAAACTAACATCATCCTGCAACCCCTGGGCATAACAGTGACAACTGATCCAGAGCATACGCTGATTTGTTTGGAAAGGCTAATGATATTTACAGTCTTGCAATACAGACGTGAGCACGGACAGTAGGAACAAGTCCCTAACAGAGATAAGAGACTACTGAATGATACCAGCATTTCTAACCGATGTATTAAATGAAAGTATTTTATTTAGCATAATATATTGATGTGCAATGGCACGTCAGAGGGGCTGAGAGGTGTTTATACTCTATGTGTTTATCATTGCAACCAAAACAACAGGTGCTATTGCTGAGAAAATACATTCTGAACTAGTGAAAAGCACTTTACAGGTCACATGAGGAGCAGAGGAAAAAAAAAAAAAAAAAACACCCGACAACCACAATATATTATAAAGCTGTTGATTTTAACATTTCAAATCATTTTATCAAATCACATTGCATTTAAAGGTGTACAGTAAATGTTTTTAGATAAATATATATATATATATATATATATATATATATATATATACTAGTTTTATAGCCTATACTATAAAGTACATAATATATAACGTATATATACAACTTGATATACTAAGACTGAAAATTATCTCTAGATGTTAAAATTAAAACCTATGCCTGTGAATACAGAAACATCATTACAAAAATACACTTCTAGGTTTTGTTTAGTTTTTTTTTTTAGTTCTTGTCAACTCTACAAAATCCACTGCATGTACCCGGTTCCTGTGTTTTTTATTTGTCAAAAGCTTAATAGAGTTTCGTGTTTTACTTTGATTTCCTTTTCCTGAACTCGCTCTCCCCTCTCCTCCAACCCCTCATTTTATCTCAGCAACTCTGTCTTGCCATTCCTGCCATCTCTATTTTTGCCTCCACCTCTCTTTTTCTCCTGAGTGTTGCCTATTTCAGCTGAGTAAAATATGCTTGTGTCCCGTCTCTCCCACCGATTTCTCTCTCTTATTCAACGTCTGTGTGGGAATATATAACGCTCTTATTTGTATATCTCAAATGTATATTTGCTATTTAAGCCTTAAAGGAATAGTTCATCCAAAAATAGCAAATTCTGTCATAATTTACTCACCCTCATGTCACTCTAAACACCTTATGATTTTCTTTCTTCCGAGGAACTCACAAGGTGAGTTTTTGAAGAACATCCTGGCCTGATTCTTTCAAAATATCTGACAACTCTCATTCAAATGTTGTATATTCCACACAAAAGCTACACTCTTAAAAAATAAAGGTTATTTATTGGCATTGATCATGATGGTTCCATGAAGAACCTTTAGCATCCGTGGAAACGTTCCATTGTACAAAAGGTTCTTTATAGTGGAAAAATGTTCTTTAGATTCTTAAAATCTTCAAACTAAGAGAAAAAAAAGTGGTTAAGAACTGTTTACTGAAAGGTTCTTTGGGGAACCAGAATGGTTCTTCAGTAGCATCTCAACAAAAAAAAAAAAAAAAACCTTTTGGAACCTTTCCTTTTAAGTGTGTGTAGTTTGGTTCGCTTGGTTTGTTTGGTCCCGACCAAAAAAAAAAAATAAAAAGATTTAGTCCTGGTCCATTTAGCGTTCACTTTGGCATTTTAACATCGAACCTAAAGATACCGAACCTAAAGGCATAGGGATATGTTCACAACCTGATTGGTCGCCTTTTATTACGTTCAAGACGGAACTTACCGAACATCCAAATCAATGCTGTGTTAAAAAAAAAAATCTAAAAAAAAATCAATGCTGTGTTCTGGGCTAAATGCGCTCGCTGTATGTGTGTAGCTACATATGATGGTATTTCGACCAGATGAGAACTCGTGAAGAGCTTATAAAATGTGTAAAGGAGTTAAAACAGCGGCAGGAATTTCTCCGTTACACACACAAACGAAGATCTGCTGTGAGACTCGGTTCTGACGCCTGTACCGAACTCTGATAGCCTAGAAATCTAGACGCACCCTAGCGGCAGCAAAATTATTTTGCAGCCAGGGTGGGTCTAGCAACTCTCAATAGACCTTTTTGCTGCAAAAACCTAAATTGGGTCAGGCCAATCACATCGTGTATAGAGTAGGCGAGGGCGGGCTTAACATATGACGACAGAGTTGCGACGGTTCCTGCCACTTGAAAACAAAGAATGGCTGCTGCGGATGGAGAACAGTGGTCTTTCGAATCGGCTTTGGCCGCAACTCTGGAGGACTTGGAGTTAAGTTTTTCTTTGAGAAAAGAACAAAGAACGGCACTTAAGTCATTCTTAAAAAAGGAAGATGTGTTCGTAGTTTTGTCGGCCAGATTTAAAAGTTGAATCTATCAACTAACGTTAGCTCCGCTGTTGGGAAAACGCTCTGGTTGGTTGAAGCGCTGTCCTATTGCGTGCAGAGGGAATTTGAAAGTCAGCCGTTTATCCCGCCCATCAGATTGACCGTGTCTATGGTGAGTTGCCAGACTAAACATCTTGATGTACGTCTGGCTTGCCAGGCTAGAACTCTGATGAGCAACATCACGACTATGACGAGAAAAAAAAACAGGTATGCTGGAGCATTCTGTCCTTTTTTAGAGTCTCATCTTATGACATCATGTCCCGTTTTTGGTTAGTTTACATGTCTTTGGTCCCTGTTGCGTTCATATATCATTCGAACCGCACCGGAGTTCACACTTATTCAAATGAACCGCACTAACAGAGCAATCGCACCAGGGTTCGTTTTAATTGAACCAAACATCTCAAGTGTGAACACACACAAAGAGTTTGTGTGTGAGGAACAGCTTGAAATTCATGACCAAACGTCACAAATTCACTGAAGTGAAGTAGCAATCTGATTCATGAGTTGGATCTTTTCATGTAATCAGTCTGAATGATTCATTCATGAATCGGACTGATCAGGTTCTCAAGTTCAACTCATTCCCTCATGAATCAGTTGCAGCTCAGTTTAACTGGAGGTGAAGATCAGTGCACAATTGACATTTCAGCATGTTCTTCACACAACGCTATCTTATAAGTAATTGTAATATTTATGCTTCTGCATCCTTTTTGAAGATTTCTTCTTCATTCTTTCCCAGAAAATGTGACTCAGTGAAATGTGGCTCTAACATGTCATGTACCATGCTTTTGTTTAAACTACTTGTGAACAAGTTAAAGCTGAAAAACATCACACATGACAGCTCACAAAAAAAAAACATTCACATCTCTGTGGGGACCAACACAAAGTAAATAATTCATGCTCTCCCAATGACTATTTTACTATGTAAAATATAGCCGAAGCAAAAGCAAGAGAATAGGCCCAGCTTCTCAAGTCTGAATAATTTAGTAGGAGAAACGAGCTGTTAGCCAACACAATCCTCCCCGAATCTCTAATACTTCTCCATCACGTTAGCTTGCTGTTCACAGCAATAGTGCAGAGACGATAGTGTTTTGAACACCATCACTGACCCCATACCAAAGTGACAGTCTCAGAAACACATCCCCACTCACCGCTTCCAAACAGAGGCAATCTAATTTGAGGCACCATGGAGGATTCACATTTTCCATCGCTCAATTCTTTTTTTTCCTCTTCCTAGGAACGGGTCCCACCACCAATAGGGCAGTAATGGATTTCAGTGAAATTACAATGCAATCTTCCCTTTACTGTTTTATTTTGGAGTGACAGCAAAATAAAGGCACAAGGATTATTCACAGCAGGACCGTCACTCCTTCCAGATATAAATGTAAAAGGAAAGTGAAGTGAGAAATAAATAGAGGAAAAAGAAAAATGAATGAATGAATGAATGAAATTTTTCTGCCGTTTTTAGGATGTAAAAACTGTATTTTCATGGCACTCCACCGGAAAAAAGAAGCACAATAGCATGTAATAGCAAAACAACAAGCAAATAAATACATTTACAGTAATAAATTGGATGTCATCTTTAATATGATATCTATTTAATACACTGTGTTATCCAATAATAGACATTACCTCAATAGTTATTTAATATAGAAACCAGCAAAACATAAATATAACTAGAAAATATATACCAGAAAAAAATATTTCTATATATTGCAAAATTATCCATATTGTTTCAGAATAAGAAGTGTTCTGCTTGAGACTGCTTTCATATATTTTAGTAAAAGATGAGTTCCTTAACCCTCATGTGGTGTTCAAAACCCTATAACACCTGTGGTGTTCCCGGTCAAAAATGACAGGCCCATTAAAAAAACTTATAAATCACTCATTATACCATATTTTCACCCAATCTTGGATTCAATCTTTTTGTCAACTTGTTCTCTTTCAATTAGGACTGGTTTTATATTTCTGTTTGCATCTGATTAATCATGGGCCTCATTTATCTGAGAGTAGGCATCTCATTTTTTGAGTAAAAAACAAATAATTTATGAGTAAATTTGGAAATATGAAAAAAAAAAATGAAAAAAATGGCTACTGTTGATCACACTAGTCTACTCTAATATTTCACCAGGAATTTTGTTTTGAAACTTTTGTTTTGTAAAAAATATGGCACATAGTCACACTTGTGGTCTGTTTGAAAATTGAATACAAAACCAGTCCTAATTGAAAGGAAACAAGTTGATAAAAAGATTGAATCCAATTTTGGGGGATAATATAGCATAACGAGGGATTTATAAGCTATTTTGTGTAGGCCTGTCATTTTTGACCGGGAACACCATAAGTGTAACAAGGTGAAAAAAACAACACAAAAAAAGTAAAAAAAAAAAAAAAAAAAAATTGGACAACTTGTTATTGTCTCTGTGAACAAAGTCACTAAGTTTCAGTTCAATGCGATAACATTAACTAGTATTTTCAGGAAAAAGAAAATCTTCTCCAGTCAAAAATGACATGAACACCACATGAGGGTTAAATGGATTCATTTCAAAAATAAAAAAAAGGAATAAAAAGGGAAGAGGAAAATAAAGTACAGTATCGCTATAGTTAAGGTAGCACAGCAGGAAATGAGCTCATAATATATTGTCTTGTCATAAGACTCTTATTTAAGAAGATTGAGGTGGTTCATATTTTTATAGTATCATGACATTCTGAAAGAATAATGTTAATAATGTTCATGTTGGCGGTTTCATTCTTTTTATGATGTTGAATTATGAAGGTGTGAGCCGCTGCTAAAAGTGGTGTGAGGGTTTCCTGCATTTGTATGACTTTCTTCTATGTTTATAATGTTTTCCTTGCACACAGCTAAGAAAGATGTGGTTTGTCATGTTATTCAATTATTCAATTCCCGCCAGAAGAGCTCTGTCGAGGCGGCTGGTATAATTATGTTTATACACCTGCTAGCGAGTTTGGAGAATTGCGACGGGGACTTTAGAAAACCATTAAGAATAACGAACATCAAAAAAACAGTATGTTAGGAGAAAAACACAAGTCAGACACATAAAAGACCAATAAAAGCAAATGCCTGAAGCAGTGGCGACATTATAACACGGCCTAAAAACACAGCATGGACCTTTTCCAGCCTTCCAGGAGAGAAATGAATGCCGTGAAAAAAAAAATCACTGCATCAAAATCCCAGTGTGAATTTAAGGTCGGGATATAAAAAGAGACTTTGTTCTGCGGTGGCACGTGTGTGAACGTTTCACACTGAAAGCTACGGGGACGGGCACACTTTGGTGAAACATAGGCAATAGCTTTAAGGCACATTTTGCGTCTCACATGGCATCACTGTACCTTGTCTTCTATTTTCACGTTGAAGATTGGAACGCACATCTGGGAAATATGGCATTTCAACAGGAAAAACACACACAAGAAAACTGTTTGCGTTCAAGGTGGAGACGCCCAATGCCAAGACGTGATTCCCGACAGTTGACCATGTGCCATCTTTGTTTCTGTGAAAATTGGCTTAGTCCTCTGAATCTGGAACTGCACGGCGAAAATTAAACTCAACGCAAACTTTCAGTGAATGTACTGTAGGAAACATGGTAGACAAAGACATGGATGTGAAAACGAGAGGTTTGGTGGCCAGGTATCACGTTAGGGATTGTCCGTGAGGAGAAGCCAGATGGTGAGGCAGTAAAGTAGAACAATGTGGAGGCATGTGCACCAGGCTCCAGGGATGGCAAAAGAACAATGAACACAGCAGAGAACTTCAAAAACAAGCCACCACGTTACCAAGAGAGGCTGAACCTCAAACATTCACTATAAATACACAGAATAACCGAGGAAGTAACATAACTGTTGTTTCAATCACTCCTATTCTAATATGTGCAGTATAACTCTGATGCATATGATGTATAAAAATGATTTTGTTTGATATTTTTTCTTTCATGTGCAGAAACCTTGGCCCTAGAAGTGTGAAATCCGAGGTGCCCGACGTACCTCTGATGTGTAAATTGGCCAGAATGAATATGGAAATTATGTAACGTCATTTATTTCCGGCGCCTGAAAAAGGCAAAAGGGAGAAGAAATGATTCTCCTCTTACTGTATAAATAACTAATTGCTGGTGAGCTTTCAAACTAGTTGGCTTTCAGTATCACTTCAGTGCGTCATCAAGCCTGATCGTGGTTAACAAAATAAAGGCTATTAACTTTAAGCTAAAGTCCAAATTATGGAAGGGTTTCAAAAGAAGTTGTTGGCGATTGTACGACAGAGCCATGTGTAAATTTGCAGTAATACAGAAGCATGACTAATGTTTATAACAGTTTGGAGATGGTGCTGTGTGATTTGCTCCATTTGTTTTAAGATTATATTCACATGTTAGCATACATTTCAACACAAATGCACCATTATAATTTATTGTTACACTGTCTAAAAAGGGAAGCAACGTGACAAAATATAGACTGATTATGATTAACAAAGCTGTTATATATCTAAGCTATTAATATATTAACTGACACCCACGACGGGCACTTGTAGTGTAAAGCGCTTTGTTGATTATAATGATGAAACATGTATACTTATACATGTATAATGTTGCAAATTATGTTTTGAAATAAATGCTGTTCTAATGAAATTTATAAAAAAAAAATAACAGTAAAATAATTGTCTACTACTAATAATAAAATTATAATAATACGTTAAATTTAACAAGGACGATATAACACTGAAGACAAGAGTTATATCTGCTCAAAATGGAGCTTTGCCATTACAGAAAACAATTCAAAAATACAATAAACAAAAGTTATTTTAAATTGTAATATTTCAAGATATAATCGTTTTAGACTGTAAATTAACTTTTGAATTGCAGTCTATGGAACTCTCAGTATCTTACTGTTGCCAAGTCTACAGTCCAATTAGTGAAATAGTGAAAGATCTGGTAGTGTCAACATTTCCAGTGTAGACACAATGTAGGACGTACGAGTTTGATCAATATTAATTTGCACATCAAGCCTCTCTGGAAAAATCCCACACAGAGCAGCACTTCTCATCAAGACAAACTCCCAAAGATCTAGTTCAGACCTCTGTGATTCCACCTAAAAATATAGAACTTGTTCCTGATCTGTTCCTCAATACACAGACACACATAGCTCTACTTTTCTGATGCCAGCTGGCCACTGTCCAGCAGATAGTGTCCGTGTTTGCTCTGATAACACCGGGCAAAAACACAAAGGTGTAGGGAGCAGAGAAAAAAATGAAAGGAAGGGAAAGATACCCACTGGATCAATCGCTTGGCCTTATATTCCACAGGGAGACTTGAAAAGGATTGTGAAAAAATCGTACTTGAACTTGTGCTAGTTAGATGAGACTGTAGAGACCTGAATCCCTCTCGCTTTGGCAGCCCTGGGGCTAAAGTGAGCCTGGAGGATGGCAATACACATTCAGTATTGTTTGGCTGTGTGGGAACAAAGGTGGAAAGGGAGGTGAACACGGGCAGGAACGACGCATCACAGCCGGCTTTAAGATTCTGTTGTGATATATTACGCCGAGGAAGTTTGTGTGTGAGGTGAAGGTTAATCTGACTCCAGGCTGCCGACGTTGACATGAATCAAGCGTTTGCACTGACAGACTAACTGTGTGGTGGTTTTGGGGGGAAGAGACAAGACAGGAAGACAGGGAGGAAAGAAAATAATAAATGAATTATTTCACAAGCAGCATAGCTCATCCTGGGTCGACATTTCATTCAGTAACCATGGGCAGTTTTGATTTACAAGCTGCTTAATGTTGATGATCGCGTTATTTTAAATATGCTTATGCTATCGCATGTTTCTGCCTCTTCACCTGTTTTTTTTTTTTTTTTTTTTTCAGGAGATTCACTACTCTCTCAGAAGATGTGTAATAGCGCCCCCTACCACATAACAGTAAAAACCCGGAAAGACAGAAATGTCCGTCAATGGCGGGGAAAGAGTTAAAGGGATATTTCACCGCCGGAAAGATGAATGTGTATTTAAATTGGGTCATTTATGTAGTAAAAATGTGACATTATTTTTGAAGTTGGTGCCTTCTAGACTGAGAAAAGCCAGAAAATGTATTTTTGGCTCATGTGGATGAAAGACAACAACTCCCAGAATGCACTTGCTTCGCTGCCCTACGAGGCCACTCCCAAGCCACGCCTACCGGTTACAGAGGGCAGTATCGGAAGAAATGATACAACTAGGCTACTAGTTGACTCGAAACTGAAAAGACACCGTTTTATCGTGAGATCGCGGGTTGAAAACATGCGGAACTAGCTCCTACTACTGGCTGTAGTCTCTAGCCTCTGGCCAAAAAAGCGAGATGGTCCTCACTGCAGAACATGAAATCCAGGGGGAGGAGTCTGATCCAGATCCAACTCCTCCCACCTTACATATACCTAAACCTACCCATCTCCACCCCTTAATCCCTAAACCCACCCCTAAACCTACCCATCTCCACCCCTTAATCCCTAAACCCACCCCTAAACCTACCAATCTCCACCCCTTATATCTGGATCCAACTCCGCCTCCTGGATCTCGTGTACTGCATTGAGGTGCTACTGAAAAAAGCCTCCATCTGAGTTTTTTTTCCAGACACACAGTACAGAACTCTCTCGTCTCAGGGGGACATGAGGGAGGGAAGCACGGTCATTCGAAAATACTACCGGGTTTCTACTGATACAAAGCTTAATGCTAATCGGTGAAGTATCCCTTTAATAAAGTTGCCGTTTTCAGGTTTCATCATAAATGTTTGTCCAATAAATCGCAAATAAGCTTTGTGCTTTGTTACTTTTGATATGAAACAGTCTCAGCGTTCAAATTCTGTCCATTTTATTACAAAATTCAAACAACAAATACCGGTTTGGCGCTCTTTATTGTGGCGCGAGCGAGAGATCACTACAGCACCTCAGTTCAAGCCAAGCGGAGCGCGAGTGTAAGCGATCATTCCTTCCTTTTTACTATGTTACAGAACAAAATAAACATGAATGAAAATCAGAAAATATATTGAAAGAGACAGGCCAACTTACCGAAATCCGTATCATTTCTCAGACTCATGTAATCGTTCAATCAGTGTTTCAACCGCAGAAAGACATCAATAAAACAGCTTGCAATCTGCTTTGTCACAAAAACCCATTCGTTGACCATTATCTTGATAGTCAGCAAGAGAGCTCGCCACCAAGTGGACAAGGGTGAGAATTGCAGTTACAAGATACAATAGATCACCCTCAACTAACTAACTAACTAACTAACTAACTAACTAACTAACTGTTTTTATGAGTGAGTTATTGAATCACTTCGTTCAAAAACACAGATTAATTTAGGGACAGAAACAATGACTGTGTTTCTGAGTGGTTTATGAGAATCATTCATTCAACCAATTTGTAAAAAAAATTGGTGATTAATTCAGTAACTAAACACAATTGCCTGGAGGCATTTAGCTGTCTGTCTAGTTCTCAGTGAGATTTTTAAACATTTATGACATTTTAAAATAACTTTTTTTATATATTTAAAATAAAATATAATTTATACTGTGATGCAATACTCACATCATTACTCCAGTCTTCAGTGTCACATGATCCTTCAGAAATCATTCTAACATGATGATTTGCTGCTCAAAAAACATTCCTTATGATCAATGTTGAAAACAGATGTGCTGCTTAATATGTTTGTGGAAACAGCATTTATTTATTTATTTTTTTAAGTATAAAAATATTAATTTCAGCACCATGAACAATACCTCAAAATTGCACAGCTTGTACAGGCAAGGTGTGTTTTTCAAATCAACTTGCCGGATGATAAGTAAGAATAAGCCTTTAGACTTATATTAAAAAGAAGGACCTGAGCCATAGGCACCAATATTTCATAATTTGAATATTGAATTATACCTGTAACAAACTACATAGAAACCATCCAGAACAACCTAGCAACCACCTAGCGACTCACTAGAAACGGCAAGGAACATCTAGTAGAGTATACCCTAGTTTGTTCAAAAATCAGGTGTGCTGTTTTCTGAGGATGCCACCAGGGCAGATCAATATTAAAGGAGGATAACAGTGATATAGGAAACAAAACAGGAAGTTTTGCTGAAACTGCGTGACACTTGTTGTGTTATAAAGACTAAAGCCTCCTGAATACTCTTGACCTCCAGTTATTGTCTCACTGGTGATTTGTGCATGTTGCTTGGAAAACTTTGTTTTACTTCGGAATACTTGCAGTGGAGTAACACACTTTTGTTCATTTTTAAATCCCTTTGTTGTATCACTACAGTTCCATCGGAGAGCTCAACCAGACTTGACTTCACACTCAGATGCATGACTGAAAGTTTTATGATGACTATGACAATCCATTCTGCTAAGCCGAGACGAGGACGGCGGAGACGTGACGGATGTGTTTGCTATCAGGGTGTCCAAGGAAATGGCAGCAAATAAAAATTTCATAATCTGGATTTCCACAGCAAGCTTATCTCAGTAAGAAGAGAGCTTGTGTGCATGCTGTAATTGTGTTTAATGCTGGAATGTACATTCACACCAATACTTTTACCTGTCAACACACAAGTCCCTGTTAGATTTTGCTGTATTTGGCTGAGCAGTGGTTTGGGTGGCTCGCCAATGTATTAGATTTCTCCAATACATAAAATAGGTAAGCTTGACCAGAGTTCTTGTGGGGAGAAGAATTTATTGAAGGTTTGTAGTGTAGCAGACCTTCAGCAGCGATGTTTGCATGTCGCCCTTCAACAATCTGAACCTGTGAGACAGAACTTGCATGAAGACAAATGGGCTACAAACAATAGAAAACTGTTAGGGCCTCCCACAGGAAATCGATCTACCCTGCAATCTACTCTGAGCAGTGCTGTGTCTTTGTCATTCACACCAATCAGTTTCTATGGGCCATACACCTGTATGGACCATTTGCTGAGTATTTTCTCCTTAAAACTGCAGTGAACCAAAGACAGACTCAAAAACACGGTTTGAAATCGCTGGTGTTTCTGACGTCACAAACCTTGTAACCAATCAGGTCAACGTGTGATCGTCAACGAGTGGATCTCTGAGCTGGTGTGAGTGAGTGGAGGCGGGGATCATTTGCATATCCATAGAACCGTGTATACTAAATGAGGCAAGGGTGTAGAGTTACATTCAAGCTATTTTAAGACATGAAGAATTGTTTAAAGGGGTGGTTGATTATGATTTCACTTTTCTAACTTTAGTTAGTGTGTAATGTTGCTGTTTGAGCATAAACAACATCTGCAAAGTTACAATACTCAAAGTTCAAAGCAAAGGGAGGTATTTGCTTTTAAAGAAAAGGACTACAACAAACCCCGCCCCCGGGAACACGCAGTCCATGTTGAGAAGAGGAAAAGTTGTTGTATGTGAGTCAGCTCAAACTTTAGCATCCATCTTTTCACATGCAATAGAAAGTCACTCTGTGTGCATCTCACAACAGTTCCTATATGAGCGATTTATAGATTTATCATGACAGAATATCTTAATTGAAGATAGTTAACTCCACATCAGCAACATAAATTCATCAACTAACCATTCAGAGACGTCCTGTTGCATTCTACATGTTGTCACTTCTTCTTGAGTCTCTCCATCTTTGTCTGACTCCGTTTTAACATTAAAGGCAGAACAGTTTCTGTCATTTTAGTGTGTCTGCCTGATGTAACAGCAGCTGCTAACACACACAAGCTCTTGAAACCCCGCCCTCTGCAGCAGCTCATTTGCATTTAAAGGGCCAGACACAAAACGGTGCGTTTTTGCAAACCCTCAAAAAGTGACAACTTTAACTTGCTATATAAAAATATCTGTGGGATATTTTGCGTTAAAACTTCACACACACACTCTGGGGACATCATAGATATATTTTACATCTTGTGAAAAGGGCATTTTACCACCCCTTTAAATATGTTTAAATTGCCATTTCGGTGATCAAAGATAAGTTTTAAGGGATACAATTATTGCCTACAATAATGTTTAAGAATGTAAAAAGACACAATTAGTTAACTGTAAATTACCTTACCAAATCATTGCGCTTATTGTTAACTAAAACTAAGACTATAAGAAAAGAGTTACCGTTCATCAAATTAAATCTGAAATAAAATAAAATTGAAATATTAGATGCCTTAACTGAAATAAAATTAGTTTAAATTGAATTACTAAAATGATTCAAAAGAATTTAATTTAAAACTAGGAATATAAAAACTGAAGCGAATAAACATAAGCATATAACAAAATTACTTTAAGTCAAAATATAAACTAATTCAAAACATGAATAAGTACTATTAATAATTTCGGAAGCCCTGAACCGCAACACAAATTATAAAAAATTTTTTTTTATTATTATAATTTTGTTTTTTTTCGAGAATAAAATTATGAGAATGCAGTCTTCCTTAGAAGTTCTTTTTTTGTCCCTTTTTTTTTTTTTTGTAAAGAAATGCACTTGTGAAGTCGAACTGCCTCGGACATGGATCTAAACATAATAGTAGCTTTTTACTTTTATCTGGGCTTTCAACAAATTGTTTGTTATTGTTAATAGGTGGTTTGCAGTCACGTGATTGTGATGACGCGCGAAATTCAGATGGAGGGCAGGAAGTGAAGAGCGGAATGGACGAGATGGCGGAAAGTCCGTACTGGACTACTTTTGATGCTATTACAAGAGAAATATACAACAAAAAAATCAAAACATATGTTGGACGTGATCCTTACGTTATGAAGAGGAGCGATTTTTCAACTGAATTGAAAGATTTTGCCTGTAACGTTACAAGTTTGTCTTCAGTTACAGGGGTAACTTACAAACTCAAAGAAAAGAAGAAACAATTACTTTGACTTTACAAAGTTCAGAAACTGGTACGTTACACAAACATAGCCACATAAGTTAATTCACCTTTGACAAAGTGATCACTGCACACACACGCATTTTCCGACGTAGGTTTGCAAGCCATTTTTTTCCGGCGTTTTTCGGTCAATTTCTTGCCTTTTTCCCCCTTATGAACAACAACTTTTGGTACTCGATAAAAACTCCTCGTGGTTTCATCGATTTGAGCAACCATAAATGACGCAAAACATAGGCATTTTGAGTTTGTTATAGTGGTTCTAAATGTAGCAAATCACTTCCTGCCCTCCATCTGCATTTCGCGCCATGGCAACGCAGTGAGGTGACGTCATATGCAAACAAGCTATTGCATTATTTTAGTATTGTGTTAATATAGCTAATTGTTCATGGAAATGTCAATATTAAACATATGTAACTTCCTCACTGAATCTGCAGAAATACTTTCTATGTGCAAAGCCTCACAGGAAGAAATACACACAAGGTGAAGTTACTCCACGAATTGAGTCTAATTCAGTCTATTACAATTGGTTGCGCTGTAACCCTGCAGTTATTTTGGCAATCCATGACAGCGGATCGGAGAGAAAAGTAACAGGCGGTCGTTTAGTCTTTCACCCAAAAACAGTCGGTATAGGTGTGACACCCTCATCCAAAAGCGAGTTGGCTAGTGGGACGCCGCCTTAAGCAATTTCCTCGTGAAACCGCAACAAAGACAAACGTATCTCCTCACACACAAAGACTCTTTCAATCTGGCACAAGTGTACACCTTTCAATTTCCTCTCAGACACACAGCAGAGACAATCACACACACGCTCACACAATTCAGGCCTGAGGCAGACTGTCAGCGGCAGTGTCTCTGCTCTAATAACAGAGCTCATTGAAGCATAATTGAAAATGACTTTGGAGAATTGCCACATTAAGGGAGCATGGTGGATATCTGCAGGTGTTAAGGAGAATTGTGTTCGAGAAAAATAGACTGAGAGAGAGAGAGAGAAAGAAAGAGATGAAAGCCGTGCAGGGGTTTCCCGACAGACACAGAGAAGAAGCTAAATGCGGAAAAGGAGGGTGATAGGGAGGAACGGAAGGGGATAGAGAGTGGATAAATAATAGAACTAATAGCATTTACATTTATAGATGGCCCGCAGTCGGAGAGGACGTTCCCTTCTCTACAGGTTCTGAAGGTGACCTCAAGAAATGAGACATCTTTCAGGGGAGAGATAGAGAGAGGTGAGATGGGGAGAAGAGGAAAACAATGATGCACGGATTGCAAAAACGACAGTTCTCCTGCAGATGTGCATTTGCGAGGTGTTTCGGAGAGACCGAGAAAGGATGGCTAGCATGAATGTTGAAGCGAAGCTCTTCACGCCGACAACACAAAGGTCAGAGAGCTCCAAAAACAAAACACTAAAACACGGAACAAAGTAATACATATAAATGCAAAAAAATGGAGGAGACTAGAAGCAAGAAAACAAAAGTCGTCCGGGAAAAAATTAAATTAACACTATTTACACTCAGCAATGGCCTGCAAACTCCCCAGGCAATTACAAAGAAATGGCGTGTAACACTGAATTTTAAAAAAGAAAAACTGAAATGTAAGCTTAGCGTTAAGTTCTGCCAGGAAGACTCAATCAGCGCGTTATGAATTAACTCACTTCTAACCAATCATGTGTTAACACTCTCAGTATAAAAGAATGGTACTTACATCCGTCTGAGTTCGCAGATACTGACGGCGCCAATTACCTCCATCCTCCCCAACCACCTCCAAGATGGTCCTTCCCTCCATCCTCCCCACCACCACCAGGATGGTCCCTTCCTTTACCTCCAGGGGGTCGGCTGCGCCCCTGCCTTCATCTTCAGGCGGGATTTGCAGATTCCGTTACCCTCGCATTGCTTGCTAAGGACGGGGCCTACGCCAAAGACTATGCTTGCTGAGCTATTAATAAATTTACTCTTGTTATATCATTTTATCTCCCGAGTCTTTCTGGTAGAAATAGTATTTACTTGTAAAACCTACTGCAATTTTTACCATGGGTCGTGACCCTTAACTTTGTGTCTGTAAAAGATCAATTAAGTATAATTTGTACATAATAAAATGCACGCTAAGGGCAAAAGGTCACGTGAGGTACATTCTGTCTTTTTTTTTAACCAAATCCAAATTCAACACCGCTCTCTGTTCAGTTTAAAGGTCTGGAGCAGTTTCTTGACTTACAGGTCAAAACGCCAGACTTGTTGGTTTCTCGCAGCCAGAGCTTTGACTTATGGGATAAGGAGATATGGTCAGGTACACATTGCAATTTATTCCTACTAAGAACCGACTTAAACAAGAAAGGACAGACCTGACCAACATGTAATACGATGTAACACAGTTTGTATTTTTATATGCAATTTAGGTTATCCGAAATGGATAAAAAACATGCACACTGACAATAATAGAATGTTGGGTAACACTTTAGAATAATGGTTGATCATTAAAATTGACATATCATAAAAATCTGAGTGTTTCCGTGTTTAAGTGCTATAATCGGGTCCCCAGTGCATCTACAAACCCAGTAACTTTTGTTTTGGTACGCCTTTCTCTTGAAGCATGTAAAAAAAAAAAAAAAAACAGATCAGATCAGATTCCGCTCCCCTTCTCAGATAGGAAAGGGATCTTATTATAATATCACCATCTCTTGATCTGAATGTTTCCACCCACGGAGCGTTTTTTCGCTCACACTCAGAAAGGGGCAACTTTGGCAATATAATAAATTATCTGGGGGGTATTTTGAGCTGAAAATTCACAGACACATTCTGGGGACACCATAGATTTATATTACATCTTGTGAAAAGGGGCACAATGTGCCACCTTTAATAGAAAACTTTGCAGGAAGTAATGCAGGACAAATGAGTAGTACTACAGTACATTAACATTTTAGTTACTGCTATTATAATATAGAAACAAGATTAAACCTTCAACGCATACCTCGGGTCTTTAGTGACCCGGGACGTCGTTCACTACCATCCTCCTCATTCATTTTTTAAAGTTAGACATCAACCTTCTTAGCATTACTCAATCAATTCATTATAAACAATATGTGACCCTGGATCACAAAACCAGTCATGAGTCGCACGGGTATATTTGTGGCAATAGCCAACAATACATTGTACGGGTCAAAATTATCGATTTTTCTTTTATGCCAAAAATCATTAGGATATTAAGTAAAGATCATGGTCCATGAAGATATTTTGAAAATTTCCTACTGTAAATATATAAAACATTTATTTTTGTGAGTGAATGCAACACAATCATGAACATAAACGAACAACTTTAAAGGAGATTTTCTCAATGTTTAGATTTTTTTGCTCCCTCAGATTCCAGATTTTCAATAGAAAGATTATTTATTCAGCTGTCAGATAATGTGTAAATCTCAATTTCAATAATTTGACCCATGTGACTGGTTTTGGGGTCTAGGGTCACATATAACCAGAAAAAAAATGTATAAAATTATAAAAGAAATTGTATAAGGTCGCCAACAACCCGAGGTGTGTAACAGTGTTAGTATTTATTTTATTTTATTTTTTTGCACAACAATAATTGAATCTTTGATGACTGAATGAGTGCAATTCACCTTTATTTCACAGGGTGGCAATGTCTGATACACAATGATGAAGTGATGTTTCACTCATAGTTACCGCAGGCAGAAAACAAAAGAATAGGAAGAATCATCAGCAAAACTTGAAATGGCTCAGCGATTTACTGCAAAGCAATACTGAATGCAATCAAATATAAGTGTCACTGTCACTTGATGGTGGATCAGGTGAAGAAGCTGTCTGTGATCAAAATATTGATTTTGAAGATGTTGAAAATGACAGTTTTGAGAATGTTTGAGATCGTGAATATAAGCCAGATGCTGTATGTACTGGGAAATGAGCTCTGACGAGGACAGTGATGATGGTATAAAATTTTTGCACTCAAGCACCAAAAGGTTACAAAATATGGGTTACCGAATTAGGTGTTAGGTTACCTAATATCAGGAGAGTTATAATTTATCACGACAGTTAGAGATCCATCCGTGTTAGATGTAGATCCGGGTCAATAAAGACCCAAATATGTAATAATGATTGGCGAGACATTCATGCATTTAAGTGTTAACTAATCAGTAGCAAATTTGACTGAAATTCTTCATTAGGCAATCAATTGTCTTTTTTACTCCGAACATGGTCATAAAATGCATCACTAATAATTTAAGTGTGACATAGTCACTCTTCAAGAATTACTAATGAATTACTAAGAATTACTTCAAGAACTACTAGTGATCTGGACCATTATTTTAAAGTGAAATAATGGTCCAGATCACTAGTAGTTCTTGAAGAGTGACTAGGTAACTCTTAATGATGCATTTTATTTATTTTATTACTTACTGATTAGACAATCTTGTTTCTATAATAGTTAATAGTAGTAGCTGAAGTGTAGTATGTAGAATGTAGTACTACTCATTTGACCTGCATTAATTCCTGCATAGTTAGTATTAATGATGAACCATTATTCTAGTTTTACCAAACATTTAGTTAAAATAATTGTGCATTTCTGCTCATTACTTTAAAGACTAAACAAAGCAGAATATACTGTTTTGCTTGTGAATATAAAGTTTACTTACTACTAAGTGCTCAAACCAATCTTTTATCACAGATTTATTGCCACTATCCTGACAAACTTTGGCAAATCCAGTGATTTGATTTGTCCCTCAACCAGGTACCTGGTCACATGACTTTCCTGATGGACTGACCAGAGAACCAATGTACTACAGAAGTTGCATTATACCATCCAAACAGATTACAGTTTTCCAGGTCTATTTAATATGCATCTTATGGCCTGGGATGGGACTGTAGGCAGACTGCCTGAGGCTGAGACTTGAGGAGAAACAAAATCAATACAGTATAGCCAAGCTATTCTATTGCCATGATTTTGAATCAATACACTTAAGTATCAATCAGTATCAGTGTTATTATTCTGCATTGATTTGATTTTTAGGTAGGCCAGCTTATAAAAATCAATTGTCTCTTATTTAATAGTTCAATATCGTTTTAAAGTGAAATTGATGACATAGGTTCACCTAATTTGTTTGTTCAGTAATAGAGATTAAAAAAAAAGGTGCAATGTGCAAAACAATGTATTGTTTGCAAGCAATTAATCACAAAATTATAAACTTCATAAATGCATAAAAGTTATATCTATCTATCTATCTATCTATCTATCTATCTATCTATCTATCTATCTATCTATCTATCTATCTATCTATCTATCTATCTATCTATCTACAGGTATATGTCTGTATGTCTATCTATCTATCTATCTATCTATCTATCTATCTATCTATCTATCTATCTATCTATCTATCTATCTATCTATCTATCTATCTATCTATCTATCTACAGGTATATGTCTGTATGTCTATCTATCTATCTATCTATCTATCTATCTATCTATCTATCTATCTATCTATCTATCTATCTATCTATCTATCTATCTATCTATCTATCTATCTATCTATCTATCTGTCTGTCTACAGGTATATGTCTGTCTTTCTATCTATTTGTCTGTCTATATGTCTGTCTGTCTGTCTGTCTGTCTGTCTATCTATATGTCTGTATGTCTGTATGTCTATCTATCTATCTATCTATCTATCTATCTATCTATCTATCTGTCTGTCTACATGTATATGTCTGTATGTCTATCTATCTATCTATCTATCTATCTATCTATCTATCTATCTATCTATCTATCTATCTATCTATCTATCTGTCTGTCTACAGGTATATGTCTGTCTTTCTATCTATTTGTCTGTCTATATGTCTGTCTGTCTGTCTGTCTGTCTGTCTGTCTGTCTATCTATATGTCTGTCTGTCTGTCTATCTATATGTCTGTATGTCTATCTATCTATCTATCTATCTATCTGTCTGTCTACATGTATATGTCTGTATGTCTATCTATCTATCTATCTATCTATCTATCTATCTATCTATCTATCTATCTATCTATCTATCTATCTATCTATCTATCTATCTATCTGTCTGTCTACAGGTATATGTCTGTCTTTCTATCTATTTGTCTGTCTGTCTATCTATCTATCTATCTATCTATCTATCTATCTATCTATCTATCTATCTATCTATTGTTCTATCTATTGTTCTATCTATAAAACAGAACTACAACTAAACTCCTTAGGATGGTGACATCTTTCTCAACCGCACATCTTGTCAAGCATGCAGAAAATCCTCTCTAGACCATTCTTTTCTCGCAGTGATCTTCAAGAAAGCTTTTATGTTCAGAAATTAATCTTTAAAATAAAAGAAGTACAAAAGTTTGACATTTCCACAAGGCACTATTACTCTTGCATGAGAACTGAGACATTCTCAGGTCGCAGCCAGAAGGACAAACATCGGTTGCGCACACACGCAGA
Organism: Rutilus rutilus; assembly: GCF_951802725.1. Classification (NCBI taxonomy): domain Eukaryota; kingdom Metazoa; phylum Chordata; class Actinopteri; order Cypriniformes; family Leuciscidae; genus Rutilus; species Rutilus rutilus. The sequence goes on along the minus strand of NC_140210.1, from coordinate 39,393,070 downwards.
TGCTAGCTGGGGAACTAAATGGGGATCAGACCGTGGTCAACTCAGGATCATTCCCGGCATGTCAACATCCAAAAACATGGAGCTGTGAAGAGAGAGAGACAATGAGCTCCCTGTGTAATCCATTTCTGGTTTCAAGGCATCTGTTTTCTGGGTAACTGTTAAGCACAGCTTACATACAGTATGAGTGGATCTGAATGTGGAGAAGGAGAGGGATTTGTCCATCACGGATGCACAGACATGGACGTATCCTCTCAGGACAGGAAGACTGATATAAGGTGACATCTCCATGTCATGAGAATTCAGGTCTGCGAGAGTGTAAATGCATGTTTCTGACTTTATATCTAGAAAAGGGAGCATAAGGATGGAAAGTAACAAGAGGAGACTTTCATACAGGGCCAACATGTGAGTTTGAGATGACCGGATGATTGTACACAAAATGTATAGAAATTATACAGTATGTAGAAGACGAGGGAAGATGCCCCTTTTAGGAACTGTGAGCATTCACTGTTAAATATTAAGAGATGCGTTTAGCTTTACATGATGCTCATCCAATGCATTATTAAAAGAAATAAATTAAACAGCTGCTATAGCACGAAATCTTGTCCAACCATGCTGTAAAATCGCTATAATGCATTTTGAGAATTTAGTTAAATAATTGAATAAAGACTGATCAAACAGCATCCCAGTCAAATACATACATCTGATTTACACTATATAATTCAATGAATCATATATAGGCCTTTATTTTTAATTCATGACAGCAGTTAACTTTGAATTCAGATCAAATCATTCCACCTATTTGGCCTTTAGGTTGTGATAAATAATGAACACGTTTGAAATGTGCAACTAATTTGTGGAATTATTAAATTACGTGAATTACAATATTTTTTGCATTACCCTAGTGAAAAATAAATATTCTAAAATGTATTTGAAATACATTTATTTTATGCTAAGTATACTACAAATACATTTACATATCTATGTACGTATATAAATACCCTGCAATTGTACTTTCAGTATACTAATTAATATTCTTAAAGTCTGCTAAATTGGAACAACTAATTTTGTACTTAATGTACTTAAGTTATCCATAAATAATGGTGAGGTCCAACTAAAGATATACTTAAGTATATTTGATTGTGCTAAAGTGGAAATATTGCAAGTATACTATAGGAACACTTGAAATATCTTGCATTTTAAGATTGATATTATACAGTGATCATACTATCCTTACTAATAATGATATTAAAACACATTTTAGGCTTAATATTAAGAAATTTGCATTGTACAATAAAAAAGTACTCCAAATAAAGTTTAATTATAATATTTATATCAGTAAGTCTCAAGCGATATGTCAGTAAATATGTTAATAGATTTGTAGTACAGTATACTTAATATGAAATAAAAAAAAAATTAAATACATTTTGTTTTAGTTTTTTTTTTTTTTTTCACTAGGGAAAATATTACAAATAAAAGCAACAACTGTTCTACACTGCTAATTGAATGTCTGAATGTGCAAATTTAACTTTTCATGTGCCAAAATTTTTACTGTACACATAATGAATAACAAATGAATAACTGCGTCCACAAATTTTTAAATGCCAAGATAAAATAAAAACATATTGTTGTTTATATTACCCAATGAAAAAAAAAAAATACATTATTTAACCTCAAAATTGCCCAGATGGAATACATCTTGTGAATGAAAAATGAATATTAATTAGAGCATAACCACCAATAATTGTGTTAAGATGTGATTTAGTTTTTACTTTATTAATTTGATCAAATAAATGTCTTGGTGAGCATAAGAGAATTCTTTCAAAAAACATTCAAATGAATCTTATCGACCACAAACTTTTTAATTGTAGTTTACATATGAAATTACTACTACTTAGAGAAAAGGTTATCTAAATGTTCTACATGCTTGCTTTTTTATAATTCTCTGTCCTTGAACAACTTAAGTGAGCAGTTATGGTTCCTTCCAAATCCTCTCCAGCCTTTCCCCCCACATCCTGTGATCCTATTATACCCCAACACATACATGCAGTGTTCACAGGAACGATTTAACAACAAGAACAGATGCAACATGCCAAGCCCTGCTAATGAAAAATGAGTGTTCATTACTGTAGATGAGGATCTCTGCTAGCGGACGATTGCTATAGTGAGACAGAAAGAGAAAACTTTTTTTTTTCTTTTTTTTTTTTGTGACACCTGAATCATTCAGCAAATGTGCAATTGTTTCTTTTTGGCTCCTCAAAAGTTTCTTTTTGGCTCCTGCTCATGCTCACCCAAGTAAAAATAAATAAATAAATAAATAAATACTTAAGCACAATTTATTCAAATGCACTTTAGTATAACTAAATGTATTTGTGGCACACTATAAATTGGTATACTTTAAGTCTGTTATTTTGGAACAACTAACTCCAAAAGCAGTGCTGAAGTTCAACTAAATATCTATTAAATATACTTGTTTGTGCAAAAGTAGAACTATTTAAGTATACTTAAGTACACTTTAAATATACTCTTGTATTTAAGTTTTGAAAGGCAGTATTCACAAATTGAGATCATACTTTTAGTGATTTTAAAACACATTGCAATTGCATTCCAAGTAAACTTGAAAGTGCAGATTGGCATCATTATTGTGTGCTCCAAATACAGTAAAGTACTGTAATCTTTATAAATAGACTTTAAGTATATCAATCTAGAATACCGAAAGTATAGCAGGGTATTTATATTAAGTGTATTTCAAATGTATTTCATTTTAGTTTAGTTTTTTTAGTTTTTTTTGGGAGGTATAGAAGAGTAGACTCTGATATTATGATTTTCATTTTCTCTCTCCTTCCGCTCTCTCAGCATTTCTTTCGTGTTTTAGGAGGTGTTTTTGATAGTATGTTCACACAGACTCTCACATCCTCATTAAAATTGCCAGTGTGTTTCAAAGGAGTCTGGTTGGTGTTCGAAAAGGCAAAGCTCTGTAAAAGAACCACCTTCCAATTGCAACCGAAAGTTTTCATTTTCATCCCTTCATTCTTATTTCAGTGTTTTCCCTCCGGTTATCTGCTTCTTTTTCCCCCTCCAATTATAAGCTTTAGATCCAATCAGCCTGAACTTATAACTGTGGAGAGAAATATTGCTCCGAACTTTTTTGGAAAGTTTCCTTTTCATTGTCAAGATTTGCAATCCATCCCACTATCATTATCACTTAAGTTTGTTTTGGTTGTGCAATTTGTTTTAAAATGTTCCATTACCTTTATGCATTAGGTGTTAATTATTTTACTTATTGATAGTTTAAGAGTAATTGAAGTAAAATTGGTTTTGTTAATGAGTTTAAGTGCAGGCACTATTAAAGGAGTAAAGGGTTTACATTAAGTGGAAGTTCATTCTAGGACTCGGCATCCGAACAAACTTCAAAATAATCGTGCAACATTTTGGACATGAATGATAACCCAAATCATAAAACTTGTTGTGGAGTGATATACTATTACTAAGGCCCCGTCCACACTACTGCGTTTTAGTTTAGAAACGGAGAATTAAAACGAACACGATCTCCGTCCACACCAGCGTTTTAACTGCGTATTAGAATTGATCTCCGTCCACATTAAAACGACTGAAAACGCGGATCACGTGACCATTCACCAACACTGGGCATGCGCGTGCCGGTGTAAACACAACTTCATTGATAAAATGATCCCACCATGCGCTGGTTCTTCCCGGGTTAACCCAAAACCGACGCTCCATGTACGGTCGATACCGTCGCTGCACACGGGAATTGTCACAGATCGCTCGAATAATAGCTTGCCTCCGGCACATGTAGGCAGTTATAGCATTGTAAAATGCAGAATTTACTTGCACAACAGCTGCTAGCAAAGATATACGCCATGACTGATGACACCCAATCATAGAGCCGAGCGTGAGCCTCTACTACGTCATCGTTTCTAAAGTCCTCCGTTTTGACCCGTCCAGACTAAAACGCCCTCCGTAGATTCAAAACGAAAAACGGGTCGGCAGCGTTTCTAAACTTCTCCGTTTTGGGTCTCCGTTTTTGCAGTTTTAGTGTGGACGGGAGGTGCAAACGTAGCAAAAGGTCTCCGTTTTTAAACGAAAACACAGTCGTGTGGACGGGGCCTAAGTGATCAAACTTATGAGGTGTCAAAGCAAAACACAAAACAAAACAAAACAAAACACAAAACAAACAGGAGAAAAAAAACACACTAAACACAAAACACAAAACACAGAACAAAACACACACAAAAAACAGAACAAAACAAACAGAACAGACACAAAACAAAACAAAGCACACAAAAAAACAGAACAAAACACACACACAAAAAAACAAAAACAGAAACGAACAGACCAGATACAAAACAGAACACAAAAACAAAGCAAAAAAAAAAAAACCCAGACAAGACTGATTGGGGCTCTTTTGATTTGGGCTAGTAAGTAACCATCTAATAACCTCCAATAAACCACCCTTATAATAGCATAACAACATAGTAAATAACTATGAATAAATAACTATACTAAGAATACCTTACAAAACCCATGGCAACTCCATAGCAACCACCCACAAGCATGTGACGTCCAAAAACAAGGATGAGCATGCACCGTTTGCAGTTTTGAAAATGTATTAATAGCAATCCAACATGATTTAGTGGTTTGTTCTAATTCCAGAGTATTTCACAGCGCAGTGATAGATTCTTAATATTTGCAGTCAACTGAAAACAAGACACAGTCAACTGAGTGCCATGACAACAGAAAAGTGGCATTAAATGAACGCAGAAACACAAAACAAAGTCTAATCATGATGCTGCTTTTTTTTCAGCCTTGCAAGCACTTGCATTTCCTTTGAATGTAGATAAAGTGATATATACAATAATGTCAGCAAAGTTGATACTAAATTAAAAGAAGCATAATTAGTTTTGTATTCATGAATTTCATGCAACAGCACATGCAGCTCAAGGGTTTCAAACCACGGCAACTGTATATTGATTCATTTGTTTCTGGTGTGAATTTGTCTGAACAACATGCTCTGTAGAGTTTTTTATTTTTTTATTTTTTATGACAGACTTGCATTAACAGCACAAAAAAGGAAACAAACAACAGCGATGAAACCAGATTTTTCATCAACAGAACACTCTCAATTCAACAGATAAGCTCTGGAGGCAAGCAAAATATGACATGTGTCATTATAATAAATAACTGGGGCCGTGACAAAAGGAAAATCAGACCTTTAAACCTTCCATCTTTATGTTGGCGGATATTACCTGTCAAGTATGACTCAATTCCTCTATTTAGACTATTTTCTTTAGAATGAAAGACCCCTGGGGCCACTAACGCAGGACAGGGAACGGTCTGACTCCCATTTCTGACACATCTGGTGTGTTGATGGGATTTTAATTTGATTACAGCAAACATAACAAGTGCCTCTGAGGCTGCTTCTGAAACTAGAAACTGCTCGCAAATCCAGTCTAGTGAGCACATGCTGATGGCGGTGATGATATTCTCAATTTATTATTATGACAGACACTAAATTAGAGTTGGCTCCAGGATATAAGGGGAAGTCCCACCAGAGTGTAATTAAAAAAGGTAAGAATATCAATGAAAAAAACAGAGTGTGGTAAATGACCTTCTGAATAATAATCGTTAGTGATTTATGATCGCCGGAAAGCACGGGGAGGGGGCGAAGCAGGAGCGCAGAATTTTCATAAATCTTATATATAGTAAAAGTAGAATCATAAAACTGAAGAGGTTCATGAGCAATGTTGAAGTACAGCAGAGTAATATAGAAGGAAGGAAGGAAGGAAGGAAGGAAGGAAGGAAGGAAGGAAGGAAGGAAGGAAGGAAGGAAGGAAGGAAGGAAGGAAGGAAGGAAGGAAGGAAGGAAGGAAGGAAGGAAGGAAGGAAGGAAGGAAGGAAGGAAGGGAGGAGGAGGATGGAAGGAAGGGGAGGAGGATGGAAGGAAGGAAGGAAGGAAGGAAGGAAGGAAGGAAGGAAGGAAGGAAGGAAGGAAGGAAGGAAGGAAGGAAGGAAGGAAGGAAGGAAGGAAGGGGATGGAAGGAAGGGGAGGAGGATGGAAGGAAGGAAGGAAGGAAGGAAGGAAGGAAGGAAGGAAGGAAGGAAGGAAGAGGATGGAAGAGGAAGGAAGAGGATGGAAGGAAGGAAGGAAGAGGAGGATGGAAGGAAGGAAGGAAGGAAGGAAGGAAGGAAGGAAGGAAGGAAGGAAGGAAGGAAGGAAGGAAGGAAGGAAGGAAGGAAGGAAGGAAGGAAGGAAGGAAGGAAGGAAGGAAGGAAGGAAGGAAGGGGATGGAAGGAAGGAAGAGGATGGAAGGAAGGAAGAGGATGGAAGGAAGGAAGGAAGGAAGAGGAGGATGGATGGATGGAAGGAAGGAAGGAAGGAAGGAAGGAAGGAAGGAAGGAAGGAAGGAAGGAAGGAAGGAAGGAAGGAAGGAAGGAAGGAAGGAAGGAAGGAAGGAAGGAAGGAAGGAAGGAAGGAAGGAAGGAAGGAAGGAAGGAAGGAAGGAAGGAAGGAAGGAAGGAAGGAAGGAAGGAAGGAAGGACGGACGGACGGACGGACGGACGGACGGACGGACGGACGGACGGACAGGCAGATACATGTAGATAGATAGATAAATAGACAGATACTGTAGATGCCAAAACTGATGTCTGGCCTAAGAAAATTGAAGGATGATCTTCATCCTTTATTCCAATATTTTTAAATTTGTGTAAGCATATTGCTAAATAAATAAGTAACCAAGTAAGTATAAACCATACTATAATGTAATGTAATGTAACGTAACGTAACGTAACGTAACGTAATATAATAATAATTCCACAACTGCAGTGTCTAAGAAAACATTACTACTTGTAGGCAGTTTAGTATACTTAAGTATTTACTTTTATTTTCATTTACTTTAGATGTACTATACAAATAAATTCTAAATTGTTGGAAAAGTCATGTCTGACCAGAGTACGTTGTTTGAAAGTCGAACTAATGTCAATTCCATAAAGCCACTAAGATTGTTAAAAAAATAAAAAATAAACGCTAGATTTAACCCTAATAAGAGATGGCACAAAGAGAATCCATGGGGAAAAGGAAGATTGCTAAAGTTCTTGTTTTTCCTCTGGCTGAGAGGTAAGTTCTGACTTCTTTAAAAGGTCAGGGACATCAGGTAAGTCCTGCTCTGAAAGGTCTGACTGGTGTTGTACTCGCTGACCTGTGAAATATCAACTCTATATAGGACCTGCCGCTGCCAAAATGATGCAATTTGAAAGTCTGTCAGCGGTCACCCTTGCATGACCCCTCTCGGGCAGCGACGTCAGATGGAAGGAAGGAATGGGGGAAGATGGTCCAGAAACATGTCCATTTGATGCGGAAACTATACGACGTTATATGCGTGTATATTTGTGATCACAGCTATTTCAGTTCTGAACACTTTTCATCTCCTCCTATGAATAAACTTCTACCCTAACAAAGCGCAAGTATGTCTCAGACCTTAAGAGCTCTATTTGTTGCTGATGAATTATAAATAAGATATTAGGTGTTTCCTCTTCCTCTGAGAACGCAGGATGCTTGCATAAGAAAGAGGTACAGCGCTTTGAGCAAAACAAGTGTCAGTTCTTTTCCTGGCGTCGATATTTCCTTCACATCCACATACAGAGGGGTTCACTCACTTTGAATATTATCTGGGAAAAAATGACTGATCCAGCTCCATTGTTTAAGGTCACGCTGTTCATTAAAACTGACACGCCGTTTCTCAGAGCGATGCTCGTGGCCTGACCTTTCTCAAAAAGTCAACAGCTGTCTAGTTTTCTTCTAGCGGAACTAAACTTCACCAATTGCTCCTTCAAAATCCACCTCCATCTTAATTGAACTTTGATCTCAATTAACAATGAAGGTGTGTGGGCCCTGAAGTGTATTATATCATGAAACGCCACTGGTGGTGACCAAAGCTAAACGCAGGCACAGGAAGAAAATGGCAATCGGCGCCAGGGTTGTGCTTAGATTTGCTGCTAGCCTGTGTAAATGGGCACAGAACTCCCCGGAGGCCTGATTTGTGGAAAACTGAGTATTAGCGAGCCATCATTTTGTCAATACATACTTTCATTGCTGTGGTAGCAGTCACTGTGATGTATTATCTGCACTGAGCCGCAGGGTTTAGCCGGCTAGTGTGAGAATTCAGTCTTCCTCGTGACAGCTGGGTTTGTGTTTGCATTTGGGTTAGTGCTGATTGGTAATACGATGGTGTTTTTTTTTTTTTTAATTTTTCTTTCTCTTCATCTCCATCTTATAGGTTCAGTCCATTTTTCTATTTCAAATGACGTGCATATCATGAACACAATTCTGAATTGAAGAATGAAGAGGCATTTACTTTGACACAGGCAATGCATTCTGGGCAATGAAGTTTTCTTTACCCTCCTACGAAAAGTTTTATATTAAATATGATGAAATGTGTAAACTAAATACAAATCCTATAAACCTTTAAACTTGAGGGCTTTCTTTGTTCAAAACTTTTAAACAAGACAACATTATACAACATTAGAAAACTAAAAACAATTAAATACATATACATACATACAGTATATACATATATATATATATATATATATATATATATACACACACACACACACACACACATATATATATATATATATGGACACTCACCTAAAGGATTATTAGGAACACCATACTAATACTGTGTTTGACCCCCTTTTGCCTTCAGAACTGCCTTAATTCTACGTGGCATTGATTCAACAAGGTGCTGAAAGCATTCTTTAGAAATGTTGGCCCATATTGATAGGATAGCATCTTGCAGTTGATGGAGATTTGTGGGATGCACATCCAGGGCACGAAGCTCCCGTTCCACCACATCCCAAAGATGCGACTGTGGGGGCCATTTTAGTACAGTGAACTCATTGTCATGTTCAAGAAACCAATTTGAAATGATTCGAGCTTTGTGACATGGTGCATTATCCTGCTGGAAGTAGCCATCAGAGGATGGGTACATGGTGGTCATAAAGGGATGGACATGGTCAGAATCAATGCTCAGGTAGGCCGTGGCATTTAAACGATGCCCGATTGGCACTAAGGGGCCAAAAGTGTGCCAAGAAAACATCCCCCACACCATTACACCACCACCACCAGCCTGCACAGTGGTAACAAGGCATGATGGATCCATGTTCTCATTCTGTTTACGCCAAATTCTGACTCTACCATCTGAATGTCTCAATAGAAATCGAGACTCATCAGACCAGGCAACATTTTTCCAGTCTTCAACTGTCCAATTTTGGTGAGCTCGTGCAAATTGTAGCCTCTTTTTCCTATTTGTAGTGGAGATGAGTGGTACCCGGTGGGGTCTTCTGCTGTTGTAGCCCATCCGCCTCAAGGTTGTGCGTGTTGTGGATTCACAAATGCTTTGCTGCATACCTCGGTTGTAACGAGTGTTTATTTCAGTCAAAGTTGCTCTTCTATCAGCTTGAATCAGTCGGCCCATTCTCCTCTGACCTCTAGCATCAACAAGGCATTTTCGCCCACAGGACTGCCGCATACTGGATGTTTTTCCCTTTTCACACCATTCTTTGTAAACCCTAGAAATGGTTGTGCGTGAAAATCCCAGTAACTGAGCAGATTGTGAAATACTCAGACCGGCCCGTCTGGCACCAACAACCATGCCACGCTCAAAATTGCTTAAATCACCTTTCTTTCCCATTCTGACATTCAGTTTGGAGTTCAGGAGATTGTCTTGACCAGGACCACACCCCTAAATGCATTGAAGCAACTGCCATGTGATTGGTTGATTAGATAATTGCATTAATGAGAAATTGAACAGGTGTTCCTAATAATCCTTTAGGTGAGTGTATATATATATATATATATTCATATCTTTGCGTCCTTGTATTTAAAATTGTAATTCAACACATAAATAATTTGGTGTACATACAATTTTCACAATTAATTATAATGAAATGGCAAGTAATACATTGAAACTTGGATGCTTATACAGCAGATTTTTTTTTTATTTTATTTTTTTATTGATGCTACCTGACTACAGAAAGCTGAGAAATAAGGCTGTCTTCCCTTTTGCCAAATAGGAAAACTTGTACACCCATAATGCACTAGGCATGTTGGCATCCAAGGCCACTCCCACCAGTCTGCTATGGATACGCTTGACCAGGGTCAAATAGCACCTTCTTAGCAAACTTTTAGTCATACGTGTGTTGACTTGTTTGTTCCCGTGTGCAAGTATTCAAAGACTAAACATTTAGTGGGAGTGAGTTACTATCCGAAGGATCCAGCGCGTGGCTAAAGGCTGCAAAGAATCGCAAATAAGTAGAGAACACCGCGACGGAAATTCTGAAAAACCTCTGTGTTTGTAGTCAACATTTCAAACCGGATGACTACGAACACAGTGTTTTAGAATTACACAAGACACATCACTCATATTGTTTTGAATGGGGAAAAGTGCAACGCTCAATATGGCGGTATAAGTCCCGCCTTATAAATAACAGCCAATCACTGATTGGTAAAGTCATCGCATCACTGCAGCTGCTGTTTGAAGCTCCGGTTCCTATAGAAACAGTCAGACGTGTGCTTCCACTGCGCATGCGCATTAGCTTGATCCAGCCTGAAAATTTTCGTTTTCTGTCATGATTTGTGCATGCCCGTGAGGCGTTTCAAAGATGTCCGCTGGCATTTTGTCAGTCAAAAATAGTCGATCTCCGAATGCAACGTAACAGGAAGGAGAGTAAAGATGGAAAGCTCCTAAAGCTTAGTTCCATATAAATTCACGGATAATTCGTTGTTTTGTCTGTAGTGAAAATCAATATTGACCTTGTATTTGAAAAAGGATCCTCATATAAGAAACAATACTAAAATTCAGAGTCAGTTCATTCGCATTCGGAGATCGACTATTTTTGACTGTCAAAATGCCGGCGGACACAGCTAAAGTGAGTTGCTCAAAATCTTTCTTTTTAGTAAACTCTGTGTACACAAACAATGTTCTCAATGCTCGAGTTCATGTGTAGAGCCCCTTGTGATACTTCGAGCAAAGTTTCATGTTGTGTCGAGCCTTCTTAGTGTTTTAAAAATAGCGATTTTTGATGCTATCATAGAAGTGCCCCAGCACTCCCATTCAAAAGGCAATTTGACCGAAAACTAAAATACGGTCAAACTTAAAAGTGGCGTCTCCATTCTAATTATGCTTTTAAACGAAAGTTTGCCTCGGGTAGATTAACAAAAATACCCTAGGTTGCATTTTGGCGAGAGTTACCCTTTAATCTGTTGTATTGTATATGCTTACACAATGATTTATATCGCACAAAGAATGAAACATCCTTGAATAAGAAAACCCATCCATATATTCTCAGAAAAGCCATTAACCTTGAAACCCTGCTGAAAAGAGCACTGCACTTGTCATCTCAAATCAGACGTCATCACAAATCGTCAGACTTAAGCACCTCAATACGGAGCTTCTCTCTGTCCAAATTGAAGTGTTCAGCTCACCGTGTGAAAGATAAGGCTGCTCCTATTACTCTCAATTGAACAAAGCATCAAAAAACACCAGTAAACGAGAATCTAACAGAGCCAATAAGGATTACGAAGGGATGATAAAGTGAATTGAATTTACATTGTAGAGGACTTTTGTAGTCTTTTTTTTCTTTTCTTTTTTTCAGCAAGAAATAGGCTTAGCTGAGCTACTTTCCAACTGAGGATATGAATGATTCAAACTAGTAATAAAATAAAATAAAATAATACAAAATTAAATATCATGGGCTAATAACAAGTGCTCAAGATGGAATGGTTCCTGAAGTTATTACTGTCGCCCCTCACACACAACTCTGCTCCCATACTCTAATGTAATGGAGAACGGGAGATGAGATAAGATGGGAGGAGAGAGATGGGAGACAGAGGAACAAATGGTATCTTTTAGCTCACCTCCATAGAGTGCTTTCTGTTACACTGCCAAGGTGAAAGTCATACAGCTTGGTGAGAATCAGAATCACCTGTGAAAAGAAAATCAAAAATATGATAAATATATATGCACTGATTTCCTGACATATATTCATCACTCTTATTTCGGTCCATCACATTTATATTTACCGCTGTTTTTTTTTTCCCCTAAATTGTTATAACAGGAGACATATTGCCAGAGGCTAATAGCAGGACATGTACAGTAGCGAACAATTCAAGTTAACAATAATAGTGCTAGAGCTCTCAAGAGACAAAACTGAACTTTCATGATTCTCAGTACCATAAAAAAAAAAACTCACTACTTGTTTGAATAATAATAGGAACATTAATTACATTCAAGCAATGGCATGAAACCTTCAGTTATTTCAATTTACAGTCAGTAATAAAGAAGAAAGTAATTTCTCAAGACTTTGACCTTTCTAATGTTGTAGTTTGTCTTGATTAAAAAAATACTTATAACTTTACTTATGTAGTAGTACACACACACACACACACTACTTTTAGTGGGTTCGCACGCGTATGCGGACCTAATGATGTACATATTTGTCCTGTCTGTTTACATTCCTTTATATTCACACTAGACAAACTAACTATGTTTACATCAAAGCAGTGCCAAGTGTGACCTTTTTCACTATCAACTTAGCTGTTTAGAAGCCAGTGGCGTCTAAGCACAGGTGGATGCTCATTTTCCAAACGCCCTTCAATTGTTTCTTTTCCTGACCGTCGCGTTGTTGTGTTTACTTCTCTTTTGTGTCAACAGGCGAGCCTCAATCAGGCTTCAAGGCTTTAATCTGGGCGGGATTGAGCTTGATAGTTCTCAACCCTGACCTTGGGCTCTATGATCTGTGAGAGCTTGTAGCCTCAGGGTCAGTGAGAAGACAGCGGGAGCTGAACTACCCATCCAGAACGCCAAACACTCATGCATGCACCCGTATCACACATTCACAACACTGGCCCCATGAAACGCCTCGACATACTTCGCTGCGCACACCACTGAAAATGATAAAGGCTTAAAAATGTGTTTTCTCTGTGGTTTCCTTCATTTTATGGTGGCACAGTATAGTGGGGTAAGATGTGTCACCCACTTAATCTAGCAAATACACGATCATATGCTGCCTGGGCCAGGCCTAAAACTAACAGGGTATAGTTAACTAAAACTATGACTACTTATGTTACTTGAAATAAAATAAATGTTAACAGAAATAAATAAATAATAATAAAAAAAAAAATTAAAACGTCTCTTCTCTTCTCATTTGCACATATTAAAAAGATAATAAAATCACAAAAACACACTAAATTACGGAAGAGGATTAGGGGCAAGCAATAATAAAAAAAATAAAACCATCTCGAGATTAAAGTCATTATAATTCGAGATTAAACTCGTTAAATTTCGAGAAAAAAAGTCGAAATACAATCTTGAGAATAAAGTCATTAAATATCGAGATTAAAGTCATTATAATTCGAGATTAAACTCTAAATTTCAAGAAAAAAAGTCGAAATACAATCTTGAGAATAAACTCATTAAATATCGAGAATAAAGTCGTTGTGTTTCGAGAAAAAAAATCTTTAAATTTCGAGAAAAAAACTCGAAATACAATCTTGAGAATAAACTCATTAAATTTCGAGAATAAAGTCGTTGTGTTTCGAGAAAAAAAGTCGAAATTAAATGTAGAGAATAACGCATTCGATCAGTGTTATATTAATAAAAACCATAATAGTATCTCAATGATACAAAAATAACACAGAAAACCACACAACACACATCCTTTTTACTTAGTTTTATATTTTAATTTATTTTATTTTCTATGCTTATTAAATGTATACAAATAAAATACATTTTATTTGCATTTTGTTCTTATATTTTATTTTAATTAATGTATTTTTATACTGATTAAATATATAAAATAAAATAAATACAAGCAAATCATGTTTTATTTTCATTTGGTATTGTTTTCTCCTAAAATCATTTGGCAGCAGACATTCTCTATAGAGAAACAACTTGAAGTAAAAAGTGGCACAGCTTACCCCACTCTTCACTATACATAACCCTTTTGAATTTGAACAAATAAGCTGACAGCGTGGAAGATATGTTTACAGCTGTTACTTTAACTTATACAAAGCCAAACACAAAGTGAAAAACTATAAACAAATCTCTAAAATGAATTTAGCATGTTCACGCACCTTAACACAGTCAAATGGTGGACTGACTTCCACCATAACTTAATTGCATTTGAAACCAAAAGAACATACATGAACAGCATGACATTAGGCAACAGACAGTTATATAATTAATAAATGGCTCAGTGCTTATACATTTGTCTAACATACGCAGAAGACAGCAACTGACAAAGGGCAGCCATGATTATAAGTCACAGTTGCAACACATGGTCCCTCACATTGACATTTTACATAATTACAGCCATTTTCTTATGTCAGACGCTGCTGTGTTTCCTGTTCAGGTCTAGGTAAGTTTGAGATTATGGGTTTCATTTGCATATTCATATTCATATTAATTTCCCTGTGATAGCTTTGCTTAGTGTAAAACAGGCCTCTTCCCTGAAGCAGGGCGACAAACAAGCTGTCACTTTGACTCATGTTGGTAGTAGCGACTTCTCCGTGTCTGTTTCAGCAGATAAAAGTCATGAAACGTGAAAAACATGTTGGCGAGGGGAAAAAAACTGTTCAAACCCTTCTTCCTCAAAGAAAGAGTCTACTGTACGACCAAGTGGCTAAAGCAAACAAAAAGGCCAGCCCATATGCATGCCTAACCGAGCGATGCTGATATTTAAAAAAAAAAATGTGTTTAGACTCATGGAGAACAGATGGTTCAAACCAAAAAAGATCAGTCTAACCAAGTCAATCTTACAGGAAAATGTAAATATTTTACGACGTGGTGATTCCGTATAAACTCACATGATGTGATTCGTACAAACAATTGATTTATAGAAAAAAGTAAGCATGTCTTCCCCTAACCCCACCTCAAACCTACACTCTCAGAAAAAAAGGTACAAAAGCTGTCACTGGGACAGTAGCCTTCAAAATGGTTCTAATATGTACCATTTAGGTACTAATATGTACACGTTTGGTACCAGTACACATTTGGTACCAATATACCTTTGAGGGACTTAAATGCACTCTTTAGGTACAAATGTGTACCTTTTGAAAAGGTACCGCCACAGTGACAGCTTTTGTACCTTTTTTTCTGAGAGTGTCACTGGGGTGGAAGTAGATCATACGAAAATGTATACGTATGAGATTGTACGAATTAATACGAATAAGCAGTGCTTGACATTAACTTTTTTGTTCACCAGCCACTGTGTTTTCCAAATGCCACTCAGCATTTTCACTGGCCACAATTTCGACATCGATATCATGGGGGGAAAACTGCCACATAGATATTTTTATATTATATCATAATTTGGCAGCAGATATATTAGGCTGCTGTCACTTTAAGTCCTCACGCACGGATCCATTATACTGTTACACGTGCGTTTTCTCTCTCAGCCGTTTACATTCAATTAAAACATAACTAACTGTGTTTATGTAACTACTCGCCGAGACCGGCATTTTGAAATTACTTTGTGGGTATTTGACTGTTTAAATGCAATAAGCAGTGAAAAAGAACTCAATTTAGCACTGAGAGTGCTTTACGGCTTTACGCACATTGGGTGTGAGCACAAAATATGTGGGAATGAGTACAATTATGAGCAAAAAGTACAATCCAACACTGAAATTCAAGCCCTGCTGTAACATCAACAATATTCATCGAGTGAATGAAACGAGTGAGTGAGGGGAGGCGGGTTTGTGTGTCAATTCACTGTCAGAGAGATGAGAGCCAGCAGAGGTGTCAAAAGTATTCACATTCATTACTCAGGTAGAAGTATAGATACTAGGGTTTAAAAAGACTTCTGTAGAAGTTGAAGTATCAACTCAAGCTTTTTACTCAAGTAAAAGTATAAAAGTACTTGTTTCAAAACTACTTAAAGTATAAAAGTAAAAGTAATGTAAGGAAAAAAAATGCAATTAACTCTTGACAAACTCAATCTCTCTCTCTCTCTCTCTCTCTCTCTCTCTCTCTCTCTCTCTCTCTCTCTCTCTCTCTCTCTCTCTCTCTCTCTCTCTCTCTCTCTCTCTCTCTCTCTCTCTCTCTCTCTCTCTCTCTCTCTCTGTGTGTGTGTGTGTGACTCAATATTTCACGCGATTTGCCCCTATTTCTCCCTGGCTTACCGCATCTAGGTTTCCTTCGGAGGAGTTTTGGCGCTTCGCACAACCAAATGTGACTACAGCCTCTCACAAGTTAGAAAGACACCACAACGCCAATCAGTTTAGCGATGTGTATTTAGGAGGCGGGACTCAGGTCTAAACCGTTTGTGTAATTGGCCAAATATATATTTTTTAACGACGACAAGCCGGAATGAAAACAAGCCGCAATTAAATAGGAGTAACGAGGCTATTTTTAAAATGTAAGGAGTAGAAAGTACAGATAATTGCGTGAAAATGTAAGGAGTAGAAGTAAAAAGTAGTCTGAAAAATAATTACTCCAGTAAAGTATAGATACCCCAAATTTCTACTTAAGTAAGGTAACGAAGTATTTGTACTTCGTTACTTGACACCTCTGAGAGCAAGAAAGCGTAGCTAGTATTCTGTGGCAGTGTATTGGAAGTGTTTCAGACGATTCACTATCAAAATATAATTTTGACAACACTATATTGCACTTAGTTTATAATTCCAGATGCCTTTTTAAAAGACTACAATTGGAAAATGTATATATTATATTTAAAATTCAACTAGCCAAAGTGGCTAGTAGGAGTGAATGCGTTACACGATACTGCTGAAATCCACCCGTATTTGGAGATTGGGTTGGTCCAGAACAGAGAGGAGCAAGCCATTTAAATAAGAAGAGAAACAAATAATGGGAAGTCTTGTCCGAGCTAGAAGAATCACAACCTCTGAACTCTTTACTCCCCATTAATTCTCATATTCTGTTCAGAGACCCAGGGCCATTTTAATAGAGATTAAAATTATACAATTTAAAGAGAAAAAAATCCTCGGAAAATATAGACCTGATCTAGAAATAGAGAGAGAAGCACTTTTTACAAGTACTTTACTTACTATATTATATTTATCTTTCCCACACAAATAAAAAAAAAATATTGCAGATACAGAGAAACTCACTGATGTAATTGGAGTGGATGAAAGCCACACATCTAGAAGCAAAAAATAGCATAGCAATATTAGGAAAGAAAGAAAGAAAGAAAGAAAGAAAGAAAGAAAGAAAGAAAGAAAGAAAGAAAGAAAGAAAGAAAGAAAGAAAGAAAGAAAGAAAGACTTATTCAGGTGTGTGTGTGTGTGTGTGTATGTGTGTGTGTGTGTGTGTGTGTGTGTGTGTGTGTGTGTGTGTGTGTGTGTGTGTGTGTGTGTGTGTGTGTGTGTGTGTGTGTGTGTGTGTGTGTGTGTGTGTGTGTGTGTGTGTGACACAGAGAGATTTCTTGTTGCCCCTTAGGGTTTCTATTGTTTATTGTATGAAAGCCTCAGCTGCAGTGGAATTTTACACAAACACAGTGTGGAGGCTCCAACTTCTTGATGCCATTCTGCATTGTTCTTTCCTGCAGATCAGCAGAACTCTTGCTGACAAATAAAGCATGGATCCACCTCTGATTACTGGTGCTCGGCATAATACACAATAAACCACTGCAAAACAAGCAGAAATGAAGCTCCAAACGTAGCTTTGGGAGGACCCGAATCACTCAGTCCTGTCAATCATCATTTCAGGCGTCCCAGTGGCAATTCTGCCAGTCTCCCTTTTTCTCCATTCTGTCAACTGATGGAGTTTGGGTTCCTTGCCACTCTAACCTCATGGCTTGCTTAGTTGGGGACACTTAATATTCAGCAATATTATTATATTATATTATATTATATTATATTATATTATATTATATTATATTATATTATATTATATTATATTATATTATATTATATTATATTATATTATATCATTGTTTTCTGCAGTTTTCCGCAAAACTGATTTAAAGGGGAAATTAACTAATTTAATAATTGAAAAAAAAAACTGAATCAACACTGAACTTCAGCTAGACTTCAGCTGAACAATGACACTATTTGTCTTTTAGAGCTGCTGTACAGCCAAAATGAACTGTTTGCATAATTGAATTGTTGTCCTGTTATCACTGTAAAGCTGATTTGAAACTGTATTGTATAAATCGCTATATAAATAAAGGTAAGATGACTTGACAACTTAATGGATATGTTTTTTCATTTTTTTTTTTTTTAATTAACTTGATTAAATTAAGGAAAAATGTACATGCAATTACTTTAGGTCAGTACAACAAAAATACAACAAGTTAATTTAAATAAATAATGTTTTGTTGAACCAACTTAATTTTTAAATAAAGTTATTAAAGGTCATGTTTCTGTTCACCACAAGATTCAAAAACATCACAGAAACTCTTCTAAACATCACTGAGCATTGAGCATAGAATCATTAGGCTAACATCTACTTAACAAGTTTAAGTGGACTGAATAAAATAAAATAATTTCCGATAAAACGTTCAAAAATTGTGTTGCATCAGCTCATTTTAACAAAGTAATTTGAACAAGCAGTAAAATTATATATTTTTAATGTTTAATTATTGTGTAGTTATCGTCATCCATTATTACATTCATTCATCCATCCATATCCATATCCTTTATACATTTTTATTCTCTGTAGCAGGGAGTGCTGGAGCTGAATATATAGAATATTTAATAATTGCAGTACACTTTTTTTTTCTTTTTTTTTTTTTTACCAAATCTTACAGCCCAAGTCAGAAGTCTCAGCAGAAAAGGAAATATTTGCAAGCTATGTTCAGCCACTGATAAATCAGTTTTGAGGATTTCATTAGATTTACGTTTGTGCAAAAACCATAATACATTTAGCTTTCAGACTGTTGGTTTCAATCATTGAGGCTCAGAGTCCCATTCATGAGCTCACCCACTAGTTAATTCGTTTATTTAGTCACATGATTACTGTGTGTACTAGTAAAAAGATGATGGAAGTAGACACTACTCATTCACTGATGCTGCTCTCCGCAAAACCCCCAATTGACCTGCAATTAATCAAAGAAATGTCAATTATCCATGACTTGGATTATCATCATTGGACTTTAATTAAAGCAACTGCGACAAACAGAAATATTATTAGCATAACTAAATGTTCCATGCTCACAAAGACCAATTTAAAGTGTCAAACTCAATTTCGAAGTGACGCGGTTTGCCCCACTACTAATGAAGGGACTAATGGCTTCTTTAGAAAAACGCCTCTGTCTCTCCTAAACTCTCTCTCCATCCGTTTTGAAGCATCTTGAATCCTTTTATCGCCTGTTAGCTGGAGGCTACTGCAGGGTCAACTACATGCTGACCCGTGTGGCCATAATTTAACTATTGCATTTTAAGCAGGAGAGTGTGAGGCCTGTTTATGAATCTGTTGATTTTTAATCAGCCACTGAAGTCAAAAAGCTCAGCCAAGATTTTTAGGAATCAACTGTTCAACTCGTCAACACAAGATGTTTGTAAAAAATGCACCTGCAGTTAATGATGGCTGACAGACAAATGTTTGAAAATGTCATCGCTGCCTTTTGGCTGACACTTTTACAATGTTCAGCGAGACATAACGGACGCTGAACAGATTGTGTGTTCCTCTGCGGCAGAAGGCAGATTTAATGTTTCAGCGCCACATCATGTCAAAACTGCATTGCAGGTGGGGACTGAAATACTCCCTATGGATTAGAGCAAAGCATTAGCCTTGATGCGTCAACATGTTTAGATGGTGCAACAGGAGTAGAGGACCTATCTATCTATCTATCTATCTATCTATCTATCTATCTATCTATCTATCTATCTATCTATCTATCTATCTATCTATCTATCTATCTATCTATCTATCTATCTGTCTGTCTATAGAAAGTCTCAATCCATTCTATTGACAAACATTGCTTTTCTAGTTAAACTATCTATCCATCTATCATCTATCTGTCTGTCTATACATAGAAAGTCTAGTTTATCTATCTATCTATCTATCCATCCATCCATCCATCCATCCATCCATCCATCTGTATAGAAAGTCTCAATTAATTCTCTTGACAAACATTGTTTTTTCTAGTTAAACCATCTATCCATCCATCCATCCATCCATCCATCCATCCATCCATCCATCCATCCATCTATCTGTCTGTCTGTCTATCTGTCTGTCTATACATAGAAAGTCTCAATCCATTCTCTTGACAAACATTGCTTTTCTAGTTAAACCATCCATCCATCCATCCATCCATCCATCCATCCATCCATCTATCTGTCTGTCTGTCTGTCTGTCTATCTGTCTGTCTATACATAGAAAGTCTCAATCCATTCTCTTGACAAACATTGCTTTTCTAGTTAAACCATCCATCCATCCACCCACCCACCCACCCACCCATCCATCCATCCATCCATCCATCCATCCATCCATCCATCCATCCATCCATCCATCCATCCATCCATCCATCCATCCATCTATCTATACATAGAAAGTCTCAATCCATTCTCTTGACAAACATTGCTTTTCTAGTTAAACTATCTATCCATCCATCCACCCATCCATCCATATCCTCTTGACAAACTTTGTTATTCTAGTGAAATTATCAATTCATCCGTCCGTCTATCTTCTTGACAAACTTTGTTTTTCTAGTTAAAATTAGTCTAAATTTCTGAATTTCAATTTAGTTCAACTTCATTATATTCAAATCAAAACTGCAATTTTTCATCCTGTTTGCTGTTCAAATTCAAATTGGATTCTCAATTGAATTCTCAATGTCACAGCCCCTGCTTGTTACATACCTGCAAAATGTACATGGCCCAGCACTTTTTGGTTGATTTATAATGAAAAGATACAATTGCCTGAATCACATTGGTGAAACAATTCCAGTAGGGGTTCAATCTTCAGCTGGCAGGAGCCGCCACTGGCATGTCACGTGACCAGTGGCTGGCTGGCAGCTGTGAGCAATCCCAGTGAAGTATGCCACTGCTAGTCTGGTACATCCTCCACAAACTAGCACTGCAAGATGGGAAATTGCAACGCGAAAATTGCATTCAGCTTTAATATTTTTTAGGCGTGTTTGTGTCGTTATCTGATTTGCATAATTCCTTAACAGGCACTGAAGCAACAAAGACATTGCATGGAAATAAATGAAACTATATGTGGGAGCAATTCATTCTTAGTGGATTCCTCCCTTAGTGTTCGCAAATATCCAGAAAGAGAGATAGGTCAGCCTCCTCCGGGTATTGGCATTATAACGTATAGAACAAACATGTCAACATGTAGATGTAGTACCAGAGTAATGCCATATAACTCAATTAAATGGCGAGAGAAAACAATCCATACAGTGACGTGACATGCACTGATGCTAGATTGCTATTCATAACATAGTGTAGTTATGTCAGTATGGCTGTTAACAAAATGAGAAGGATTTCTCATTAAAATGGACATGGAACACCATGAGCTGTCTCTCTCTCACACACACATAATCTGTCTCTCTCTCAATGTATTTTATGGCATTTACTGCCTCGTAACTCAGTGAGGAATCCAACTCCTGCCAGCTTGTGTCATTTCACACAACCTTAAAATGAAACATAGACATCTATTTTAAATGAGTCAAATCTAAATATGTCATTATCATTATAATGATTTTCCTTTTTTCTTCTCACTTTTTTTCTTAGAAGAGAAAATGAAAGCGGATGTCTCACGAAACACACACACACAAACACAAACACAAAACACATACTTAACTTTATGAATTCATGAGTAAATGCATGGTATATTATAGACTTATAGGGTCCTATTTTAACGATATAAGCACATGGTCTAAAAGGGTTGTCTCTATTCTCTTAAATAGTAATGGATGTGTTTTGGGTGTAACGTGCAATAA
Organism: Rutilus rutilus; assembly: GCF_951802725.1. NCBI lineage: Eukaryota > Metazoa > Chordata > Actinopteri > Cypriniformes > Leuciscidae > Rutilus > Rutilus rutilus. The sequence continues at coordinate 39,371,143 of NC_140210.1, read as the reverse complement.
ACATTCCCTTTAAAAGCCAGTTGCGCTCGCACCATGGCGGATCCACTATTTACATGGCGGGATTTGCAAGCGGAAAAACGAAACGCTTCTCTATAGCGAGGAAATGTATCTGCTCGTACGAAAGGTTAAAGTGCACGTGCAGACCATCTACGGGACGAAGTGTGCGCGCGTTATGGACCCGCACTTTACTAACGCGCTCTTTAAATAACAAAAAAAAAATACTGCTTTACTTTATACTTGCTATACTGCTTACTTTATTAATACTTTAGACCAGGTTTTTGTTGGTAAATGGCGCAGTCTGTTTCAGTTGCCTCAAAATAGCAACGCCAACAATACACCTGAACACACACCCTTTTCAGACCAGCAGCCCATGGGCGCACAAATGGGCTCAAATGCATTTGCTACTTAAACAACGTGGTGCATGACATGAAAATGATAACTGCGTAGGGATGAAAATAGCACAAAAAAAAAAAAAAAAACCACTTGCGCTGTGCCTGGCACCACATTGCGCAGGGTATAGGGCCCATAAACTGTACTAAAGATAAATGCCCATGTGGTGACTACACCAACTGAACACACAATCTTATTCTATTGATGGCTATTCAAAATTAGAGAAGTATTCTGATAATATAACTTTATAAAAGCAACATATTCTGTATATATCGCTATCGTAGGGTTCAGAGGCAGCCAGACCCAATATCAATAACATGTATAATACCAAGGCCATCATAATATTGTCTTCCAGAAGCCACATGCACCACTACATAAGCATTACCTCCACACAGTTAATTAACACGTTAACTGTCCATTAGCCGCTAATCAGAGCAACAGGCCATGCTAAAACAGAAATGTGAGTTTGCTGCCCTGTGACAGTTTGACTGGAGGGCTACTATCACAGTCTAATTAAGTTACTGCAGTTCACTGCCATAAGCAGTCACAGGGTATTCTGGGGGAAAGTGTTGGAGTGGGTGCTGTTCTCATTGCTCAGATCTTTTTGTCATTAAATTTAAGAGAAAACGCACAGACATTCCAAGATCACCACAAAAACATTTCACAACAGAGAGGAACTACACGTAGCTTGGGGTATTCATAATTAAAATCAGTGTAAGTGTGATGAATGCCCATTAGAACGAAACAGGGAGAGCTTATCTGTGAAAATTTTAATTAAGCAAATCTTTCAAATATGGACTTCAGCCCATCTGTTAAGCACATATCTAGACGTAACTTTAGTCTTTTAATAAGTGGAAATCCGATTCTACTTGGTGATGAGAGAAATGCCAAAACTGATCTAAAGGAAGTTGTTGAAAGTTTACTTCTACCTGCATGCAGCGTTATGAAAGCTGCCTTGAAACTGTCACTGCAGAAAAAAGTTCCACCTACACTGTCAAAAAAATGATATGATCAATAAGTTATGACAAAATATGTTTTACATTGCTTTAACTCATCAAAATAAGTTAAGGACTTTTCAACTCTTTTATAAGTTATACACGATTCAACTCATTTTTTAAAAGTCAGTTTAATGTAATTTAAGTTGAAATTACTTAAACATCCAAGTGTAATGGTTGCTCTGTCGATGAAGGCACGAAGACGAAGATGAAAGGTTTCCAAGATAATTTAATAATATTTCACAAGGTAATACAGACAGCTAGGGCAGACACAACCAAACACATACGAGACCAGACAATGAACATCAGACATTCAGAAACTAAAGTAGTGCAGATAACGAGGTGCTAATCAAACAGAGTTAACTGTGAGTTAATGAGTTAAACTAACTCAAAATGATGAGTGACCATGGAGATGGGATACATGTGATGAAACAAACTAAAAGTCCAAACTAATAGAACTGTGACACAAAGTTTATTGTATCTTTTTTTTTTTTTTTTTTTTACAATGTACTTTAACTTAAAAAATTAAGTTCAGTTACTATGCGAGTACACAAAAAAATCATGGACATGATCTGAAAAGGTTAAATGGTCCTGAAAAAAAATTGTCACACTTGTGCCTAGGGATGGGAATTGATAAGATTTTATCAATATCAGCGCCACTGACGATTCTGCTTATCGATCCGATTCTTTAACGATTCTCTTATCGATTCCTGATAGCACTATATGTGGAAAAAGCTGAGGAACAAAGTTTTTGTTTTAAAGCTTACACTTGAGTAAACAAACTGTACTTTTTATGTAATTTATATAATAAATGGAACCTTATTGTAAAGTGTTACCGATACACCGATTCAGACGTCTCTTGAGTTCAGTGTTGGAAAGATCAATTGTTTTAACCATTCATTAAAATTAATCGTTCAAAGGAGTCATTAGTTCGCAAATTGGACGTGTCATACGCGTTGTGTGATTATCCCAGCAGTTAGGACATGGCCATCCCACAAGGTTTGTGTCAACACAGAAAACATTACATCACTGGATAGGTTTTTTCGTTTATTTAAAGTGTGATTTTATGTCAGCTGAATGTGCGGAACGCTTTTCAGAGAAGATAAGGCAACGTATTTTAGCACAATTCACACCCAGCGGTAATTCAGGAAAAAAAACATCTCCGAATGCTCCACATGAAACTTTGGTCTTCCGACCTTTTACCATTGTGTCGATTTATTTTGATTAATATGTGCGAGGGAGAGAGAGCAAGACAGCGCTTAATCTGAAGACGGTGAAGTCTTGTTTCGCCTGGCTCCGAAGACAGAGAGTGCGCGCGCGCGACCGGGGCTCTCTCTCTGCTCGTTCTTTCAGTTAAACATGCGCCCTGTCACAAGCGCAGCAGTTCATCTACATCACTCACCGATCAAATAAGACTTTGGCGTGACAAAATTCGCTTTGGCGGCCGCTAAAAAAATTTCAATGCAGGAAAAACCCTGTTATTGCAAACGGCATAATTTTGTCTCGTTTAGTAAAATAAAGCCAAGCTTTAGATCGTCTCTCCCTCTCCATGATTCCCTCCTTTGCTCAAATCGCTTTGACATCATGACGCACAGATGCGAAGGACGCCGTGCTATGGTGCCCGATAAAGGACAAAATTAAGGGACAGTTGTGAGTTCACGATCTGTATGGCTGGGACTCTGAGCAGGAGCATCAATAAGAGGACTCGTTAACGTCGAGGGCATACAATATCGATGGTTCATAAAACTTAGAACCGGTTCTCGAGTGGAACCGGTTTTCAATTCCCATTCCTACTTGTGCTCCTCCTGAACAAAAATTAGCGCATTGGAAATGAATGGGAGATTAATTTTATCTAGTGAAAACTTTTGGTACTGCGGCCAAACAAAATCTTACTGAAACCTCATTTTTTGAGATATCAAACTCAAATTTGGAACACAGCTTATTTATATGTATGACTTTGATTTTCTTGCAGTTATAGAGTAAAACGTTTATATATCTTTTTAAAACTTTTTTCACTTCATCAATAATTTGCCACGTGTTGTCTTTGAAAAGAAATGAAATTTAAGTCTGTGCTCTAGTCTAAAGCATTCAAGATTTATGACAGTTTAAGTTGGAAATTAAATTTTCAGGTCTATGCTCAAAACGTGAATAAGCAGAATATAACTACTGCGTAAATATAATGTAGTACCATAAAATCCCCCAAAAATACAAAATACAAAATAAAAAACATTATCAAACTAAAATATAGTAGGCCTACATTCCTTTCATTGAATTATTTTTTTGACCGCCACGCGAATAGCACCAGAAGACGTAAGGTGACGTAGTTGCATTGTACTTAAATAAGTACTGAGTAATATTAATTAACTAAATGTACTTAGGGTTTGGTTTAGGATTAGTTACTTGTAATAATGCATAATTTACTGTTATTACTATAGTAAGTAAGTACATGTTGAATGGGACAGATCATTATCTAGTCTCATGTGTACTCCATTTAGCCAAGGTTGCAAATCCGACTCCGTGTTACAAATACGTTAGAACAATCACTTCTCCCACTAAAGATTGCTTTATTAATAATATAATAAATTAACAAGAAATAAAGCTTCTTCTTCTGAAGTTTCCAAAGAGCATAGCAGTAATGAATGTATGAACTTCTTTACTTACAAGATTGATAATATTAGAGAGAAAATTAAAACTATGCAACCATCTACTACAGTATCGCATCAGGCAGTGCATTGTAGTCTCCCTGAGGAAAAATTCCATTCATTCGTTGCAATAGGAGAGGAAGAATTGTCTAAACTCATTAAATCATCTAAATCAACAACATGTACAGTATGTTAGACCCTATACTAACTAAGCTACTGAAAGAAATGCTTCCAGAGGTCATAGATCCTCTTCTTAATATCATTAATCCATCTTTGTCACTAGGATATGTACCGAAAACTTTTAAGCTGGCTATTATTAAACCTCTTATTTAAAAAACGCAACTTGATCCTAGAGAATTAGTCAATTACAGGCTGATCTCAAATCTACCCTTTTTGTCAAAGATACTAGAAAAAGCAGTATCCTCACAACTATGTTCCTTTTTAGAAAGAAATGGTATCTGCAAGGATTTCCAGTCAGGATTTAGACCGTACCATAGTACTGAGACTGCTCTCATTAGAGTTACAAATGATTTGCTCTTATCATCCAATCGTGGTTGTATCTCTCTATTAGTGTTACTTGATCTTAGTGCTGCATTTGATACCATCGACCACAACATTCTTTTGAATAGACTCGAAAATTATGTATGTCCACAAATTATGTTAGTGGAATTGCATTAACATGGTTTAAATCATCCTTATCTGACCGTTATCAGTTTGTAGCAGTAAATGAAGAAATGTCTTATCGATCACAAGTTCAGTATGGCGTACCACAAGGCTCAGTACTAGGACCGTTGCTGTTCACTCTGTACATGCTACCCTTGGGATTAGTTTTCACTGTTATGCCGATAATACTCAGCTCTATATCTCTTCGCGCCCCGACGAAACTTGCCAATTCAAGAAATGAACGGAATGCATAGCTGATATAAAAATTTGGATGACTAGTCATTTCCGATTACTTAATAAAAAATAAAAAATAAAGAGTTTCTAATGATTGGACCAAAAACCTCCGCACATACTAATCTAGAATACTGTCTAACAATTGATGGCTGCTCTGTCAAGTCTTCGTCATCCGTTAGGAATCTGGGTGTGCTCTTTGATACCAATCTTTCATTTGAAAGCCACATTTTTATCATCTGTAAAACTGTATTCTTCCATCTTAAAAATATATCTAAATTACGACATATGCTTTCAATGAAAAATGCAGAACAGTTAGTTCATGCGTTCATGACCTCAAGGCTAGATTATTGTAATGCTCTACTGGGTGGTTGCCCTGCACGCTTAATAAACAAACTACAGCTGGTCCAAAATGCAGCAGCTAGAGTTCTTTCTAGAACCAGGAAGTATGACCATATTAGCCCGGTTCTGTCAACACTGCATTGGCTCCCTATTAAACATTGTAGAAATTTGTAAATATTGCTGACAAAGTACTAAATGGTTTAGCTCCCCAGTACTTGAGCGAGCTCTTAACGCATTATAGACCTTCACGTCTATTGCGATCTCAAAACTCTGGCCAGTTGATAATATCTAGAATATCACAATCGACTGCTGGCGGTAGATCCTTTTCCTATTTAGCACCTAAACTTTGGAACAGTCTTCCTAACATTGTCCGGGAAGCAGACACACTCTGTCATTTTAAATCTAGACTAAAAACACATCTCTTTTACCTGGCATACACATAGAAAATTAAACATTCCTATTATTCAAATGATTATTAGGCTGCATAAATTAGGTCAGCCAAAACCGGGAACACTTCCTATAACACCCGATGTACTCGTTACATCATAAGAAGAATGGCATCTACGCTAATGTTAGTCTTTCTGCTTATTCCGAGGTTATTCCCTCTGCCGGAAGCTAGTTATTTTAGTCGATAAAGTTTTAAATATGGATATTTTTCTTACAAGAACGCAGCGCTTCACTTCAGAAGGCATTTATTAATCCCCCAGAGCCATGTTGAGCACTTTTATGATGGATAGATGCACTTTTATGGACTTCAAAACATAAACGGCCATTCACTGCCATTATAAAGCTTGGAAGAGCCAGGACATTTTTTAATATAACTCCGATTGTACTCGTCTGAAAGAAGAATGTCGTATATACCTAGGATGGCTTGAGGGTGAGTAAATCATGGTTGTCCCTTTAAGTTAGTAATAGTTACTCCTCAACACTGATCACACGGGTGGATATACAGCATGTGGCAAAAAAGCACTTTATTGAATAATAAAAATGTTCACTTTAATTTTAATCAAATGCTTTTTGCTTTGAAGTCTATTCCCCATCAGAGCCTAAGGGATGGTAATTATAAAGTACATCTAATGTCAGGTTTTCATCTTTACAAACATCTTTACCCTAAAGTGGTTCCGATGCTTATGCACGTCTTTACTTTTCATCCAACAAAGTAATTAAACACTTCAATCATACTAATGGCTGCCATTGATTCCCATTATCTGTCATGTATATCACCAACACAGATTTATACGTAATATGCATCGCTGACTACACTTCTTTCCCACTTCAGTTCTTTAAGGAGCACGTTACCATGGCAACAAGGCCCCCCACAAAAATCAGTTTTTGCTCTTTAAGACTGGCTGACAACCACCAGGCATCCATTTTGTGCATAGGAACACGTTATTTAAATTTATTTTTTCATGCATTTGGATGCAAGTACAAACAGAAAGCAAAAAAGTAAACAGAAAATGTTAAGGTCAAATGACCTCGGTAAACCTGCAAAGTGTTTGCATCCTAAACTGTCACCTTAGATATGATCAGCTCCTCTGAGGGGTTATTTGCTCAAATATTCTGTTAGAAAATCACTGACATGACTGCTTTGAGTCTTTCCTTGGAGAAAAATAAAGAGATAGAGGACAGAAAAAGCAGACACTTGCTTTAGTGCAGATCTATTGTATTCATGAACCTACGAGCTTGTTGACAACCCCTGCAAAAAGGGAAAAATAAACTTCAAAATGATGCACAGACTAGTGTTTCCTCTCCCTCGTACACCCACTTCCCTTTTCCCAGGGTGCATCTGCTTCTCCCTGGCCGCCTCTCCAACAAGTCAAGTGAATCAAACACTATTTGACTGCCTGGAGTACCAGCATCCATCCATCCATCCATCCATCCATCCATCCATCCATCCATCCATCCATCCATCCATCCATCCATCCATCCATCCATCCATCCATCCATCCATCCATCCATCCATCCATCCATCCATCCATCCATCATCCATCCATCCATCCATCCATCCATCCATCCATCCATCCATCCATCCATCCATCCATCCATCCATCCATCCATCCATCCATCCATCCATCCATCCATCCATCCATCCATCCATCCATCCATCCATCCATCCATCCATCCATCCATCCATCCATCCATCCATCCATCCATCCATCCATCCATCCATCCATCCATCCATCCATCCATCCATCCATCCATCCATCCATCCATCCATCCATCCATCCATCCATCCATCCATCCATCCATCCATCCATCCATCCATCCATCCATCCATCCATCCATCCATCCATCCATCCATCCATCCATCTATCTATCTATCTATATATCTATCTATCTGTCTCTGATATGTCTAAGGTTTTACATTTTACTTTTGAACAATCCAATGATTTTATTAATTCTTTACCATTTTTACGTCATTTTCCTCATCAGGAGGGTCACAATGTTTGTGTCCCCGCAGACAGTGCGTGTACAACAGCGCGTGTGTGAATTGTCTTAAGCGCTTGAAAATATAGTCCACTAAATAGTGCACACATGGCAAACACGTCTTTCCACGCTCACAGCCACAGGAGTGGAACCCAGAAAATGAAGTATACCCTTAACCCTAACAGAAAGTAGTATTTTATCTAATTATAGGTAAATAGTGACCTGAATTTGGGTCTGTCCAGATCCCTTTTCACTTATATGTAAAAGAGCTTCCAGTACATTTGGAACGTCATCAGGTTGAGTAAACGATGACAGAATAAAAATTTAGCTGGGAACTAAAGCTTTAATTACAGAAATATTATTAGATGATATCAATCAAATTATGATGTGTGTATATTGCACATAATGCACACAATACACACATCTTTGATTAAATATTAATTTGCTCACTGATGAAAAAAAAAAAAAAAAAAAAAAAAACAGTTGTGAATTGTGGAATAACCAGTGGCTTATTGAGATCACACTATAAATTAGTTTAACAGTTCCATGACCTTATCAGTTGAACCACAGCCATGATTAAACACTCATCAAGAAACGCAAACACTCATCTCTCAAGCAGAAACCTCACGTTCCTTCACTCAAATCCCTTTACCCTTCAGATGGAATCAAGGCAATTAGCTTGGCTAGGTCCTTGCTTTTTTATTCTTATCTTTCAAGCAATTATCTACATTTCCCCAAAGAAGCAAGGCATCACTTTAGGTTCTCCATGTGTCACACATGCAAACATGAACCATTCACACACACTCAGACAGCATGTCTTCTTGATTAACGCCTTGCTACATCCTTTAGTCTTAATTATGTGTCTCTTTTTTCACACTGAGCTCCTGTCAGCTAATGGGAAACATTTTACCTCAAAGGAAGCGAAGGGGGTAAAAAACACATAGACGTTTGAGAAATTGAGACAAGTAACTAACAGCGTAACCTTACGTCCAGGCATCAATCAGATGAAATTAGAAAGGGAATATGTTGTCTGTTTTACAGCTGTGAGATATGACTTCTGCCCAGTAGGTGTTACCACGGAGACTGTTTGCTGTCATCCATCAAGAAGTGAATCCTTGAGGATTATGGGATATTACCTGATGTGCGATGCACGGCAACTTAGTAAAGCACCGACTGTCAAGGACAGCGTGATGTGAGAGCTAAATGATGATGTTCTTCCAGGGTATGTGACTAATGGTTGCATTACTCAATGCAAAAACTTTGGACAATTAGCACTAGTTAAAAAAATAAAATAAAAAGCAATCCTCATTAGCATGTATGGAGTCAAATTTGTGGTTGTCCTTCCATGAAAACTATAGGAAGAGTTATAATAGTTAACTAAAACTTAAACCATGGATGGATGGATGGATGGATGGATAAATGAATGACTTGAAACTTAAAATTAACAGAAATAACCTACAATATAAAACTGTAAAAAATAAAATAAAATAAAAAAATATAAAAATAAAATATTTAGTTGCCAAGGCAAAATGTCTTATAATCATTTAGATTAACCTGATATAGTAAAATAACAAACTAAGTCAAATATAAACAAAAACTGTATAGACATATTTAAAAAGAACAACAAATAATAACAATGGCAAATTAAAATGAAAATATACAAAAAAAATGTTTAAAATATTAATAAACTATTATAATGTTAATTTAATGAAATTAAAATATTGATGCAAATAGGATTTTATATATATATATATATATATATATATATATATATACACATACATAGTTATAGTTATTCATATTTGCATCATTATTTTAATTTCATTAAAATACACACTTTTTTTTTTTTTTTTTTTTTTTTACCATATAAAAAGCCTTAAAGGGCTTTTGTAACGATTCATTTTTGTTTATTAAGTCCACAATATTATAATTCTATGAAAAATGGTGGAGTAAAATCCTCAAGTGGAGTATAACGAATTAACCTCTACTAAAAACCCACAAAAAGTGGGAAAAGAGAGAGTGAAATTACCCATGTGGAAGGAACAAATGTAAAACACAATGACTCAACTCTTCACATGAGGTTAGACTTCCTAAACAAATCTTCTCTCCTCAGAGCAAATGTAGGAAAAACAGGTTCAGCGTGCTTTGTCTGCCGTGATTCAGCCTGACATGCACAGAGAGCCCTTGCAAGGCCCGTACCTGTGAGTCACTGCTTCAGCTCCAGTGCACTGAACTTTACCCCTCGGACTCGACCGCAGAAGCACACAACATTACACGAGAAGCAAAGTCAACGAATAACCCAATAGGTACTCTGAGTTGATGACCCAGAAACTATTTAAATAACTTAGGCAACTTGAAAGAATATGCTTCTCATTACACACACACGTATATAAAGAAATAGATTCAGTATATATACAGTATATATAGAAAGAAAAAGAGAAAAAAAATCTGTGTGAAAACCAAGGTGCATAAAAGAGCTTAAAGGGCTCTAATCCATTTAGAATACAATGTTCCTTTGGGTTATTTTGTTAAAACCAATTAGCACTGGAAAGGTCAAAGGCTTAGATGGGAGAAAAAAAAAAAACATCAAAGTAGATTGGTCCTTAGTTTAAATTTGACCAACAGAGCTGATGCTTTGCAATTCAATTGCACATGTTAATAAGAGCACTTGAATTTAAGAGGAAGGAGGAAATGAGTGCAGAGAGAGGGAGAGAGAGAGAGAGAGAGGCAAGAGGAAGAGAGAGAGAGAGTTCAGTGGGGACGCACTATGGCGCTGGCCTTTTTCTGTAGCTCTCAAGTGCGCACATTATCAGGTGGGTGTTTACCACAAGAACACTTCTGTGCTTGTGTGGGAGCCCAAAACAATAATAGCCATCATCCAGGAGACCAACCTCTCTGCATATTTTACTGAACATTCAACATGGTCCACCTGACAGATTTATAAATGACCATAATCATCTATCAAAGGATGCTTTTTGTCCAAAGAGACTTACAATGCTGTAACTGAAAGGTCAGTCCACATGTCACATGGGGTTAAGTGCTTTGCACAAGGGCACAGCGGTAATGTGCCAATGGAAGACATTAACACTCAAGTCAGTGTTTCTTTATCCTTTTATGTCACTAATATCTCAACAGGGTTGAAAGCAGGCTCCAAATTTAATGTCTAGCTAATATAAAAGCAATGCAGGCGCTCACTGGTGCTAGTAAATCACTGAAATCAAGAATTACACTGCTAGTGAAAAATTTGGACACAGCTGGAAACGTTTTTGTGTTTGAAACAGGTCTTAAAAGCCTTTTGATATAAAGGTTTTTTGATCTAAAAGGGCTAGAAAAACACTAGAAGAACTAGAAAAGCAGCCAACAATGAACATGCAGCCGGTATACTGTACATGGAAACTCCTTCAGTGCTGATTTAAAATCAAATTAAATTTAAAATAAAATAAAATAAAATAAAATAAAATAAAATAAAATAAAATAAAATAAAATAAAATAAAATAAAATAAAATAAAATAAAATAAAATAAAATAAAATAAAATAAAATTAAATTAAATTAAATTAAATTAAATTAAATTAAATTAAATTAAATTAAATTAAAATAAAATAAAATAAAATAAAATAAAATAAAATAAAATAAAATAAAATAAAATTAAATTAAATTAAATTAAATTAAGTAAAAAAAATACATTTAAAATTCAATTTTAAAAATGTAAATTAAAAGCCAGAAGGTTGCTTTGTCAAGTGAGGCAAATGATAATTTTGGCCAAGTCAATAATTAATAATAATAAAAGAATAAAAAATGAATAGTCAAGTAGTTAACCCTCTACTGCACGCATTATGATAGACCTATAGAAAAAATTATTTGACTCTTTTTCTTTTCTTACAATGGCTTAACTTGAAGTGATGTAAAAAAACAAGTTTGTTCAGTGTAGCTAAACTATTGCAATGGCATTCCACTAATTGCACAGTGTTGCCGCTTGCAACACAGGCCTTTTATCGATTTACCAAAAACTAATTTCATAAAAACCTTTTTGAGTGGTGAATATGTCATCATAACTTACCTGAGGTGATGTTTCAGATCTATGTTTCAGATTTTTTTGTGCATGTGATATAGGCTGGTCCTTGTTTGTTACTGACGTTTTAGTTTGCTTTCAGCAACTAGCCTGGGAAAACCATAGACAGTAAAAGAAATGGACACAGCGACCCCATTGGATTCAACGGAGACAAGTGAAGTCAATTAGAAGCTCTTACTTCCTGGGGGTCGAGCGTACTGCGCAGACTCAAACTGAGCTTGACGACGTAGATGTGACGTGAGCAACCCGTCTGTCTTCTAGTAGCTGTGCCAAGAGAAATCTGAATCATTCCCTTCCGAAACTTGCAGAGACGGAGAGTGTGAGTAGGAGGTGTCCATGAGCTAGGAGCAGGAGAAACTTTTGCTAGGTATTCTGATTAATTATTTTGTCATTTTGCCTCCACGTCCCCCCGATTGCCCGCGAGCTTCTCCTCCTGTCCATATGGTAATTTCCTGCTGTGCGACAGAGAGTCGCGTGGTTATGACGCAATCGTTAGCCTATTTTTACAAAAACTGCTTCTATGGGGCCATAACGTAAGATACAAGGTAATGGAGCCTTTTATACATTTTTGTGTTTCTTTAGAAATAAATAATGGACAAATGGAGTCTTTAAACGCCTCAGATGTAAAGTTATTCGCTGTCAAAGTGACGCCAAAATGAATGGGAGTCAATGGGATGCTAATAGCAGGTGGGGGTCCGCTAGCCAATGGCGGCGCCCGGGGGAAGCTTCAAAATAACATGAAACGCTGCCCCCCTGGGGAAAACCCACACAAACTTTTCGCTCTGATTGGTTTTAGGTCTATCCAATTGCGCCCAGAGGCATTTGAGCGACGTCCGTTGGTGACGCCCCTTTGGAAATGAGTTATTAATGAAGCTTTGCCAGACCATAACTCAGTTACTACTGAGAATGGTCTGGTTTTGACCAGGCTAGCAACTACCAACAAGAGACTGCAGTCTGTCAAAAATCGCGCCACAGAAAAAAAAACGCATGTCATGTGACTTAACCAAAGCACATCATTGGCTAAACTAAGGTCTTCTCATTCCAACAAAAAACACGAGAATGTTTTCTTAAAGAGACAGTGACAAGGAAATGAACACAAAGAGTATGTTGCCATATGCTGAGGGTTAAGTTAAAAATGTATTAAAGAAATACAATTGCATAATTAAAGTGCAACAGAAACCAGGAACAAACACAGAAGAAGAACACACACACACAAAAACTGTGTGAAAATGCCTATTTGTACCACACTGGCCATGACAAAATACAGCATCTGATCTTGAGCTCTCTGACTCTTCACAGTAATCTATTTCTAAAGTTTTGGAGGGAAATGGAAAAGAAAGTAGCCTAAATTACAGCAATTTATTACAACCATTAAAGCTTATTAGCCAGAACTTAAGCCTCATCAAGTTTCTCCTGGATACTCTATGCACTCTGAAGATAGCAAATGCAAACAAACATGCATACATTCCCCGATCGGTACCATGTGTAGCACATTTATTTTGTCTGTCAATATCCTGAGCATAGTCAATGCATCTCATGAATTCCCAATGTCTTTAAGCCACATAGATGCCGAATTTTCCACAGAACAGCAACAAGCTCTGAGAAAGGCCTTCAACTGTTTTGTACGGTCTCTCTCTTTTTTTATTCTACTCCTGTATTCTCTTTTTCTTTTTTTAATCATAAGCTCTTTGATGTGATACATTATATCATCATTTTCCTTTTTAGCAAAGAAGATGAATACCAAAGTAGTGGCCTCACATTTATGCCGTAAAGTCATTTTCATTGACAAAGAGCACTTGAGGAAACTTTATAGCTCTAAAGTTCCAACTGAGAAGAAAATAAATTACATTTGAGATCTTTTTAATAACTAAGTTGTTTCTCCTAGACAGCAATAAGAATAAATGGAGATATCTCCTGCTTTAAAAGGGATATCAGTGATGCCTCAAACTAAATCAAATTCAGATTTCAATTGGAGCTTAAATGTTTCCTCACCAAAATCTTCCAAATTATCTGAGCTATGCTATCAGCATTTATTTTTCAACTAAGAACTGAACTCCAAGTCGTCTGAACAATGAAATATCAACTAAAGAATTAGGTGTATATAAACTAACGGGGGCTCTCATTATTACGGGAGCAAAGCGATCTCAATACCTCACTTTTCAACTTGGTTCAGTATTGTGAAGAAACCTTCCAAGACACCGACACATACTGTACACGCTTAAGGGCGGTTCACACAGAATACATTTTTGCTGTTTTGCGGGTCAGTGGAATTGAAAAAAAGAAAAGAAAAAGCACTATATAGAAACATTCAAAAAATAGCTAAAGCACTAAAGACAACCCCTCTTGTGTTAGATCTTTTTTGAGCACTCATTCTGCACTTCCTCTTCTGTTCTAATTCTAGTTCTGTGTACATTAGTGTTAATAAAGCCATCAGGGATTGTGAAGGAGGATGGGAGTTATGTCTATGTGTATATATATACGCAGTGCATTTGTATCATGGACTTCCAAAGGCTTGTTATCTGAAGAGAAGTACACAGCAACATGTGTATTCTATCTCTATCATCCCTTTGTCTGCCATCTTAGCAAACGTTTTATGCATTTTGGCCATTTATTTACATGACAATGGCATTTTTCAACATTTCAACTGTTATCATCTACATGTAAACTGCAAAAACATGAATTTGTGAAAACGGTGACGTCATGCTCATGTGTATTAGGCGTGTAGTTTTTCTTTACAAAGTTACATTAGACACGTTTCCATTTCAGATTTGAGCAAAACTTTTGCGATATTTTCTAAATGTCGAATAAAAAACTATTGCGACATGGCGGCGTTTCCATTAACAGATGTTATGCGACTAAAACGTCATTTTTTTCCTCTCGCGATAAGTCATTCCAAAAATCATGGCAACGGATATTGATAGGTTTATGTCCCTATATCCCTATATCCCAGCCACTGCACTAGCCATTATTTTTAATCGAAGGAGACGTAGGTATATTATCCAAGCATTACTGGCAAGGAAAGCCCCTTATACTTGGCAGTGGCCACGTATGGGGTGTTTATGGGTGTTTCTCCCTCATATCTGCTTTAAGGTCTTGATAAAGTGTGGCATTTCTTTGTTGTTAAGAATCCAGTATTCCCGTAATACTTTACTTTACTTTAATACAAACAAACATGCACACATACCCCGATCTGTACCATGTGTAGCACATTTATTTTGTCTGTCAATATCCTGAGCATAGTCAATGCATATCATGAATTTCCAATGCCTTTAAGCCACATAGATGCCAAATTTTCCACAGAACAGCAACAAGCTCTGAGAAAGGCCTTCAACTGTTTTGACGTAGGTTTATTATCCAAGCATTACTGGCAAGGAAAGCCCCTTATTACTTGGCAGCGGCCACGTATGAGGTGTATTATGGATGTTTCTCCCTCATATCTGCTTCAAGGTCTTGATAAATTGTGGCATTTCTTTGTTGTTATAAGAATCCAGTATTCCCGTAATACTTTTGTCTTTTATGAGTTTAATGAAGAACTCAGTCTCGTTTTCTGTCCAAACATACCACACCATCTACTTCAGGTGACCTGTAAATGCGCAAAAACTGTTTCCATTGCAGTCTTGCGAAATATACATTTTTCGAATTGCCTGAAAAACCACCTCATGTGATCGTAAAAACTTTTTTCGCAATATATGGGAGTTTTTACGTGTTTCCATTGGGCGTATTTAAAATTTAAAATTAAAAATTTCAATTTAAGCAATTTGAAGGGTAATGGAAACGCAACAATTGCTGACCTGGAAGCATAATACAACGCCATGTGAAAGGGGTTAGTTTTGACAACGTTGTTGTCTGGATGCGAAAAACTCAAGGGAAAAACTTTTCAGATTTTATACACTGTTGTCACAGCGGACTTTTCCCTCCACAGACGCACGTCGGTAAACTAGCAAATGCATTGCGGTTCAGCGCAAAGAGGAGGCGTGTTCCTGCGCAAACGTTCCCTGGTGCTATTTTGCAGGTTTAGAAAGCAATTCCGCCACTGACCAGGAAAAACCTAGTCTAAAGTCAGTGGCGCGTTGCGCATGTTATTCATAAGCTATTTTAAGGGCGCATGCTTGGCCATAATCAATGTAGCGTGTGCACAACGCGCATGCACTTTGCTTATCTCATCTACACACAGACGCAGCAGTTCTCATTTTTGAAAACCATACATTATTACAAGGAAAAATATTAACACACGAGGGAAATCATTGTTGTGTCCATGAAGATGTGAAAAAATAGGCATAAATCTAGCTTACACATTTACCCAAATTATTATACACCTGTTTAACCGAAGCTAATTTGGGTGGGTTTCTCCCATCCCCAATGTCACTTCTCTGTCTTTTAGGGCCCGGGCGAGAACGTCGGTCTCCTCGGCTGTGAAGCGCTCCTGGCGTGCGCCTGGCAAATCCGCCGTTATAATAATCCGCCATGGAACAAGCGCCTGCTCTTAAAGGGAATGTGAGATGTCGCTCTGATTGGTTTATTTCATGTTACGCCCAAACCACACCTATGAATAATGAAGCTACTTCAGACCAAGCTATTTTAGATTTGCATCGGGTGCAAGAGTCATTTATCCCGCCGGTATAATAGCAACAGCGCCCAAGACCCGCCCACAAAGTTACTTGCGTTTCGCGCTTGATACTTCCGTTTCAGATCGTTAAAATAGGGCCCTTAGTGTAGGTGTATGTTTTTTTTTTGTTTTTTTTCAGGTCAGAGTTTGTTGGTTCGAGTTTTCCATGTTTGCTGTTGCCATTTGAAAGATCTCACAAACCACAAGAACACTCAGAGCATGAACAAATCAAGTTTATGTCATAAACCATGATGAATGAATCCTCAGAAGTGGGTTGGTGCTCTGGTGTTCAGCACCAGGTTTAATGGGAGGAAATAAGAGTACAAGAGAAGATTTCCATATCTATGGCATAATTGGAAAACTTTCACACATATTTGAGACAGTTTCTGCATTTGGAGCACATCCCTGAATGATGTGTCGAACCCCTATTGTTTTATTGTAGAGGAAATGTCTGCAAACTGCTGCTTGGTTGAACGGTGAATAAAGGATGGATTTTAAATGGCTTTTTTCTTCTTTTAGACCAGTCTCTGTCTCTTGTGCTCTCTGACTTCCTGTTTAAGCAGCCGGAGGCTAAGAGCATATAGCACATACTAAGATGGAATATAAATTACTTCCTGTTATTTTTTTCCCCTTGCTGCGTCCAGACAGGTCATGAAAACCATGCCCTGATCTGTCATTTCACTACGGGTCTCATTTGTATTCATAGGTATTCATATGTAAATCATTCACAGACAATGAAATGTGCAATAACAACTATTGACAGTGATTGAAATTTAGAGATATACAAATAGTTATCGATGCTAGAGACACTATTCAAAAGTGGGACTCTCATTCATGAATAAATCATGGAGACAAAATTCAGATAGGAATATTAAAAGCAGTGAAAGTAATTTGCACTCCTAATATGGATTAATTTAAATAGCATCAAATCTTAACCTCATTAAATTAATTATAATTGAAAATATCAGTCACAATGTGTGTATCACTCATTTACCGATGTGTTGCGGTATTAAACATTTAATTAATATTCAGTGTGTACCTCAAAGAATTAATAAACATTTGTGAGTCAAGAAAGAAAAGAAAGACATTCCAGCATCTATCCAAAAAGATGAAAATGCTTGCATGCTAGAAATACAAAGTTCTGTCATAAAACTCTAGATGGTGCAGGCTGACAGGTCCTTAAAGGGAAAGTTTGCCCAAAAAATAAAAATGTTGTCATCACCTACTCACCCTCAAGTTTTTCCAAAGCTGTATGAGTTTCTTTCTTCTGCTGAACACAAAAGAGGATATTTTGAAGAATGCCGAAAACTAGAGTAGAAGTTACTCCCCCATAAGTTTTTTCCCCCATACTATGGAAGTCATCGGGGTCCATCAACAGTTTGATTAACCATATTCTTCAAAGTATCTTATTTTGAGTTCAGCAGAAGAAAGAAATTCATACAGGTTTGGAACAATTTGAGGGTGAGTAAATAATGACATACTTTTTGATTTGAACTACCCTATCAATCTGCTTGCAATCACATCATTCTCTATAGGGCACAGCTGATTGGTTCCTGCTGTATCAGCAGCCAATGAGCTTGCTGCTCAACTTTCAAATACTTGGCCAGTGTTTGCTGTAGCAGTTTGCAGTGCACTTCAGAAACCCTCCACCTTCCCCAGCTCCACCTGTATAGATCTGCTAATTGTAATTTATTTTTACAGCAGCAGCATGCATACTTGCTCACAACAGTGTGTCATGTATGTATTGGCAGTAGCAAGTCCCGTAATTGCTCTGCAGCAGCAGCAATACCCTTACGAAAAAGAAGTATACTTCAAGTTCATTTTATGAAGTATACTTAAGTAATGTTCAAGTATATTTTTAAGTATACATTATGTACTAGTAGTAAACTTGTAAGTGTACTATTTTAATACCGCTTGGGACTAAATTGGTCCACTTTTAGTATATAAAAGTATATGTTTAAGTGTACTATAAGTGTAACAGTAGTAAACTTTAAGTGCACAACTAGTTCATAATTATGTTTCTCATTTGTACTCCAAGTGAACTTATGGGTATACTAGTAGTTTACTATTTTAATACTTATAGCAACTTTGAAGTATACTCTCAGTAAACTACTAGTTTAATAGTTTTATACTACAAGTTTTCTTTAAAGCTACACTGTGTAGGATTTTCTCCTATCTAGCGGTGAAATTGTTTATGACTAACAACTGAATATTACTTTTCTAGCCCCTGCCATTCCGAGGGCGTTTTAACTCCTACGGTGGCCGTATTATTTCAAATCTGCCGGCAGTCATGAGTAATCTCCCCCTCGCATTCGTCACGGTGCCACTGAGTGTCAAAACGCGAAAGGCGAAGCTTGAATTTCCAGGTATGTTCCTCTTTGGCTAATGTATTTTCAAGCCATAGTTTTCAAGCCATAGTAGAAAAAAAAAAGAATACTATGGAAGTCAATGGGACCAGTTAACTGTTTGGTTACTGACATTTTTCAAAATATCTTCCTTTGTGTTCAGCAGAAGAAAGAAATTCATACAGGTTTGAAACAACTTGAGGGTGAGTATATGATGAAAGGATTTTCATTTTAAAGTGAACTATCCCTTTAAGTATATCTCGATCAAAAGATTGAGTACAAGTATAGGCCAAATATACTTGGACTTTTCTCTCAGTATAAGTCAAGTACACTTAAGTGTAATTAAGTATATTTCTGAGAAGTACATAAAGTATATTTTTGAGAAATATATAAAATATAGACTGAAAGTATGCTTTCTTCTTTTTAGTTGAAAAGAAGTATACTAATAGAACACTTGAATAAACGTATTTTTCGTAAGGGAATTATTATCTGTTCAAGATCAGGTTGTTTCAGTTCCATGCTTATTGTATTTACTCTATAAGCTATTCCACCCGAAAGCTTGTTACTATATAAACTTGAACATGTTAGTTTATAAGACAGTGTGTAATATTATGTTTTAAAAAAAAAGTATTTAATAAGCTACTCAATCAAAATAGTAAACACAAGTACAAGCCAAGAATACTTAGAATACTTCATTATACTTTTAAGTATATCTCGATCAACAAGTATAGGCCAAATATACTTAGACTTTTCTCTCAGTATAAGTCAAGTATACTTAAGTGGAATTTGAAGTATATTTCTGAGAAGTACATTAAGTATATTTCTGAGAAGTACATAAAAAGTAGACTGAAAGTCATTTAGTTTAAAAGAGGTATACTAATAGCACACTTGAATAAACTTATTTTTTTGTAAGGGTAACCAACAACAACAGCAGCATCACCAGCAGTGTAGTAGATCTATTCCGCCAATACCAAACACATTAATATTGGCATATCTATTAACATGCCAAACACTATGAGATTTAGCATCACATTTTTGGTATAAAAACCTACACATACAAATGAAATCATGTTGATAATTTTTTATGTAAATGATAATCACCTCAGATTTCTCTGTGGAAGGACAAATATGTGATAAAACTTGGCAAAACTGTCAGTGCCATTTAATTGAATTCAAAATTTAAAAGTTAAATATGTTGCGTGATCCATCATCATTTTTGCATGGTTTGATTTTTGTCTTCGTCTTTCAGTTGTTTATGAAAGAAATTAAATAAAAATAAATGAATAAAAATTTGGGACATAAATTAAATCAATCAATTAAATTTACCTAGCGAAGCATGGAATAAACAAATAGTGGGATGGACGTATTGCAGACATGGAGATGGAGACAGGGACCATACATGGTTCCATGAGCAGATTATGTGCGCCGTGGCCATGCATCTCAATTAATATGCCAAATGTAAAATTGGTTTACTTGCACTTGACTGGGTTTTCCAATTTATTTGTGTACAGCATTACAGAGAAATGTTTAACAAATGTTTCTGGGATCTAATGAGTGTTTTGAACATACCCTTAACACATTTGCCCTCTTATATGTACCCATTTAAAGATTATCCTTGTTTAAAGACCATGTCTGAAAGGAACAAAATAGAAGCGGAAGAAGATATGATAAGAATTCTTCTTTTATAAGCAATATCACAAAAGCAAAAATCCTGTGGCTGCAGGTAACGAAAAATCACAAACAAAGCTTAAAAAAATATGAAAGCAATGAAGCAATGAATATTACATGTATTCAGAATAGCCCCGCACTACAGAATACTTGAAAAATTCCTTTTCATTTCATTCATTCTTTTGTTGTTGTTTGTTTTATGAAACTTCAGATATTTACACAACAAAATAATCTGGGGGCCATGAATGTTTAGTGAAAGTGATCAAAAATGCTGGCGCTGGATGGCAACAAAAAAAAAAAAAAAAAAAAACGCTGGCAGGGAAAGAGTTAAAGGTATATTTCAAGAATAAAAATTAATACCTAAATAGGAGCATAGTAAAGTGCAAAATTATTATATAAACTATAAGTATGATGCTATGTTCAGTTAAATAAAACTTACAAGTATACTTTCAGTATAAAACTACTAAACTATTAGTATACTTCAAACTGTACTTTCATAAACTAAAATATGTGCTGCAAGTATTTAACTATTAAACTATCAGTATACCTACACTTAAAGTATTACTTAAAAGTATACTTTTATACACTAAAGTGGACCAATTTAGTCGTATAGTACTGAAATATACACTTACAAGTATACTACTAATAGTACATTGATATCAGTATACTTACAACTTAAAAATATACTTGAACTTTCCTTAAGTATACTTATTAAAATTAATTTGAAGGATAGCCAGTTTAATTTTTGTAAGGGATTAGAAATGATTAGAAATGTGTTTATGTGTTATTCTTAGCACTATACTATGTTATATAGCTCATTTTGTCCTCCATGACAACTGTGAGGGGGGTGAATTTTTTTATAACTCATCCATTTAAATTATATTAAGCCTTAAAGTTATGCATAATTAATGGTGTGACCACTTAGCTTTGGAACAGTGCAATTTTTGTTCAGATGAAAAACAAGGATTCTCACAACAACATTTGTGTTATGTCTAAATAAATATTGTATCTGTGGAAGACAAAAGAATATATCTTCAAAAACAATTCAGTCCATTCAATGAAAGTAAGTGGGGTCCAAAACAACATTGGACCTAATTCACTTCAATTGTATGGAAAAAAAAATACATGACACAATTTTCATTTTCATTCTATTCAAGTCCTCTTAAACATCGACAAACACGTATACACATGCTCTTGCAGACTCTACTGTCAATTTTTCATTTCTTTATCTTTTCCCTGCTGCTTCTCTCAGGGTGGGTCTGCATCTATCTGTCATTTCCTCAGTCTCTCCCTGCCTCCGTTTCCCCTGAGGCCGTCTCCAGATCAATGTTAGTGAATGACTAGCCTCCAGCACTTCCGCTGAGTCAGAAAGGTGGGAAAATATGGCGAACAGCGAGGGAGAAACCACCCCCCCTTCCAAAGAAGTTGTCCAACCGTCTATCTCTCCGTACCTGCAGCCTCTGTCAGAACCCCTCCCAGGATACAGCCTGAATAAACACAAACCGGGACAAGCGTCTGAGGTAATTTGTGTCATTGTGAGATGTTCCAGTCTGTTCGGAGTAAATCTGCACACGCGCACAGGCTAAAGTCAGCCGATTCGTCTTCATTCATAACAATCTGTCATAACTTGGCCATGTTGAGATTTTCAGGGGAAAGAGTCTTTACCCCGTCTCCCTTCCCACTGCTTTGGGCTAAATGAAAACCAAACAGAGCATAGCGGCGTGTGTGTGTGTGGGCTAGCAACTACATCCACTGTAGTACGTCTCTCCATGCTTTGGAATTTCCATATGTCTCTGTGGTTACTCCTGCCATCCATCACAATTGTTCTCTAGGCAAGACAGCTGTCCTCGCCTCGGGAATATTCACAGCCCACCAGCCCATCAAATTACATCTAATTCCCTTTCAGTCAAGCCTGAGACTCCAAAGAGAAGTTCAAAACGGCCTCTGACCGTCGCCGCGAGGGAATTCGGGGGCAGAGTTGTTGTTGTCGGTGGCGGCAGTAAAATGTGACTCCAGTCGCGCTGCACCCTTTTGGGGAAGGTGAAAAAGTGTGGGAGTTAGAGGGAGTCAGTGACATTTAAGAATATTAGACCGGAATCAAATTTTCTTTGTGACAGAAGAGAGAAGGTCAACAATAGTGTGAGACATCATTAGCGCTTTGTTTTGGGAGGCACGGAAAAGGCATCAAGCAAACATCTATCTTCTTTCTCTGGTGTCTGTTTTATCGTTCACTTTTTTTCTTTTTTCTTGGTCTGTTCCAAAATGTAGTGAGCTGCCTTGCTGTCTACTGTCTACATATGCAGATGCCTTCTAAGTTAGCATTCTAACTGAAACTGATTTGGAACACTCTAGTCATGTTGCTAACAATGTGATTCTCTAACGTGCTTAAAAATACATAACATACACAAATATTGTGTAAAATAGTTTACATTACATACTTTTTTATCATTATTTTTTCAATATTTAATAAATCATAAGCATACTCACAATATTTTTTTTTCTGTTATAAAAAGTGTATACGTATGTGCATTCACGCCATGTTGGAATTACTGCATGAGATTCTGACTTGTAAAAAGTATTTCGACTTTTTAAGTATTTAGTTGTTTATTTGTACATAATTTGGGCTTCCAGCTCATAAAACCCACGAAAACAGGATTTAAATTTTTTTGAATATTACATGAAATCACACAGTAATTACACAGTGATACCATGGTCATTGAACCAGGTTTTGGTTCTTTTGGCAGTGTGGGCAGGTGCAAATCCTGCTGGAAAATGAAGGAAGCATGAAGTGCTCTGAAAATGTCCTGGTAGACGGCTGGTGTTGGTCCACTGTGCTGTCCACTCAACGCAGCCGTCTACCAGGACATTTTCAGAGCACTTCATGCTTCCTTCATTTTCCAGATGACATGGCTCCCCAAACCAACACAGACTGTGGAAACTTCACACTGGACTTCAAGCATCTTGGATTGTGTGCCTCTCCATTCTTCCTCCAGACTCTGGGACCTTGGTTTCCAAATGAGATGAAAAATTTGCTCTCATCAGAAAAGAGGACTTTGGTCCACTGTGCTTTATTAAATCAACGCAGCCGTCAACGCAGCCGTCTACCAGGACATTTTCAGAGCACTTCATGCTGACTTCATTTTCCAGCAGGATTTGCACCTGCCCACACTGCCAAAAGAACCAAAACCTGGTTCAATGACCATGGTATCACTGTGTAATTACTGTGTGATTTCATGTAATATTCGAATTTTTTGGAATCCTGTTTTCGTGGGTTTTATGATCTGGAAGCCCAAATTATGTAAAAATAAACAACTAAATACTTGAAATCGTTTAAGTTGTGGGCCCTGAATCTATAATCTATGGAAGTTTAACGTTTTGAATGGAATTATGGAAATAAAAAAACTTTTCCATGATATTCAAATTTTTTGGAAAGGGTCTGTATATGCATATTTTGCAATAAACTTAAACTTATATTTCTCCATTTTTAATTTGATTATGCTGTTCGCAGTGCTTCATGGGGGATTGTAGTTTTCGTACCTTTTGTCTTTTTGTCCAATTTTTGTACAACTTTTTTGCTTCAAATCAAAGGTTTGTAGTGTTGTGATTCACCTCGTAGCTGATTGGCTTGGTTCATGGCTCATATCTCTCTCACAAAGATTACTTTAAAGTCCCTATGGGAATAGTTAAAAATAGTTCCGAAACCAACGCCGCTGAAAAGTTGCCATAGAAGCGCATAATTCCGAGTCCGAGGACGTGAACGGCTCCGAATAGAACATCACGAATTCTCATCGCATAATTACGTAATTATGACATGGCGTAATTCCAATAATTAACTACTGTTAAAGGGGCATTTCACCCATTTGAACATTGTTTTTTATTTAAAGTGGGTAATATATGTAGTCGAAATGTAAAAGAAATTTTGAATTTGGTGCCTTTGTGACCGAGAAAAGACAAAAAATAACTTCAGGGCGCATTTGTATGAAAGACAACAACTCCCACAATGCACCACATTGCACAGCTCCGCAAGCCACTCCCACTAATCCAGAAAGCGCATATCTGCCTATAAGAGAAATCACTCTTCCGTCTACAAGTCTAGCTACCACCAGAGCTTGAAATTCATTTCACATTCACACAAAATGTCTAGTTAGCTGGCGAACTCATTAGTGCATTACTCCTCGTTTGTATTTCTTTCGAAAAGGTGAATTATTGCATGGTACCTGGATGTTCAGTCAGAATATATGCGGTGCGAAACTAGGATAGTTCACAACACAAACGTCCGTGTCCTCGTCTGATTCAGAGATTTCGTCCAGGAGAAATTGTCATCGTTGAAAATCTTTGCCACAGACGGACTCTATCTCTGTGTTCGTAGCGGTTCATAGTTGCATAGTGAGATCACCGGCGCCACCAGTCCGCCCTAACTCGAGCCAGTCCGGGCTCCTCGTCCGCGGCAGGCAGGTCTTCTGCCTCGGCTGCTCTTCGCTATAATGCGGCTTGTAAAGGTAGCCACAAACACCTGATTCAAGCATCAGACTTCCGAAATCCTCTTCCTCTAGTCTATATCATATTGAGCACTCTCCTCCGCTATTGTCATAACTTTACATCTGTATCCACAGCGCCTGTTAGATGGAGTATATTGCTTTCAGTTTCAGAGAGTAAAGTCCCACCCACTGATCTGTAATAGGTCTGTAGCGTGAGCGGGTCCCGCCCCCTGGGAAAGATGAGGAACGAGTGTCTGTAGTCTCAACAGAAATCCCCCCCTCTTACACTTCCTCCTACAATGACGCAAAATGACGATTTTTGCGTCATTGTAGGAGGAAGTGTAAGAGGTAAATAACGGATTTCTCCCATCTCAGGGGAAAATGAGAGAGTGTTGCACGACCATTCAATAGTATGACTGGGTTTCTAACAATGCAAAGCTTAATGCAAATGGGTGGAGTGTCCCTTTAATGTCTTAGTGCAAGATCTGCAAAAAACATAGAGACATAACACTTTAACGTGTAGTAGCTAGCGCAGAGATGAATAAGTATGCCTAATTGTCATTAATAAGGCTTTTGCATTTATTAATAAGACATTTATACCCTCATTGGTAGTTGCTGCAAAAAAAAAGAAACGTTACACTCATTTGCATAAACCTGAATGCTACCAAACTTTGTCGCATTGCCAAACAGTTATGAGTGCACTGCCACTTATGTATCTCCAATATTCACTGAAAATAGGTTTGCTTTGTCGTTGCAATTCTTCACTTGTATGAAATGCCCTTTAAAACGCTGCCTACACAGACAGCTCCTGTCTGCATTTCTCCATCTCTCTCTTCACCTCTGCTCAGTTAACTGTCCCTTTGTAGCGACTGGCGACTCAGTTTGTACACGGCCGGTCTCCTGCATAATTAAACACAGCCAGTCTTTTGGGACGGTTTGTTTATGAGGGAGGCTCATTCCATCCCAGCTGTTGTGGTGCGGTACTAAACCTCCCCTCTGCAGATCCATCCGCAGACCTCCTGTTCTGTCCTCAGTCGATCCCCGTAACTTACATCCACGTTTGGTGGGTGAAACATTGTTTATGGGGCTAATGTGCAGAGGGCAGCAGTAAAGTATTAGAAAAAGGAACTAGCGGACAGTGCTTTTCGCAAACGAGCTTACGCAGCAGTTTTGTGATGCTAATTTTTGATAAAAGATGCAGACTACATCTGGCACACTTGCGCCTGGGGCACCTTTTAAGGATGTCTGTTTTTAGCACTTTGTGTGTCCTGGGCTGCCGTTACGGAATTGTGAGCCACATCATCAGAAGACAGCGAAACCGAGCACAAACGCTAAGTGAGGAAGGGTGTGGGAGCTGCATCATATCAGTTTTCTGCCCACTTCACATTCTACGCTAGGGCTTTTGTTCCATGGGGGCCCACTTTGTTGGCTCACTTAAGGAAACTAGAGTGTAATTTATTTGATGTCGCATGGCATGTTGCCAGACGCTCTTGATATTCTCGTCTTTTTTACTCTACATCACCCTTCTCCGCTTCAACTGATAGCAAGCAAGTATAATAGAAACTGCATCACTACTGAGTGTAAGTGACACCTCCTGTAAATCAAGCTCAAATAATAAAATAAAATAAAATAAAATAAAATAAAATAAAATAAAATAAAATAAAATAAAATAAAATAATTAGTAGTGATGTTTGATGTTATCAGAGACGAAGACAAAAATGATAAAGATACTACTAATGCACTAATTATATATATATATATTTGAAGACGGTTTTAAAAAATCCAATCATAGTCAATCATTTTGGGGGATTAATCCAATTAAGCTGCTTAAGTCAGAGTAAAACTGCCTAAAATTAATAAATATTACATGACAAAATATTTACTAAATTTAACAGATATTTTTGTCAAAACACACATACAAAACATATTTTCAATTTAAGACTCAATTTCAATCAAGATTTAAGCATTGATGACTAGGGTTGACTATTATGTCCACTAGGTGGAAACATTTATATTTGGAATTTTCGCTTTTAAGAACTAGACTATGAAGAGAACAGAAAATGGCAATAAAAAACAATAGACAATCAAGGTGGAAACAAAAACAAGGGATGCACAGTCAGAATTTATTTGCATTTGTACTATAAAATTAAATAAAATTAAATAGTAAAATTAGATTATGTTTATAAATTATACAATTATAAATTATAAAAATTCTAAATAATAAATTATTATTTTATTTTATTTTAAAATTAAAATAAATTATGATTTATTAAAAAAAAAAAAAAAAAAAAAAACAAGATGCGAAATCCTCTATAGGTCATCAAACAGAAATGTGTCTAATGCACCCATAGTGGCCAAAGAAGTGCACATTAAAAGGCCAGAACACCTGACCATGTAACAGCAGGCAGAAAAGTAAGGCATACCACAGACTTGGATCCCGGACACAGCCTAGATCAAGCTATCTGTCTGCAGAGTAAGTATAAATGTGGACTCTGTGGTGTGTATAGCTCTGTGCATTCCCTGTAGCTTATACGTGCCAATCAAACCCAACTCTTCATTACTGTAAGGTTTGTGTCCTGTTGTGACTGTTTCCAAACCTTAGCGGTCAAATGATGTCCCATGGCAATTGGATATCTCTTTCTTATCAGCTATCAGTCTATAAAGTGCCTGCAGCCTCATTATCAGCTCATAGTTTGGTAACCGTTCTCATTCCAACCCTCCATCATGCATTCGCTGTGTTTGTAAAGGTGAGAATCAGACTTTGGCCTCAGACCAAGGCACACAACAAATCATAATAAATAAAACAGTCATGAGAGCATAGCTTAGTTATAATGATGACTAAAGGTCAGGATTTCTTTACCAGGTCAGGATTTGAGGAAAGAGGAGAGAACATGGCCATCTTATGCCAGAAATCTAGAAACGTTATTCTTTAAATTATTCTTAATATAACTAGAGACGCACCGACACAAAATTTAAGTCTGCAAGCTGTGACATCGATATGAATAAAACAGATACTAAAACTTTATTGTCATAAATTAACTATGGCTAACAATCAGATCCAGCTATACATCTTTGATCCACAATGTTTGTGTTTGGAGTGGTTTTACAATAAACAAATTGATATGGTGGTCAGCTAAACAAATGTATTTAAACACGCGCAATACTTCATCGCATTATCCCTGGATAACTTTTGATTCACTATACATCCGTGTTGTTTACATTATATGCACTTAATCCACTGTTCCCTTAATGCTGGGTTCTTTCCAACTCTTAAATAAATCAGAATGCATGAAATAGCATTAGGCATCCCCTTTAAGGAAAATTAAACCTCTCCCAACTAATGCTGTAAGCTATACAAGGAACTCTCTCATTTGGGCCATTACTATAATATTGAAGGTTAAAAATAATAACAGAGCTAATATATATATATATAATTAACAGTAAATAAGCCCCTCTATACTGTTTTTTAAAGCTAACTAATGAAGTAAATGCAACTACGTGACAGTTCACAATGTTTTACAGAAGTCTTTTCACTGTTGAAACATTGAGTGATTACATGACGAGATTAATTTCAGTAAGTTGTACGGTATCTTTCAACATAACTTTTAATGTTCATGCATGTTATTTCATGCTTTAACTTGTATTAAATGGAAAAGACTATCGCTTTGTGCTGCCGCTTGAACTGAGGCACAACAGCGTTCTGTCACGTCACATTTAAGAGCGTCAAAATGTCATTTATTGTTTGAATTTTCTGATAAAATGGACAGAATTTGAAAGCTGAGACTTTGTTGCTTATCAGAAGTAACAATGCACAAAGATCTTTGCGATTATTGGATGGGAGGGACGCTACAAATAATATTTGGTGTAGGGGAAAAACACGGACCTGGCAACCCTGGCTTAAACTACAGGTGATTCACAAGGTTAAATAGGCCTGCTTTAACATCGCCATTTTTTTAACTGTTAATGCGTTATTGTCACATTAACTTTGACAGCCCTAAATTCAACACAGGAGACTTTTTCTTCACACACAGTAGCCTATGAGTTGAAGTCTTGCACGTTTTTCTGCCCCTTTTGATTGACAGGATACAATCGACCCTGACGATCGGCTATATTTAAACAATCGGCAGTTTAGTAGTGTCAGTTTAGTCAGAATGTTCAGTCAAAAATGTCAATATGTGATTTAGAATCATCAGGCATATTTTCACTTTTGAGCCAAGTGGAACTTAAATGAACAAATCGGAAAAAAATGAACAAATCGAAAGCAAAACAAACATCAAAGCAAAACAAAACAAACATCAAAGCAAAACAAACATCAAAGCAAAACAAAAAGCAGACAAAACAAGCAAACAAAATAAATTAAAATGTCTCAGTTGGGTCAGGATTTAAATTAACACGTATATTCACTACTTTAAAGTAGTGAACAACTAAGTTTTTTTTTTTTCTAAAAGAAGAAAAATAAATAACAAAATAAAAAATAATAGTAAATGTTCAAAATATGTTAACATTGCTATTTATTAGACAAAAACTGAAAGTATGTACAATTGATAATTTCTTTAAAAAAAGAGAAATATGTAGCTCTGACTAGCTCAAGAGAACATGGAGATCCTCACACAAATGTTTTTTTCTTCAAAAGATCAAGTTTCTCTATTGACATTTTATTTCCAGATACCTTCTAATATCACATATAAAACAAGAACTAAAATGTCAACAGCAAGATGCAACTGATAGATAATATGAGAAGTTTGGTACAAGTGGAGCTTTCAATGTCGTTTACTATGGTGATCTTTCATTAACTGAAAGCTTGAAAGATATTGGAATATATGGCATCTATGGCTTTATGTAATGATCCTCATTAATAACACCATCTCATCAGCACTCCAGCAGATCCCCTTAATGTTTTATTAATGCCGTAATCTGCTAGAGGGTGGAATGTTTTAGAGCTATTCCAAACACACACAAACCAAATTGGATATCTACAAACTAACATGCAATTATGTAATCAGTGTTACATCAATTCAATCTTATGTCTTCATGTCTCCAGTTCAATAGAAATGATCGCTATTTATTTATTGACATGGAAAAGTGGCTTTAAAATATAATTTGCGTTGAAGTGTGAAATTTTGCTAACTTGCGTTATTGATTTTGTTCTTTCACTTAAACAAAAAACGGATTAAAAATGCTTATTATATTGACTTATACAAGTGATACTACATCTATTTTCTGTTTATTTCGTACTAAAACCAGTTCTCATCTTCATAAACCCCAAAGACTCTGCAATGACATTTCCGCTCATGGAAACCAAAGCCCACTGGTCATTGGCACAATTTTTAGCTCATTGGCTTATTGCCAGCAGATCATTGCAGGGATGTTCGGAAACTCTCCCTCCACGCACGCGCTATTCATTTGGAGTTCAGTTTACTGAGATGGGCGAGGAAAACAGAACCAAGGCCAGGACCTTGGACTCTGACCTTTCGACCAGCCAAGGAATTCAGCCTGCAGGTAGAAGAACTCTGGTGGGTCTCTCTGGGTGTAAGAAAGATAATTCAAAGGTACCTCAGCTGAAACCTTGACCTTGGTGTTCGCAAAACCCTGTTCTCTGATAAGGCTCTGTATTTCATGAAAAAATAAAATATATTCCTCCACGTTTACCTTGTTTGTTGGCGCCTTGTTTATTTGCTCTCTCGCTTTATGTAACCTCAGCCAATCCATCATCCACGGTTGGCTTTTCTGGCTTTCTTCTCACCTGTGTTAGGTGCACCATATGGCACATACAAGTAAATGAGTACAAATCTGCATTTGTCTTCATGTTCTTAGCTGGCAATGCAGTGAAAGCAGCATTCTGCTCCAACAAATTGAGATGGCTGTTTTGCTCTCCCTCCCAAAAACAATTTATTTAGCAGATCCAGTGATCACCTGAGGTACTTTTTCAAAATGCCTGTTTTTATATCGGCTTACAGTGTCTTTATTTGTGAAAATTGCTAAGGATGTCTTTGTAGCATGGATACAAAGAAATCCGTGAAGAAGGGGCGTAATAAATTCACACGGCTATAAATGCTGCAAAGTTAGTTGGAAACGTGAAATAACCAAATGGTTTCGTCTGCCAAGAGACTCTCCACTGAGCGACAGCTCATCCGTCAGCATATGTTAATGCTTAAAGTGGAAGTTGATGGTCATTTCAGTCATTCTCATTGATATCTTCTATCAGCTAAATCTGAGAATGAAAAACACTATGAAATGGTATTCACAACACACTAAACATCCACATCATGATGTATTTCCAAGTGAAAGAGGGGAAATACTGTAGGCCAGGACTTGATTTCATCAACTGGGATTTTATTGGATTTGAGAAGTACGCTATGATGTTAAAGGGTAATATTATATTATGAGTTGAGTTCACGTCCAAATAATCCTTAATGCCGGATATGGGCGGCACTAAGATTGGGCTTCTGGGGATTAAGTGGTTCATGTAAAACTATTTTCTTAAGACACAAGCCAGCCAGCATTACATTTTTGGGAAAATTAGAGGTTTTCTTTTTCCCTTCACATTCAAGGCTGCATTTTAACAGCCTTCTAACTTCTAAACACACTTTTAAACAACCAGCGAGCCAAATACATAAAACTGTCATTAGCGAACAATGGAGTACAGAAATCCTTTTTTGTTTGTTTGTTTATTTTTTCCCTTACTACAGCGTTCTAAAATGCATGCGGTTATAAAAAAAACGCTGGCATGAGTGAGGCTGAGAATAAGGTCAATTTGGCCTTTTCTAAATTGAATTCCAGTATTAATTAATGATTTGCTTACCAAAAATGATCCCACAAAGATGTAAGACTGCAGCATTTATTATCAAGTGCATCATAAAGCATATTTA
The DNA here is from genome assembly GCF_951802725.1 of Rutilus rutilus. Lineage (NCBI taxonomy): Eukaryota > Metazoa > Chordata > Actinopteri > Cypriniformes > Leuciscidae > Rutilus > Rutilus rutilus. The sequence continues at coordinate 39,339,417 of NC_140210.1, read as the reverse complement.
ATCAAATGATGCCCTTTAATATTCACAGAGGTCTGACCCTACAACTGTTTCTGACCGCAGCCATGATTACATAAACAGAAGAAAAAAAATGATTATAATAATAACATGCACTGAAAAATCATGCACAATAAGGAGATGGATGGATGGATGGATGGATGTTTTAAAAAAAAAGCTATCTTCTATTCTTTCAAAATTAACCTCAGGGTTACTGAACTTCTTAGAAAATCAGAATTTCTCTGTTCTATGACCTCAAGTGCAATGTAACTGAATAACAATTACATCAAAAGAAGGTATCACTGATAAATTGTTTATCAGTCACACTGTAAATGTCAGCGGGTTCAGGCCATTTAATTATGAATAGATACACAAAGAACATATTTGTTTGCACTGCCGTGATATTTCGGAAGGCCTGTGTTCCGTATCTGCACCGTAACCTAGAAAGATTACTGGGAGCATGTAGGACAAAATTTAAAATGCCACTTAATTCAAAGTCCCATCTGGGGGATACGGCACGCATGCAGACAAGCATCGTTTCACCTCTATTGAAACACACCAAAGTCGGCTGCGGCGCTCTCCGTACACTAGTCCCGGGAGCTAAATGGGATTAGTTATGCTGCAATTAATCCATAATTGTTTTTTTGTCTTCTTCAAACAGAGATCTTTTGTGTTGCAAACAGGCTTTTGTTTCTTCCAGAAAATGTAATTGCATATCTCTGATCACCTAATTTATGAACGGTGTTGACTTTGGCATTGACGATGTCCTTACTTGTACAAACTAAAGGATGGAACTAATCGTAGAACCTGATAAAATTCACAGCTAGAATATATTTCTCCCACATCTTTTATTCCTTGCTTGTTTTGTTTTACCTTTATTCAGCCAGATAAGATTATGTAAATCAGTGTGGTTTCTGAATGCCCCTTGAATTTAGATACTTTTGGCCAATAATTCAGTGCACAAAAAATGTATAGATTTATGGCAGAATATGCTAATCAATGACTAGAAGATAGTTAACTCCACATCAGCTACATAAATTCATCAACTATCCTGTTGCATTCTGCATGTCACTTCTTCTTGAGTCTCTCCTTCTTTGTCGGACTTCTGTGTGAGGTAATCACTGCTAACAATCACAAGCTTGTGAGGCTCCGCCCTCAGTGCCGGGAGCAGCAGCTCATTTGCATTTAAAGGGACACACACAAAAACTGCCCGTTTTTGCTCACCCTCAAAAAGGGATGATTTTAACATGTTATAAAAAATATCTGTGGGTAATTTTGAGCTAAAACTTCACAAACACACTCTGGGGACATCAGAGACATATTTTACATCTTGTAAAAAAGGGCATTATAGAACCTCTTTAAACTGTATTTCATGTAGTCATTTAGTAATTTTGTTAATGGTTTTAAAGGATAAAAAGCCATTAAGCAGCATGTCCATGTCATCATCTGCCTAATTTGGTTCGATTCTATCAAGTGATGGATGAAATACAAAAATATCTAGGACGTTTGCATGGACATAAGTCTGTTGACATCACCAACAAAAGTTGTTGATGTCAAGTGTTTACTCCTCCCTTTAAAAGTCGATAAGCCAATTAAAATGTATATCCGAACACAATAATATAGGCAGTTACATTTTATAATTTGCATTTGGCCTTGTTTTTCTCTGCTGTCTGCAACCCTGTTAAAAAAGACCTATGACCCATTTTTGCATTGTGACCCACCAGTTGAGAACCACTGATATAAAGCATTAGTGTGAGAGGAATTTAGTTTACCGCACTTAAAGTCAAATGAAGGACAAATAAACAAAATGCAGCTCATTAAAACAAGGATGTTTCATTAAGACAGGGATATGGCCACATGCCTTTGCCATCTAACGGAAAACAACATGAAGAAAAATCACTGTATCAGAAAGCTTATACTATCTTGTTAGAGGGCATATAAACCTTCCTTCCAGACGTCTGGACTCAAAACAAGACACTCTGAAAGAGCACAAACAACTGAATGTAAACCATTGCAGACATACTGAACACAAAGGTTGAATCTTTCCTTTGGCTAAGCTGGTCCTTTTTTTATCATACTTCAGGCATTCATTTACTAGTTTTTGGCAACCATAAACAATGACATCTATGTACTATCTGTACTGCTTTTATTTGTATGTGTGTGTGTGTGTGTGTGTGTGTGCATCATGTCTCTAGTGTTTGGTTTTTCCAAGATGCAGGATGTTCTTGGCCATGATTCCTTGTCCAATTTGTCTTCTGGTTTCCACTGCAGTCTGTTAGCCTTTCCATTCATCTCAATGGCAGTTGCTCAGGTGGCATATACAGAAGCAGCACTGCATTTAATATTAACATTTGTTTTCAGAGAAGGTATCTTTAACAAGTATGCATTTTGGCATTGTGCAATGGCATATTTTGTCACTTTTGTAAGTATAAACAAGTTCAAATATGTACAAAAATCTGAAAAAGAAAACAAAATGTACAAAATATAATCTAAGTGTTGCTTAAGTACCGTAAATGTCTCTTGATTCTGTACTGTAAAAATTTTTTTGTAATTTTACAGAAAAATACTGTAAAAATACTACAGTAGAAACCTGTTAATTGGTTAACTGTAAGTTACCTTTTTGAACAGTAAAACCTATGAATTACCATATAATTTACAGTGAATATATTTATTTATGTATGTATTTATACACACACATACAGTACATATTTGTCAGTTAATGCATCAAAGTTTTGTGCATGTGAGAGTGTGTATATGTGCGAATATGTGTGAATTAGAATTATTGCAATACATCTTTCCAAGCATGGCCCAAGAGGAAGTTATGAAAAGATGTTGGATTATTTTGATTGCATATCTTCTGGCAAAGCACATCCTGCAGAGACGACATCTGACCACATGCTGTAATAGAGTGTCTAATATTCTCATACTTATTACTAATACCTTTAAGGTGAATATCATTTTTTTTCCCATAATAGACTGAAAAGACTTGTAGCCATAATTAATGTTAAAAATACAGATTCAGAAAATGTATACACTGTCTCTCTAGAGTGCATTTCCTCAACTCCCATCATCCCTTCACAACCCACCTCTATTCCACCCCCAACCCTACATTTATTCTCCCATTGATGAATTTAACTGTGCCTCACGGAGCAGGTTTTCCATCCTCATTAACCTCTCAGTGCTGGCATACCTCAGGGCTATGTTCTCGGCCCTATATCTTTCAGTCAATACACCCACTCAACGGTACATCTCCGCATTTCTCTCTCCTCCACCTACCCAAATGACCTTTACTTACCACAGGCTAACCACAGATGGTCCAAACTACAGGCTGTCAATTAGACATACTTCTTCCACTGAGTCTCAGTATGCTGAATTAACGGTCTCACATTCTGAACCCGATGGTGGAGTGTCCAACATATTTTTCATCTCCTCAGCCCACATTGTCTTGATTTGTGTGTATTCTAGTGTATAGTGTAATTTACTTGAACTCAAAATGAACTAAATCTGAAAACGAATGATGCTAGACGTTCTCTCAGGAATAGCTTTTCTCAGCAATTTTTATGATGAATTTCAACTTGTCAAAAAGTATTAAAATACTTGTGTTTGTAATTATGGCTTTTTTCAAAAAATAAAATGCCACTGTTTGATTTAATGCAATAACATTAAGTTTGATTTAAGTGTGCGCATACCTTTTGGGGTTAATGTAGTTCATAGGTAGGCAGTTAAAAAATAGTCAATCTTTTTTTCTTTTTTTTTTCAGCTGATTGATCTCTAAACCCCAAAAAAGCATTAAACATGCAATGTTAATGTGCTTTGATTTGTTTTGTAGCATAAAGCAACAAGCTTTATATGCATTTAAATGTAAGCTACATTTATGCTTTCTTAACAAGATCAACAGAATTAGAGGCTATTGCTTGTCTAGCCGTGCATTCAAGATAATGCCAAACGTCTGTCCTATAGTCTTTGAGTCAATCTCCCTGGGAGAAAATCTGTAAAACTGTTCATCTGCAAACTGCAATGCTTTGGATTTAGAGCTCCAAGCTGGCTTTTTGTAACCAGCTTCCTCCAATCCATGCCAGGAGGAAAAGCATTGGAAACTGCTGCCCAGAGCAGATGGAAGTGACACATGCATTCTACAAAGGTAAAGTCACTGAATTTGGGGACAGACGGTGGGAGAATGTCATTCAACCTCAGGTCTCCAAAATAAAGAATTAAGTGATTAGTGAATACATTGTTTTTATAAAAAAATTTTGGTGAACATCCAAAATTCTTTCCACATGGTAACAGACTGACAAATCATGTGAATATTGTGTGATTTCTAGTGGTGTATCCCAATTTTTTTGCCTGGGATGGCCTATGAGGGGTGCCCGACCTGATACATCCACATCTGGCAGTCAATGTTATTAACCAAAATTCCAGCTGTATGTTAGTGGATATCAGCAGCAGAAGCAGGGAATCAAAAAGTTATTTATAAGCAGATTGGACGTCTGGGAGCTGCGCACATTGACTGCTGCCGTCGCTTTCCAACACTAATGACTACCGCAACGACCACTCAGTAAAAACAACAATTTTCAATGCCTGATCGCCACTCAATTTAACTCAATAATGAAATGAAAACCTATTCAACCTCAGTTCTGTCATCATTTGCTCACCCTCATGTTGTTCTAAACCTGTATGACTTTTTTCCGTGGAACACCAAACAAATTAAGGTTCATTTTGCCAAGGATTCTTTTTTCCGTACTATGAAAGTCAGTGGGGTTTCGCTAATGCTTTGGACCCCATTGACTTTTATTGTACTAATAAATGCAGCCATTTAACTCAATTCTCGACACTGCTTCCTGCTCTGATTTAAAAGCAGATTATATATGGTTTTATTAAAGGTCTAAAACAAAATTTTTAATTTTGAGTTGGCAAATCAAATTGTAGGCACCCATCTAAATACCCCCCCTTTCCTCTACACATTATTATTATTATTATATACAATTGGCATTTACTGTAAGGTATAAAGTATGAACACTTAAGGTTGTGCGGGTACCATGTTCTCAGGCTAAGACTCAGATGAAGCAGAAATTACAGAGGCATCCATTTGTATCCCATTTTAATGAAGTGACTAAACACCGCCTCGGGCTTGGATCTGAAGAGAACAGTAATGAATCCATTACATGAAAGAAAAAAAAAACTTTACACGGAGCAATGAGACCCAGTGCCTTTTCATGCCTAAATGCACTTCAGGTCCTGCTTGCACAAAGTAGATAAGGAGTCCATAAATAGTGTTTTCTATGGCAATACGTTCTTGCTACATGATGCATAATTGTTATATTCCAAATGGTTCATGCAAGGGTTTGTTAAAATTAAATTTAACACCAGCAGAAATGTTTATAGAAAAAAATAAAAAAAATAACTTGGGGCTTTTGCAAACTTTGTAAGTGTGGTGCATGCAACAATAATACAGTAATATAATTCATCACTGTTTTCATCAAAATATAATCTGAAACAATCAACTGCAACCCAGGGTAATTTCTGATAAGATTTTGGTATCTTACATCCATAGACGCTAATCAAATGTTTTCCTTCCCATTCATCAAAGATGCTGAGGGTCAAATTTTCCCTGCCTTATTATACCCAGAGGAAAAGTGTATCGCTCAGAATTGTCATTTAGTATAGACTGCATTTTATTTAAGTATCTTACTATTTAACAATTTACTATTTAACTTTGTCTGATGTTTGCTCTCATAGGCCTTAGGCAAAAAAAAAAAAAAAAACCTACAAAACATTGAACAAAATTTCTACTATTAGCGATAAATTCTAATACTGAGAATATTTTAGATAGGGAATTCTGGACACTTAAAAAAAAGAGCAAATGTTACAGGAACATTTGTGTTATCCTAGGCTCATTAGAAAGCGCTCAGGGAGTTTTCCACTGAAACGAAACACAGATGGCTTTAGAAATTGATGTGCTTACAAACAAATGGGCCATGAACATTGTGGTCTCAAAGAACGGTATATATCCCTAATGCTGAGAAAAAAACATTTCACATCAACCCATGCAAAAAATTCCAGATATGATCATTTCAAGGGTTTAAAAGCGTTCATAAGTTTTCAGTCTGGCGTAGATTGGTTTATGCAGATTAGTGCTGGTACACTGTAAAAAAATTCTAACCTCTCCAAGTCAAAATTTTTTAGTGACTGGTCACATCTAAATTTTTTACTTGGCCCAAGTGCAATTCTTGTTGCAATAGTCTGTTAACATTGGCTCAATGAGAAATAATACGTCAGACTAATTGAAAAATTTAGATGTGACCAGTCACTAGAAAATTTTGACTTGGGGATGTTTTTTTTTTTTTACAGTGTATGTTTCCATCCACCTATTTGCATGTGCATTTTGGGATAAAAAAAAAAAAAAAACGCTGGTTGGAAACGGCAAAATGTGCATAAATCCTAAAAATACGCATAAACAACTTCTGCTCTCAATTGAGGTACTTTTTTATCCGATAAGAAGACATGACCCTGCGTCTCAATGTCCATACTATCCATCCTAAACAGTATGTGAGATTAGAATAAGTGTGTCCCAAAGCATATGTTAAAAAGAGGATGCCTGTTACGACCTGTGTTTATGTAGCCTATTGTTTTTCTATTTCTCTGTGTTCCTTTTCTCTCCTTTGTTTTGTCTGATTTCTAATAGGTTGTCCAATGATGGGGTGTAAGAAAGCCATTGGTTGTCCAGTCGGGGCGTGATCTTTATATGGACGCAGCTGGAACTCGTCTGGGAGCTCGTTGTTGGTTCGGTCGTACTCGGGTTGAGAGCTCCGGAATCCCTCCTCCGGCCGATGATCAAATTTGAGTGTATTAGTGACGTTAATTAGTTCAAGTGAACGTGCAACCTTTTGTAACACCTGAAACCGTTTCCCCCTATGTCTAAACAACATGTCCTAAAAATGTGGAGCTTAGGGGTGTCCTGCCTTGTTTATTTTGAAATTGGTTTGAGCTCTGTTTTTGGCAGGGAGTTAGGTAAGTTTAATGTATTTTCTTTTGTTATTGGATTAGGTTATCAATTCTCTTTTATATTTCTTTTGTTTGTTATTTGGCCTTTGGGACGACACCCTGAAGAGATGCTCTTTGTTTCACTTGTTATTCCTTAATAAATGTATTACTTTTTTGCTTAGATTTGTGTATGTGTTTGATTATCAACCGGAGTGATTCATTGCTGGGATTCCATTACCACAACCCGACTTTATTTATTACGCCTCTTTAGAGTTTCCTATATTCCCCTAGAGTCGGGGCGTAATAATGCCAGAAGTCCCTGGATGGTCTACTATTTTCGAAGTGTGGATCCGTGCACACTCTAAAGGCTAATATTGCCCACAACCCACTGCGCTTTGGAGGAGGAACTACAAACATGAGTAAAAAGTGTTAAAAAAAAACTATGTCCAAAAGCTTTAGTTTTTCCTACACACTCAAAAGTATCAAATTTTTCTTCACAAAACCAGTACATACTTTTAGGGCGTAGTATAAGTAGGAGAATTGAGACGCAGGAATGCACTACAATGAAAACACATTTACCGAATAAATCCGAAATGCGGAAAAAAAATGCGTTTTTGTCCCAACAGTGGATGTGATTGGATAACTGGACTAACCAGCGGACCGATTTCATCGCACACTATCTCAAATGTTGGTTTGATCATTCTGAAATGCCTGAGCCAAAGTCTGTCATCAAAATTATTTGGTTTAATTCTCTCTCAGTAACGTCTCACATGCTTGCATTCCCAAACACTCTACTTTAGCATCCGAATGCAAAATAACATGACAGCGTTTATTGTGTTTTGTCTGATCGCTCTGAGACTAAAGTCATTTATAATGGAGGAAAAACGAGCCACAGTGGTTTCCCCGGTTGCAGCAACTTCCATTATTATTAGGCTAATATGGATATTTTGCGCTAATTTGAATACATGGGATCATGCTTCATTCGCAAATGTTTTTACGATATTCCAATTTTGCACATAAGTTAAATTTGCAACTTTGGATGGATAGCTATTTATAAAACCCATATGCGATCTTTAAGATTTGATTTTTATTGAAACGTTGAAAAAGAGGAACAAATCTGGATTAATAAAGGCATCTGATATTAAAATGTTCCTATGCATCCATCAACTAAAGAGCATGCACAAACTTATTGCCACTCATAAACCAATAATTCAATAAATTCAACATTACAATATGATAATGTAAAGATAAATAGGCAATCACAATATGTATTAATATAATTATATGCATAAATGAGCAAATGAGCTTTGAAGTAATTACATCATGAAATTACTTACTGAAAACAATAATAAAAAGGGCTTGACATTAACACCCGCCAACCCGCCAAATGCTGGTGGATTTTGCTCGTGGCGGGTAACATAGTCACTCCAACTAGCCATTTTGGCGGGTTGAATAATTGTAGTCTTTTCAAAAGGCATCTGAAATAAGTGTGACACTAGGACACTACAACTCCCATGAGTATTAGGGCTGTCAACATCAACGAATATTCTAAATTCCAATATATATTCGAATAGTTTTAAAAACAGAATTTCAAAGGTGAAAATGAATATTCGAATGTGGAAAAACGCCCGCGGTAGCAGAGGCGCGGCTGTCTGCTTTGCGAGTGGGCGCGCTGCATGAGGGGTCAGGGACAGGTAACAGGAAGGTTAAACAGAAACAGTACTAAAGTGTAGGCTACTCTGTACTGACTGAATAGATATTGCATGAATAAGGTAGGTTAGATACAGCAGTTTCATGCACTGCTGGCTTCCACTGGTTTGATTATTTACCGTTTCATGTCAAGGAAAAGTTCCATGTTTACCACAGCACAGCTCGCTCGGAGCGTTCAATGTCGGTTCTATATACTGTGTAAAACTTCAATTAATGTTAATAATATTTGTTTCAATCACTGAATGAAGCCTGCTATATAAGAGTCGCGACCTTAAATTGCTTGCACAAAACTCTTGATCAGCACTCAACATGTTGTTAATTTAAACCGTTATGCGCAGAGAGCGTGACGCCTCATTCGCGGCAAGACCTCCAGACGCGCGTAAACGCGTCTTTACGTTGACTTAACATTGAAATCACTTGCGCCAGACGCTCTATTCGCGTTTGGTGTGAACGCAGCATGACGGTGCGTGTCCACTGGCGCGGAGCAAGCGGAGCGGAGCGAGCGTTTTCAATTAATTCCTACGGAAGTCAAGCTTCACGCTCGCGCAGTGCATTTTGGGATTGCCAGCGGACCGGAGAAAGCGTTCAGAGCGACCGAGAGCGTCAAAAAGGTTGGGCAGTTCTTGACTTTATGCAAATATCAAGCGAAAAACGCGGTCGGCAGCCAATTGCTGTGAGGTTCGGGATGTGACGTCTCTCTTTAGAGTTTAAAAATATGAAAATTGTGCCGGAGTTTATGCTAGATTTAGTGCTTAAATCATTTTGTTTACAAATTAGACGTTGTGCAGTTGTTATATATGTTAAAGATTTTATTTTGGATGTGTTTATTGTGATTATATTGACTGGTTTTATAAAAGTTTATACAATTGAAAGGATATCTTTGCTTGGTGCATTTGGAAACAAAGCTTGTCTATTTCTAAATGTAATCGCGTGCATCGCTGATGATTATACTGTCCGTGTGTTGAAAAAAACTTAGATTAAACACACTCGCAACAGACACACCCCAAAGCGGAGACGTTACAGCGTTGCCAGCGGCACTGAGCGGAGTTTTGCCGCTGTAGTGGACACGCACCGTGAGGGTGAGGGCGAGAGAGAGAAAGAGTGCCTGCTGCGAGTGCGAGTGAGGTCTGCGGTCTTGACCATTAGTTGATTTACTTGTTTATGTGTAGTATACGTTAATGTCAATATGTTTAAACTACCTATACAAGTAGTTATGTCTCTTTGTATTAATTTGTCCTGTTATTGACGTAATGCGCGTCATTGACAAAATGCGCAACCAGATGCTCGAATAGTTCGAATATAGGCTATGTGGTTTTTTTTTTTTAGAGGGAATATTCGAACGTCATTTTTGAGCAATTTTGACAGCCCTAATGAGTATTAGGCCTACATGCACACAGTGTTGCCTTGCGCTTGCGCGCTAGTGACCGACAACACAGAAACGAAGAGACAGCTAGCTGCCCTGCTGGAGTTACGTCGTATGCCGGTGGAGCTATGTGGCGACATATAATACATAATACATGGTTTTATTTTAGAGCTAATGATAATTACCTGTATTGTTATATTTATGTAGTCTTGATTTGGGTGTGTACAGTGGTTTTACATTTAAAAGGGTTGTAAATCTAGTTCAAGTAAATTTTAGCACGCCATAGTCAACTTTTATCAAGTAATTTCACAACAAAAATGTGGCTAGTAAAAATGCCGTGTGGCTAGTAACTTTGGAAAACCACTAGCCACTAGACATAAAAGTTAATGTCAAGCCCTGGTTAATTATATATCACACACATTGTATACAAACCTTCCACACTTTTTTTTCTTTCCATTTTGTTCATGAACATTTTGGAAACTGATGCGCGTTTACATTTTGGATCATTATACGCATGTCTTCATAAATAAGGTCCCTGGTCTCTCAGCAAAATAAACAAAAATCTTTTCAAAGTCACTTTTTTAATTACTTCCACAATTTTGGATCCTTCAAAACTGTGAAACTAATGAGATTTCAGAGACTGAGCTAGTGCTGAAAAACACCATGTCAATTGATACAACTCTTATCTTAACTCACACTCACAACCATTCATTTTCACTGGATTCCTAATTAAAGTTATGAAGATGAGGAGAAAATGGAATTGAGAATATGACTTTGCATGTGTAATGTAAACCAAATCAGGCTTGATATACACTAGCAACACTGAAAATGAACAACCCATTTTTATTACTAATCCAATTACTAGTACTATCTAATATTAATGGCAAATATACATGCATACATAAACGTATTAATGATAGCCTTCACTATCATTGCGTCAATGCACCTTGTTCTAACTTTCAGTGAATACATATTTGATAAGGTAGACGTTTTGAATAAACTCAATTAGCATGAGCTGCTAGCCACTAATGATCACAGGGACATGCAGCGGATTCACTGTGGCGCTCGGCTCGATTGGCGCATTATTGCAAGCGGAAAGGGAACATAAAGTTCACTCACCGCTAATCAACTGTCTTGATGCATTGGGTTGAAGTGGCATGATAATTAGCATAATTTGTCACAGTGCTGACTAGATTGCTCTAGGACTAGGTTGTACGCCATGTGGAACGGCACTACTTGTTCATTCTGAGTTCAAATCTCCATGTTTTTATTTGTCTTTATTGTGCTTTCACAATTATGGTTGTGGGCAGTTGAAGAGAAAGAGGTGCTGAATGGGTTTTTTAAAGCAAAAATGAATCCCAGGTGATTTGAAAAGGGCATATGCTGTCAAGTGATCCTTAGCAAGCTGAAAAATAAATATTTTTGTACTGACACTATATATAAAAAAAAAAAAAATCTTTCAAATGATTTGAAACATATGAAAGCTTGTTTCTGCCACAGAATAAAAAAAATAAAAAAGGTTATTACGACTTTTTATCTCACAATTCTGACTTTTTTTTCTCACAACTGGGAGTTTACATCTCGCAATTCTGATATAAAGTCATAATTGCGTGTTATAAAGTCAGAATTGCATGGTATAAAGGCGCAATTGCATGTTATAAAGTCAAAATTGTGTGATATAAAGTCGTAATTGCGTGTTATATAGTCAGAATTGTGAGATAGGCCTATAAACTCGCAATTGCGAGAAACAAACTCGCAATTCTGACTTTTTTTCTCAGAATTGCATGTTTAGCCTATATCTCGCAATTCTCACTTTATAACAATTGGGAGATATAAAGTCAGAATTGCATGGTATAAAGTCACAATTGCGTGTTATAAAGTCAGAATTGGAAGATATAAACTTGCAATTGCGTGTTATAAAGTCTGAATTGCGAGGTATAAACTCGCAATTAGATAAAAAGTCGCAATTATCTTTTAAAATGTTTTATTCTGAAAAAAGCTTCCATAGTAGCCTAGGCCTAACCATAAACCTGCAAATCTTGCAAACTCAAATGTACACAAGGTTTTCTCAAGCATTTGTAATATAAATTCATTGTTCTTTTAGTGTGTTAGTCTCGGAAGACTGACTCCAACTCCCAAAAGTTGTGTTGCAGTTTTCTATTTTCACATGTGCTTTCTAGTTGTGTTTGCAATATGCATCAGATGGTCAGTAAGCGTAGCCTACTGTACTCCACGCCGTGCCATCTGAGGCAGAGACTGAAGCTGGGTGAACACTGTGCTTTTTTGACAGAAGCGTTGCTTGTCAGATTGTATAAAGTTCTTGGCTAAAATTCATGACAGATTGGAACATAAACTGTGATTTAAGCCAGACTGCACTATACACATCTTATATATAAAAAAAGAATATTTTTTATAATATTTATTTTAAATTGTTTTTCTTTCACTTATGTAAATGGAAAAAATATCACACATATACTACCGGTCAAACGTTTGTAATTAAAAAAAAACAAGACAGATGTGTCATCTTTATTATCATGCTATTTTCTGGTGTGGAAACTGTGATTTTGGAAACATTTTTTCCGGATTTTAAATTTTTTTTATAAATAGAAAGTTGAAAAGAACAGCCTTTATTTGAAATAGAAATCTTTTGTAACATTTTAAATGCCTTTACTATGACTTGTGATCTATTTAATGCGTCCTTGCTGAATGAAAGTATTAATTTATTTTCTTTTTTTCTTTTTATTATACCCTAAACTATTGAATTGTAGTTTTTGCACTAAAATATTAAGTTTCCACAAAAACTATTGTGAATTGATAATAGTAATATTAAAAATAAACAGCTCTTTTAAATAGTAAAAATCTTATATATAGCAATTTTCATTATAATTTTTTTATCGACAATAAATTGCTGCAGTGGTATTTCTACCTAAGCAATTAAACTCTTTTGGCAATTAACCAAGCAATTAAATCTGTAGTGTACTCTGTCAGTCTATTCCTCTCTCTCTCTCTCTCTCTCTCTCTCTCTCTCTCTCTCTCTCTCTCTCTCTCTCTCTCTCTCTCTCTCTCTCAAGAAACAGTCCTGAACGAATAGAGTCTTGTCCTTCAATCTGTCAGTCATGCAAACACACACTCCCATATACAGATACACAAATAACTCTACCCCTACGAGAATACCTTTTAAAAAAAATCTAAAATACAAGCTTTGAGGTCAAAGTCTGAATAATTCAAGAGGAGAGACAAAAAAAAAAAAAAAAAAAAAAAAAAACAAGACAAGACAAAAAAAACATGATCGAACATTGTATTATGCATTTTATATATACTGTATATATAGAGAGAGAGAGAGAGAAAAGTGCTACTATGGCTTTAAATTTGCCCAGGCTCTAAACATAGAGTAATCTGCTTGGTTGAGACATACTTTACAAGGTTAATCAGAAGGAAAAAAAATGGGTTCCACCTGATCTTACCCACCAGCGTTGAAGCTTCCTGTGCAGTGAGGTGATCAGTTTTACATTTTTTGTAGGTTCACTCCAAGGGCAAGTGTCAGTAAAATGAAGCATGACACATGGTATCATGTTTTGGGGTAATGATCCATGTAATAGCTGAGAGGGATAAAAGAGTCTGTTCTAAAACCAAGGTTTAGGATGGCTTTATACACCCTGAGGTGTCTACACATATAAAAGTACTTAATGCACACAGATATGCAATATCTGACACAACAAAATGATCTCTTAGAAATGATAGTCACAAACTATTTTTGACACGTTTTCTGCAGCAGAATTGAGACTGATACTCTGGTCTGACGGCGAAGAGCTTTAAAACGTTAACACAACATGTAGTGAACTCATCCGTTTTCATAATAATAAATTAATTAATGATTTCGGCTTTCTAAGCATCTTCCTCTAGAGAAGATGAGGCCTAAACAATTGGCTATAACTACCAACCCACTCACAAACAGGTTGATCTGAATGGCCTTTGAAACCAAAAGCTATACAAGAGACAGAGTTAGAGACAGTAAAACCCCAAAGATGATTCATAGATATTTATGTGATCAATAAACACAATTTGCAATTTTACAAAAGGTAAGAAGGTACGGTAGGTAGGAAGGTACGGTAGGAAGGTGCAACAGTTACAGTGGGTAGGAAGGTATGGTAGATAGGTACGGTACGGTAGGTTGGAAGGTACGGTAACTAGGTGCAGTAGGTATGAAGGTACGGTAGGAAGGTAAGGTAAGTAGGTGCAGTAGGTAGGAAGGTACGTTACGGTAGGAAGGTACGGTAACTAGGTGCAGTAGGTAGGAAGGTACGTTACGGTAGGAAGGTACGGTAACTAGGTGCAGTAGGTATGAAGGTACGGTAGGAAGGTAAGGTAAGTAGGTGCAGTAGGTAGGAAGGTACGTTACGGTAGGAAGGTACGGTAACTAGGTGCAGTAGGTAGGAAGGTACGGTAGGAAGGTAAGGTAAGTAGGTGCAGTAGGTAGGAAGGTACGTTACGGTAGGAAGGTACGGTAAGTAGGTGCAGTAGGTAGGAAGGTACGGTAGGAAGGTACGATAAGTAGGTGCAGTAGGTAGGAAGGTACGTTACGGTAGGAAGGTACGGTAAGTAGGTGCAGTAGGTAGGAAGGTACGGTAGGAAGGTACGATAAGTAGGTGCAGTAGGTAGGAAGGTACGGTTGAATGGATGGATGGATGGATGGATGGATGGATGGATGGATGGATGGATGGATGGATGACAAGGCATTAAAAAAATTGTAAACTAGTTTTTAAACACTCCTAATATGTGACTGTATTCAAACTAATTGACCTTGTTACCAGTTATTTGAATAAACTGTTAAATATATGCCAAACCGTCAAATATATTACAAAAATATATTTAAATAAATTCCAAATCGTTTAAGTTTGTAATCAATATCTTTAAATGCCTTTGAAAGAAATACTCTTATGCTTGCCAAGGCTACATTTATTTGATCAAAAATATAGTAAAATAGTAATATTGTGAAATATTATTACAATTTAAAATAACTGTTTTATATTTGAATATATTTTAAAATGTAATTTATTCCTGTGATGTCAATGCTGAATTTCCAGCATCATTACTCCAGTCTTCCATGTCACATGATCCTTTAGTAATCATGATTGATTTTACTGTATTTTTTATCAAATAATTGCAGTCTTGGTGATGGGAAATCAATAACTAGCAAACTTATGGAGCCAAATTAGCCCCTTTAAATTAACATAGGTCAAATCTTCAATTTACAATTTAAATAGTTTATTATTATTTAATGTGATTTAATATTAGATTTATAATAATAATTAATAGTAATGCACAAATCCGGGTTTTAAAATGTATACAGACCCAAACTTTAGTAACAGCTGAAAATCAAACCAAAATTTTTTTAAGGTTAAGCATACTAACTCTTTTTAACCCTACTTATTTAAATTGCAGTGCATATCTTTTTTTTTTTTTTAAAGTCAATCCGATCACAAATTGAAAATCCATTCTATAAAGTACTTCTGACTGATTATGGCCTATCAGTTGCCCTCAATCACAGAGTTCAAAATGACCTACGGGACTAAAGCTGCTGAAAAGAGATAAAACAAAAGCCCAAATCCCTCTCTATCCCCTGAAAGCTCCAGCTGTTGAGCTGTCCCCACTATGTGGGGTAGACCTTATCCGAACTGCCAATTAACCACCAGCGCTCGGAAATTTGTGCACACAGAGCCCTGAAACTCTCAACACTTTTGACAGAGTGCATCAGAAGCCTTGTGTGAGAATTGGTGGAACACAAAAACAGCTCCTCCACTTGTCTCTCACTTTTCGTCTATATTTGATAGGTGATGTTGGATCATGACTTCCCATCAGTTTCTCTTGACTGCAGTCAGCCTGCAAAGGGGTCTTTGAAAGTTTTCTGTGACAATGTATAGGTGCCAGATTTTAAGGGCTTGGGTACAAGCTCGATCTTAACTGACGTTTTGGAAGAGGGAAAAAGTCTGCTAATAGCGAATGCATATGGTTAGCTTAAAGCAATCCAGAAATAATTGATCTAAGAGAGGAAAGTTTGAAAATAACCACTTAAGTTGTCTAAATATTCCAGTACAATCATTTCAGCACTTCTTTTAGTTGCAAGAAAACTGTAATTGGAACACATGAACATTGCGGTTCCCACTGGAGAATTTCCTTAGAGCAAAGTCACATTTAACAACAGCCTTTTATCAACATTGTGCTTCAGAATCAGCAGACACAACTGATAATAGGTTTTCTTTTCAAGGGACAATGTCTCATGGAAGCTCTAGCTCTGTAACATGTTGAATGAAACCAGAAGCGTAATTTAGATTCAGAATCAGACAAGACCTACTTTGGCGTAGTCAAATCCTCAGTTTGTTATTTAATGAGGGGTCTTGTCAGAGACGATCTAACAAAGCTCCAGCTCTGTTAAATATTTAGGTTTAGCCTATTTAAATGGCACCACTGATGCTGCTCCTCTAGCATTTGGACTTTAGAAAGACGAGGCTCTGAAAGTTTGACATTAGCAGTCGACTATGATCTGACATAGTTAGATGAAAAGGTCCAAAGATGATGAAAAGAAATTCAGGAGATTGTTGTGTGGATGCTTTCAACCTGTATTCAGCACGTCCTGCAGCTCTGATTCACATTTTTATAAGAGAGAGAAGAGAAAAGGAGTTAAGGGGAATATTATCTTATGAGTTTCCCTCCCTCTTTCATTATTACTGTATTTTGTCCCCATGAAAAAAAGTCACAAGGAACTAATTGTTGGAAATAAGGGTGCATAAGCAGAAGCGGACAGAGAATATGCCCTCAAAACACATAATCAAAGCTTTTGCACAAATTGTGGAGACACTGATGTTCAGCTGCAGGCAGATATCATATACTTTGCTCAGGACTGGTGAAGAAATTAAAGGCTGAGGGAAAACTGAGAAACCAAAATGTCCCTGTACAAGGGGGAAGGTCACTTAATAAAAAAAAAGGGCTAAAAAGTGCAAAAGAATTAGAGGACACAAAGTTCAGAAAGGCTCAGAGCAATGTGACATTTTCCTTGTAATCTAGCCATTGATTTTCATCAGACTTGTGCAGTGCCTGGATTTCTGAGGTTTATCATACTATAAATGGCAAATTTACTTGTGAGACCAGGTTGGTTCTGACTGTGTCCAGGTGCCCTTTCAGTCGGGCACGTTCGACGTAGTCTACGTGTTGACTGATTGGGATCATGCTAGGGAGCCTGTCATCTTCGGGTATTGTAAAATACCCGCAGAAATACATTTTTGAATGCATTCGTCCTGGAGATTGGTTCGCAGCGATCGACCTGAAGGACGCGTACTTTCATGTGTCCATCCTGCCGCGACTCAGGCCATTCCTGCGTTTCGCGTTCGAGGGTCGAGAGTATCAGTACAAGGTCCTACCCTTCGGGCTGTCCATCGCCCCGCGTCTTTACGAAGATCGCAG
This sequence comes from Rutilus rutilus, assembly GCF_951802725.1. Classification (NCBI taxonomy): domain Eukaryota; kingdom Metazoa; phylum Chordata; class Actinopteri; order Cypriniformes; family Leuciscidae; genus Rutilus; species Rutilus rutilus. Next base: position 39,321,911 of record NC_140210.1, on the reverse strand, counting down.
AGACGGCCATTGCTCCCATGAGAGAGTGTGGTGTTCGTGTCCTCAACTACCTTGACGATTGAAACAGTCTCAGTCTCGGGAACAGTTGTGCGAACACAGGGACTTGTTGCTCCAACAGTCCCTATGGACTGTTCTCAGCCAGCCAGTTGGATCTTCGGGGCAACTGGGAAAGGAGCAAACTCAACCCCGGGCAGAGGATCTCTTTTCTTGGTATCTAGCTGGACTCGGTCAAACAGACGGCACACCTCACAGCGAATCGTGCCAGGAATTTGGGCTTGCTAACTCTCACGTTATCCTGAGACCCTGACCTGGAAATGTGCCCAAGGTTCCTACTACTCCCTTTCGGAACCTGCAAGCGCTGCCCCTGGAGGAGGCAGACCCAGCCCTGGCTTTTCTCTGTCCCGTCCGTTCTCTGCGGATATATGTGGACAGAACGCAAAGCCTCGGAACCTCAGATCAGCTCTTCATCTGTTACGGAGGTCAGCAGAAGGGAAAGGCTGTCTCTAAGCAGAGGTTGGCCCACTGGATAGTGGACGCCATCATCTTGGTGTATGAATCCCAAGATGCACCTTGCCCTCCGGGACTACGAGCTCACTCCACAAGAAGTGTAGCCGCTTCCTGGGTGTTGGCACAGGGTGCCTCGCTGACAGATGTATGTAGAGCTGCGGGCTGGGCGACACCTAACATGCTAAATTCTATAGCCTACATGTCGAGCCAATTGCTTCCCGTGTGCTCTCTTCGCACAGTTAACACAGTAAGTGCACTCGATATGTCGGCTTGCTGCGCCAATCCCCTCCTTGAACCGGATACTTGCGCCATTCTTGCTCCAGTTGAATTCTTATTAGAAACCTGTGAGTTCCTCCTCAACCCCTTCAGCATTGGACGTGGTGGAGCGTCCGATGCTAGGCCTACCATTTGTAAGCTAGTGGAACTTGTGCTAGGCTGGGTCCATATGTTGTATCCCTACGGCAGTGGTTCTCAATTCCAGTCCTCGGGACCCCTTGCTCTGCACATTTTGTATGTCTCTCTTATCTGACACACTCAGTTCATATCATGGAGTCTCTACTAATGAGCTGATGATCTGGTTCAGGTGTGTTAAATAAGGGAGACATACAAAATGTGCAGAGCAGCGGGTCCCGAGGACTGGAATTGAGAACCACTGCCCTACGGGGATCCATATGTGTGTTTCCACGGTACGGCTCCCTAAAATTCGAGCCCGTGTCTTTCCCTCGGCAGGGTTTGCCCTGCCATTTCCTGATGGTTCGGTCTCCCCCCTGTTATGGCTGGAGCCACCTCAGTAACATTCCATATGTTGTACTGCCCGATAATTCGCTCAGTCCATATGTGTATTCTCGTTTTTACAATACCCGAAGATGACAGGCTCCCTAGCGTGATCCCAATCAGTCAACGCGTCGACTATGTCTCAGTTCCCTCCTTCAGGGAACGAGGGTTACATACGTAACCGAGTCGTGTCCTGTATATGTAAATCAAGATCATCCTTAAGAGTTAACAGTGGAGATATGGCTGTTTCTCAAACCAGGACATTGTCCACTGGCACAGAAGAAATCAGCTCATTGCTAACCAACATTGCTAAAGATCTGCAGAATCATTGCTAAATCATTGATAAAGATTATTGCCCAATTTTATTTTATTTTAAATCCTATTTTTAATGAGTATCTGTGTCTAATTTTCATGTTAAAAATTCTAAAAAGCCTTGAAGAAAGATATTGTATATTTACTTGAGAAGCAACTTTACATAAGATATTAAAACTTTTTTTTTTTAATATGAGTGTATTTTGTCTTACTGCACTCTCAGAATGCTTTTTTCCACTTGCTTTAAGTGTTAAAGTGAGAGAAAAAATGTCAGTGCAGTAAGAAAAAAAATTTGTTCAAGATACAATTAATACAATACCATTTTTTTTTTACTTGCATTCAAGTGTTGATAAAAACACTTTCTTTTCTGTTCTTTCTTTTCATATATTGTATGTTCAGATATTCGTACAAAATATTCTGGGGGCCATGAAAATTTTGTGAAAATGATCAAAAATGCTGGCAATTTTTTTTTTTTTTTTTTTTTACGCTGGCGATGAAAAAGTTAATAAAAAAATATATATTAATAAAAATAAACAACAATAGACTGTGCTGTGAAATTGATCACAGTTAAACATTTTAGTTAAACGTACAGTGCTAAAAATAAATAAACTAAAACTAGAAAACTCTTCACTATATCAAAAACTACACCAAACTGAAAAGACAAATTGAAAATAAAATAGAAATAACAGCTAAATTACAAATTCAAACCTATCATGAACCTGAGTCCATTTTTACACTTTATTTACCGGAAATAGATGATCAAGAGAGGCTTAAAAGGCCTTACAGACAGGCGAACTGTGGTGGAGTGCAGGAAGGTGGAGGCTCTGTTTGAGGAACATTAATAAATCATCTGATGGATTGCAGTTTGCCATGCCCAAGCAACTGTAAATTGCGACTGTCATGCAAGATAATATTGCTGTGCACAGACTGTACTGGAAGACCTCCTGGACACGCCTTGGGAGGAAGACAAGGCTGCCAAAGTAGATGAAGAACGAGATGATGTTTACTATAGGAAGAATTATGAAGCACACATTCGCTCCAAACTCTGAAAAAAAAAAAAAAAAATGTCACTGCCTACACACTGTGTGTTTGGAACAAATAAAGACTTTTCTCAACCCAATGTGTTTATTCATTCATATTGAAATTGAGGTGGCTCTTTATTTTACAGTCCTGTTCCCCATGTCCATTCTATGTACTTGTTATACTTTTTTACAAGGTAACCCTGAACCTACCCCTAAACCTAACCTTAAACCATGTAACGTTAGTTACCTTATATTACTTTCGTACACGTACGCAAGAAATAAGGTAGGAGAGGCTGTGCTGTATAGCTTCGCGACGTGCCTAGTAACAACGCCCTTCAGCCTTGACTTATTCACGATACAGCACTAGCCTATCGTACCTTATTGCTTTTATAAAACGCGATACAATACAAATCGTTAGCCTCATAGCATAATTGCCTAAGTCATTTTTTTTTTTATATTACTTAGGCAATTATGCTATGAGGCTAATGAAATATTAAAGCCGTAAGCCGTATTAAATCGTAAGTTTTATTACGAATATGGGACTGACCTGAAGGAAAATGCTACTGTAAATAAAGGTACACTCACTTACTCGATCTCTCACAATACTCTACTCTATAGGCTTCAATGAACAATATCAATGAGCACATATGTTTACGTTGCTAAGAGTGGTTGCTAGGGGTGTTGTGTAGTGATACATAGAACCGTTGGGAGAATCGTCATAGCCGTGTTTTATCGTGAATAAAACACAGCTATGGGCCAATCAGAATCAAGGACTGGAACTAGCCGTTTTATAATGTAAAATAAAGTTCAACCAAATAAAGTGCTATCGAAATTGATGTAGGAATCCCAGGATAGTTGCAAATGTATTTTTTATGAAGTAGACTTGGGGAAAATCTATTTATGTTGCATTTCACAGTCTAAGGAGTGCTCTGGGGGTCTTCTAGGAGGCATCAGCATGTAGCACAACTGCTGATCTCTGGTTTAGCATTTCATTACATCTTTTGGATACACTTTTACAATTCAATCTTCCTAACCTACAGGGTTTCCAATAGCCTATATAAAGTGGTGCCCAAATCTATATGTAGAACATCAATACAAACTCACAACCACGTGAAGTCTGTCTTTATACTTTTACGAAAACAAACACAAATTATGTTCTGAGGTTTTTCTCAAAAATTGCTGTTCACACCATGGAATCAGAATCCTGCAGCCACCGCTGGTCACGTATTACATTCAGTACACTGTAAAAAAATATCGTAATTTTAACGGTAAAAGACTGTAAAAATGCTACAGTGAAAAACTGTTAATTGGTTAACAGAAAGTTTCCGTACTATATACGGTAAATAACTGTGATAGATCTAACGGTACATTTAATGTAATTTTACTGTAACATACCGTTAAATTTACAGTTTTTGAAAGTGAAAAAACAACTCATTGTATCATTTACAGTGAAAAACCGTAAATTGACATTCCCACAATTCCCTGTGACACTTCACATTTGATGTATTTTTGTTGAAATAACTATGTTTGTTTCTTCATAGTTTTCTTCGTTTTTTCTAATCAGTTATGTACATTAGGGGTTTATGTTACATTTAATGTTGTTAAATTAATGTTTATTGCATTTTTAAAATTTCATGTGTTACCATGATGGTGTTTAATGTTTGTGTGAATGACACTGTGCAGCTTCTATATATATTAGTTTTAACTCTCTTGTGGAAGAACTGCTTATGTTGAGCTTTGATTGATCATGTGACTCTCATCACTGCTGTGATTGGTGGTTATCAGTGTAAAAAACAGATATTAATACTTCAATAGGACGGTATATTAACATTATATCATATTACCGAAATCCAATGTTAAATATACAGTTTTTTTCCGTAAAAACAACGGGAAGAAAGACAATTTTTTTACAGTATTTTTCCGTTTTTTAACAGGAATTTTCTGGCGCCCCAGCTGCCAGAAAATTACCGTTTTTTTACGGGTTTTTTTTTTACAGTGTACTTCATCACACAAGCCCACGCCAGTCTGGCCTCTACGATCAATTACTTCTCAGTGGTAGAAGCAACAGGAACACCTGTGAGTTCAGATAGAACCAGTCAAAATCAGAATACCATCAAGTTTTTCTAGCCTTCTTTAAAAATTCACTCAAGACCTCTTACAGATACATATAGTGAACTGCAGCATTTTAAAGCATCATTGGCACGCTCCCAATGTGAAGGTTGTTCCAAAAAGGTAAGAAATTTAATTATTAAAAGTTATGATTTTTTCATATCCTTCACAGAGAAGACAACTGTAGAATGAACGGTAACAAGCTCAGAGCATTAATACATCCAAGATGCATACAAGGTCAAATAAATGTTGATTGAATTGAAATTATTATTAGTAAATTAGTGAAAGCACCAATAGTCGCGTCGCGCCTGTGTTAGGACACAGAGTTGGGTTTCGGGGTGGGGGAAACCTGCATGTTTCCATACAAATAACCTACAAAATCAAATATTTTCTCATGACATTGGGTTTGCTGTGTTGAGTGCAACTTTTCTATGTGAGGAGAGCTTCTTTAGCAAGAAAGCATTTCCTAAACACATTCATATAAACATAAAATGCTCAGTCAACTCACTAGTATATCGTAAATAAGTTAGACATTTACTGTATATTTTGACTGGTTCTATGCTATATTTCAGCTCAGAGATAATTATACAAGGTCATTAAAATGGGAATGGTTTGCCTTGTTATAAAATTAAGTTATTAAATGATTTTATGATGATGTTTTGGCCTGGTTCAGTCACCAGCAGACACATCTTTATGGAATTACCCCTCACGCATATGCTTCTAGCTTTATTATAACCGAGGTGATTCCGGTACACCTGCAACTCATGGGCCTTTAACAGCCACTGACATTAATAAAATGGCACATTTGTATTTTGTATATAAACATGACACATTAGGGGGGCTAAAATGCACAATACCATCCAGGGTGGAGAGTAAACAGCATAGATGAGAAACGCAGCATGTGGGTGGATGCTTTGAAAAAGAAAAAAATAGTGGTTTTCTTTCACCATAATGTCTGCTGTGCTGCATCCCTTCAGCAACAGCTTCAAACACGTTCAGTTTGACTTGCGTTCACTTTGTAACCCTCCCTCGTTCCCTTATGTGGGCTGTGAGAATAATTTAGCCAATACATTAGTGCCACAGCTAGCTAGCCCTGCGCATAAGGTCCTGTTGAAGCCGTGGGCAATATTGGCCAATATTGATGCAGCCCAGCAGACTTCGGAGAGCCAGAGTTAATGACCAATAACCTGCAGGTGGTCTTATACCACTTTCTCCTATTCAATTTTTTCCCCTCGTTTTCAAGGTATATTGAATTTCCTTAAAAGGACCGATTTAATTTACTGGACAAAATAACTGTCCTCTTTAAATCGCATCCTGAAGAGTGGATTATTCCAAAAATCACATCATATGTGAAATGAGGAGTGATTTGAGCAGTGTTGGGTGTAACTTATTACTAATTAATTTTCCCTTGAAAAAGTAAAGTAAGGTATTCCTCTTTATTTTTCTGTCATTGAATTACAGTTATGATGTAATTGCATTAATTACAGTATAGACTAGAACAATTCCATATAAAACGATAGTGGATTTAACATCAAAATTTAACATTTACTGTTAAAATGTATGCATGTAATATATAATATATATACAGTATATATAAAATAAATAAATACTAATAATTTTATATATATATATATATATTATTTATTTATTTATTTTTATTAAAAGAGCAGTTTCATTTCTACTGGTCGAGACTGATATGGGATTTAGAAAGTAATTAGTAACTTTTTAGAGAGAGTAATTAGTATAGCAATCCATAATTACACAGTTGAAGATGTAAATAGTAGCTAGTTGTTTAGAGTAACTAACCCAACACAACATTTGAGTAGTGAAAATTCACATAAAACATGGACAAAATGCATGAAAAAAATTTATAAAAAAACACTGTTGAGATTGACTTTGTGGTCCTCCAATGTTTTTCCATTATTCAGAATAGAAAAAACACAATGTGAAAAAAATATATATATATAAAACATATTAAAGTAAACAACTACACTATTTGATGCCTATGCTATGAACTATAAAGAACATTTTCCCTTTTATTTACCATAGAGATAAAAAATAGTTTTGCCATTGGCTTCACCCTAACATTCATTGCATTTAACAGTTATCTGAGACCCAAGACACAAGTAATGCAATACTTATCACATAGAAAGTTAAAGCACAATTTTACTTTTTTATATATATAATTGAGGAAGATTATTAGAAAAAGTCACAAAAGGATTCTTCATCGAAAGCACATCTGGGCCTCTCAAATCTCAAAAAGAACATGAGAGTTAAGAACAGTAAATGTTTAAGGATTTTAAAGTAATATCTTTAAATATCAGAGTTCGTGGATGAGAACCATTTGCTGCTACGTGAGCTGAAAGTTACGTATGCCGAAATTGAAAATGCTTGATGCTGCCTGTGTATTGATCCTCAGTACAGCTTCCCACAGTTGGCCTGAAGATGAGCCTGAAATGAAAGACTTTAGACACTCGGTCAGATCCAGTGCCAAGTGTTCCCAGCCCTGTCCTGTTTCAAGCCAGGAATACTAATTGGTCTCTTTTGCCGCTAATAGAAAGAGGGAATGTCTGAGGCGCTGAGATCACTGATTAGTTTGACTCAGGGCTTCATGCTTTGTCTGATGTTGTTCCTACCTACACAATTTGCACTTTTGTGGAGTTCACAAAACGAACAATGAATACTTAACAATGTTACTGACACAGAATGTTCTCTATATTCAACTCTGGAAGATTATTTTCAGTGTTCAATAAAGCCTGCATAAACTTCATGAAATCTGATGGCTAAATAGTTCATATCCTTGTGATATGGTGAATTATTACCCTTTTTGCATTCTGTAACTCACTCTTTATACCTTAAAGCTACACTGTGTAGGATTTTCTCCTATCTAGCAGTGAAATCGTTTATGACTACCAACTGAATATTACTTTCTAGCCCCTCCCATTCCGAGGGCGTTTTAACTCCTACGGTGGCCGTATTATTTCAAATCTGCCGGCAGTCGCGAGTAATCTCCCCCTCGCATTCGTCACGGTGCCACTGAGTGTCAAAACGCGAAAGGCGAAGCTTGAATTTCCAGGTATGTCCCTCTTTGGCTAATGTATTTTCAAGATGGAGGCGCAACATGGCTGCCGCCATTCGAGCGACTCGCTCTTATGTATTCTAAATGGCAGATTCTACGCTTACAAGAATACTTGATTAGTTGGTAGAAGTAATTACACATTAATGAGCACATATCATTTTGAAAGAATAGTGTTTTTTGCTAAGAATCAACTTAAAAAATTACACAGTGTAGCTTTAAAGGGATTGTTCACCCAAAAATGAAAATTAGCCCATGATTTACTCACCCTCAAGTCATCCTTGATGTCTAAAGTTGCGCTTAGACTTAAGTGGAATCCGTATGTTCGTTTGGCCGGAAGTTGGTTATTTTACTTTATCAAGGTTTAAATATGGATATTTTTCTTATATAAATGCATCGCTTCGCTTCAGAAGGCCTTTATTAACCAACAGAGCAGTGTGGAGCACTTTTATGATGGATGGATGCACTTTTATGGACTTCAAAACAGAAACAGCAATTCACTGCCATTATAAAGCTTGGAAGAGCCAGGACATTTTTCAATATAACTCCGATTGTATTCGTCTGAAAGAAGAATATCATATACACCTAGGATGACTTGAGGGTGAGTAAATCATGGGCTAATTAAAAATTTTAGGTGAACTATCCCTTTAACACCTAAGAGGAATATTAGCTATAATGCTTGCTCTTATATTACATATTCAAACTTGAACGTGTATTATATGAACATGTTTTGCTGGCTGATGCCTGGCCGTCGCAAAGTAATATTTGATTGGTTGTGGAAAAAAATAATATCATCAAATACAAAACACAATTTCCAGAACCTGCAGTGTCTAACCCTACTGGTGAATCTTGAGCTAAATGAATCACAGCACAGCGAGAAGAGAGGATGATTGTGCCGCGGAGGCGAGCTTCATCTCTGTGGGGTCTCTGGTGCAATTAATGATGTGCTGATATATTTATTTAGGTCTCATTAGAATGCAACCCCTGAGGGGGCACATCCTGTCTCTGAAACCCTCCCAACGGAGAGTTCATTTTGTTTGGGCAGCATAACAAAGGATAAATAAAGCATAACTAACACACTCTCGAAGTGCCAGGCTCGCTTTGTTCAAAATGTTCAGTAAATATGAGTTAGTTATAACACATGTATAAAAAAAAAAGATGAAATGTTATTTCCCCAAACCCACATGCATTTCAATTTAACAAGCTAATGTTCAAGCTGATTCAATATGGGGTGTTCAATTCTCTGAAGTCAACCAATCTGAACTCAGATTAAAACAGAAATTACTCTTCAGTGTAGTTTTTGATTCAGATTTAATGACTCCAGATTAAATGAAACCACGTTTCTTCAATCAAACTCAGTAAAAAGAAACGACTGTATATTTTATGAGTATTATTTGTCAGGTATCAAAATGAACGTCATTTCAACTTTTTTTAAGAATGGAATGTTCACCATTCGAGATGTAATAGACAGTGATACCATTAACATACTTTTCTTCAGCAACGATGTACTGTATTAAATGGTTTGAAAGTAAAAGCAAAGACATTTATAATGTTAAAAATATACATATGTATTGTAAAAAAAAAAAAAAAAAAATGGTGATGGTGATGGTGTGGTCATTGGGTCATACATTTTTCAATTTATTGGATTAAAGAGTAGAATATAGGCAATTTATATCATGGTATTGTATGACTGAGCACATCTCTACTCTCTCTCTCTCACACACACAATCCCTGAGTGCCAAGCTACCTAAAATGATGCCTTCGGAGGGCACTGAAATGTTTAATCATTATAAACAGTATCTATATTTTATGTATATATATGAAAATAACTCCAAAATCTTTTTGGAAACTGACGTTTTGCATCATTCATTACTGTACTAAATTAGAAATGTTCACAACCACTGCAGTAAAATAAAACATCAATGCTACAACTAGTGGCACCAAAGTGAGCTGTTATTTAAATCAATGTAAATCAATCTTATCAACATGAGATTTTATATAGTTAATGCTCTTTGTTATATACTGTACATGAATTGACCAAGGTGAACATATTCAGACAGGTTTTGAACCCTGTTTTGTTTTTATGCAGTTACAAAAACGGTACTGCCACTCGTCAACGGCAGCTGTCACAGTTTCAAGAACAGTCCTCCAGTAAGCAAAACCATCCCATTTAAGAATGCCCTGTCCGACCTTCGAAGACACGGCCTTTGAAGCCCAAGCTCTTTGAAGAATGCAGCTTTTGAATTGGGACACAGTGTTGTATTTTCTTCTCCTGCGTCCTATTTTTCTGTGATCCAAAATGGAAGCACAACTGAAAGGTTTGTTTGAGCAGCGCCCTCTACTGTACAGGCGTGAATTTGCATTTCCTTTAGCCTGAGGTTTATTGATTTAACTTTTGGTGTGAAAGGACCTTTTGTTATAAAAAAAAAAAAGCAAGCCCAGCCCAGGTGAGAAAAAGCAACGCAAAAGTAACCTAACCCATTACTTTCCCTAAAAAGTAACTAAGTAACACAATTAGTTACTTTTTTTTAGGAAGTAACGCAATATTGTAATTAAAAGTAACTTTCCCCAACACTGCAGGTAACACTTTGAATTAAACTAAAAAAGAAAGACTAAAATAGTGTTTTATGGTCAAACATACTCCAATAATTTTTGTTTTATTCTACATTTTAGAATTTGTAATGCACATTTTCTTGCAGTTGAATCATACAATATGTCAACATTTTATTAAAAATAAATGTAATTCAACAGAATTTGATTGAAGGGATTCAGCAACTCAATAACGTTTTGTTTGTTTCCATAGAGGCATCACAGAGTCATTACAGTTGTCCCCAGCATAATAAGTCCTCCATTAACAAGAACTTGAATAATGAAAGCATGAATAATTTCTCCCAAAATTGTCATAATGAGATTAAAACTTGCTGTTATGAGATAATGTCTCCAGGGAAGATTCTTAAAAAGAAATGTGCTGTGAATTACATTTACAGTGTTGTGTTTTACAGGTTCTTGTGACCTCCATTGTAACCACGCCTAGGAGACTAAAGAGCGTTTTCAAGCGATAGATAGACAGACACTAATCAATGGTCTTTAAAATGGAGAAATGCACACAAGCATAAACACTTGAATAGCAACATCAGCTTCTTTACTCGCTGTTGTGATATGTTTGCGCTCTCTTTGAAAACCACAGGACCTTTAGCTAGAAATGTGGAGAGACTTCACAGTTTCATCTTCCTCATCTCTCCAGGGACACCCTGGCCTTTTTATCACCCACAATGACCCCCGAGAGCCAACAGATAAGCATGTCATCAAAGCCCCGCTAACACGGCCCAGCCGCGAGGATCTCGGTACATCTATCCGCTTGATCACGTTCAGAGAGCTAATGCCTGCCTATCAGCAGCAGAGCAAAGAAACCTTCCATGTTAAAGAGCTAAGCACTTCAGATAAGAGAATACAACCTACAGAGTCAAAGCATAGATTCCAATTCAAAGCAATCACAATGTTAACAATTTCTGTTCTGCTTGTTGGCACTTGACCAAACAAACAAACTGCAAAACAAAGAGGTTGTCTCCTATTACAGTATTATTTCACTATTTTGTTAATAATCGGTCCCAACCAGTACCAGTAACCTGTCCACTGTGATTTGCCATTTCTTTGTTTTGTTTTTGTGTGAAATTTACTAGCAATTTCTGAGTGAAAATTGTTTCAAAGTAAATCTTATTATTTTCCCTTGCATAATTTCCATGCATAATGTCCAATATATATGTATAGAAAAGAAGAGATGTCGCTGCAAGAGGGAGGGGATTTATTTTAATTAAAGATTACACAGACAAATCATTTATAATAAATACTGCAATATTCCATAATAAATAAGAATTGTCCATTTTGATTTCATATATATATATATATAAGGACTGGGGGGAAAGGAGAGGTTTTCAAATGCATTTATCATTTTAACAATATAATTTATATATATATATATATATATATATATATATATATATATACAGTATATATATATATATATATATATATATATATATATATATATACATATACATATATGATATTTAGATGCACAGGCACTTATCAGTAATTTACAGTGCAGATTAGCCCGTACGAGAATAATTTTAAAAAATATATTTTATCATATCCTAAAAAAGCCTTATGCACATTAAAAAGCACCTTGTATAGGTTTTATTTCACCGCATACAAACCTTGAGGGCATAAACAGTTGTCCAATAAAAAAGACATGCAAGCCAAGCAAACTCTGGAGGAGAGAAAGCTTCAATCAGCTGTTGAGGAGAATCTTTTAGCTTTGTATTGCTGAAGTCACCATAAAATCTAAATTGACCATTCTTATTTTTTTACGGAATTTTGCAGCATTTCCTATAAATTATTTATCTGTGCACATCATTATTTTGTTAAATTCATGTGCCCTCGTAATCTTTAATTAAAATAAATCCCCCCTGCCTCTTGCAGTGACATCTCTTCTTTTCTGCATCCAAAATCGCATACTTCCCTACTATATACTATAGGCGAAAAACACAGTATGTCACAACAGAAGTAAGTCCTGGTAGCTTTCTCTCTCATGTGTCATCAAACTATTCTACATTTCCCAAAATCCCCACTCTCGCCCTGTGCTCTGTTATCTCTCACAAGGGAAAACTTTCCTTCTGTTGACCCATTTCAAGGAACATTTTCACATTCTTCCTCACTCTGATTGGATCAGTGCCTGAGGAGGATTTGGAAGTGACCGGTCAGTCTCTAAGAGGGTGCATATGGCATGACTGACTTTTAATGCAGCGTTATAATTGATGTGTGCATATCTCTCTAAAGGACTGGATCGGGTTTGGCGGGGCGGGGGGCGGGGGACGGGGCGGGGGGAGAGAGAGAGAGAATTGAGAATCATCGCCACAGAGCTGGACTATGATTGCCCGACAGAATCTCATGCATTCTCATTAAATGAGTTATTTTAATTCTCATTTTAGTCTTAATGAAAACACGTCTAAGGGCTCAAGCGGTTCAGCGGACCATCTTTGCTCACTTAAATGAAGCAAAAGAGGGAATCATGCTTCTAATCATAAAGTCCTGATTGAGACATAAAATATTAAAAATATTTTTGATAAGGTGCGCAAGAGTGGCATGTGTTCCAGGTGGGGTTATAAACTGAGTGAAAAAAAAAAAAAATCCTTACAAGGATGATAGAATTTATTATCATGTTCTTATCTGAAGGATGAGACATCTGCGTATCTGAGAACTAGAATCTGTCAAGTGTAGCCAAGAGCTTTAGTAGGGTTTCGTCCGGCCCGTGATGGAGGATAAGAAGACGAGATGTTCCTTCTCAAAGTCACAGACAGAATGGAAATAACCTGATGTTCAGAACAGGAGATTTTAAATCAGCATCCAATCTAGATTGGCCCCATTTACTTAATAGACATTTCTTGTCTTTTTGTGAATAATTGGTGCATGTTATAAAAAAAATAAACAATAAAGGACATATTATTTAGCTGATATAACCAAGCCTTCAACACTAACCACCTATTGAGACCACTTTTCACTATACAAGTACAGTCAGTTACTGCTGGAAAAAATCAAGTCTGCCCTACTTTTTTTCTAATTTAATATTATATTTATCTCTGAAACAGAGAGAAGCAAAATGGATTGTGAACATAATTTCACGTTGATAAGAGAAAACAATCTTGTGGTCTCCATAGTTTATCTAATACTCTCAAAGGCAAAAACTGCTTCAGGTTTATAAAGCTGTTTTGAAATGTACACACACACACACACACGAAAGGATTTCCAAATAAGATTAATAATCTTCATTAACAAAAACCCAGTTTTGTCATCACAACTCTGAGTGTTTGGCGGGTTAATTAATATGACAATATTAATATGTTTGGTCTTGGTGGAATAGATCTGATACACTGCTGCTGCTGCAGAGCATTTACGGGACTTGCTACTGCCAATACACACACAACACACTGCTGTAAGCAAGTAAGACATGCTGCTGCTGTACAATATACATATATGAATAACCTGTAGCAAATCTATACATGTGGAGCTGGGGAAGGTGGAGGGTTTCTGAAGTGCACTGCAAAATGCGACAGCAAAACGCTGACCAAGTATTTTGAAAGTTGAGCAGCAAGCTCATTGGCTACTGATACAGCAGGAACCAATCAGCTGTGCACTATAGAGAACTATGTGATAGCAAGCAGATTGTTTTAAAGGGATAGTTCACCCAAAAATGAAAATTCTGTCATCATTTACTCATCCTCAAGTTGTTCCAAACCTGTATGAGTTTCTTTGTTCTGCTGAACACAAAGGAAGATATTTGGAAGAATGTTTGTAATCAACAGATCTCGGTCCCCATTGACTTCCATAGTAGGAAAAAATATATACTATGGTAGTCAATGGGGACCGAGATCTGTTTGGTTACAAACATTCTTCCAAATATCTTCCTTTGTGTTCAGCAGAACAAAGAAACTCATACAGGTTTGGAACAACTTGAGGGAGAGTAAACAATGATAGAATTTTCATTTTTGGGTGAACTATCCCTTTAAGGACGTATTAGCCTGCGCCATCTAGAGTTTCATGATTTCCCATCTTACACTCTATATATCACAAATCCTCAGAAATAACGCTCTACTCTCCAATAGGTGAGTCTTATGAAACATGTTAAGAACACATGGGTAACATCTCTCTCATGTCATATTTCAAGCACAAAAGAGAAAAAAGATTTTATTTTACATGAAGAAAGTCTATTCTATGACATTCATGACAGTTCTCAAAGCACTAAACAATATTATTTAAATTGTATCATGTTTTGTTGTGCTAACATGAACTGATACATATTTTTATTTCTTTATTCCATTAAGGTTATGCGAAATATGTGAATCATCCTTTACAATTTTGGGGAATTTACTCTTAAAACGTCAGTATGCATTATGATAATGGGAATTTGGGGGGGAAATTGTTCTTAATGGGCTTCATTTTCTCGACTTTCTTACGTTAACATTTAGAATTTGGGGTGAAATGTGACCTGGCCATGTTTTTGTGAGATTCAACGGAATAGCCTGAACAACCCGAAAAGAGGAGTGAAGACTATCTTTCCTGACATGCTCCATAGGTCAAGGGTGAAGTATTCCAACTAAAGCAGAAAAAAAGGAAATTGTAAAATCTTCCATGCCTTGTATGTGTAATTACAGATAGATCAGATAGTGCACGGGAACACTGCACAGATTTGCTGGATAAAAATATTGAGTTTCCACCTGAGTTGCATCTAGAGGCAAAAAGGAGCTTATTATTCAAGATGTTGGAACGGAAGCCTGAGAGACAGAAGGAGAGAGCGGTAAGTTCATGTGAGTGGTCACTTCTGTAATTGCGTGCATGTTGAACACACTGTGACTGTATCTTGTAAGCGCTTACATGTAAACGCAGACTCACACACAAACACAAACACAGAGCATGCAGATCGGAGCATTTACAGTTGGGTGCATCAGCTCTCCCATGCCGCCTGTGTGCATTGATGCTGGAAATGATAGCTCCATTGCTCCTGTGTATTTGCAAAGTCTCCATATGTTCGTCAGGATCTTTCCTGCACAGCCGTTAACTTCCCTTCGGATTCAGATCGCATTATCAGCCGGCAGATCTGTCCAGTTGGGCTGACGTTACAGAAGATTTTAGGAGATATATGCTTGCCCTTGAGATGCTACAACCAAATGTTGCTTACACCACAAGGTGCATATAGAATAAAAACTTCTTTTCTTTTTTGCTACCCACTAGGCTATGTCATCAGCAATAACTGAATATTGTAGATAAAAATCATGAAACATGTCAAGGTAATTTTTAACCTTGAAAACTTAACTAAAATTGTGTGTGTGTGTGTGTGTGTGTGTGTGTGTGTGTGTGTGTGTGTGTGTGTGTGTGTGTGTGTATGTTATGAGAACCTTATTCAAAGTAAAAATGTTATCAGCATGTATTCTAATTAAACCCATGGCCTTGGCAATACGAGCGCTCTGCTCTACAGTAACAATATAAAACACTAATATAATTTCAATATTTATTTTCTTTTGAATGGGGCTGTAAGCAGGATGTGTTCTTGATATGAGCTTCACTCCTGCGCTAACCACTAGGTCGCGGCTCAACAGAGAAGCCAAACTGTTGATTTGGTGACATGCAGCTCATATAACTAGATACTTCAAGATATGTGAATACACGATTACGTTTTTTTTTTTCATGTGAATGATATTTTAACGTAACAACAAGTGTGGCCATTTATAACTTGAATAAGGCTTCCGTTGTCATCCTCTTCCAGTTATTTTGACCTGTACAAAACAGGTATTATCATATTATTTCATATATATATATTATTTGCATGGAAGCTTGTTTCAGCCACTGAATAAAAATGAAAAAGGTAATTGCAACTTATCACTTTTTTTCTCAGGATTGTGAGATATAAACTCGCAACTACGAGTAACACTCGAGTTTATATCTCACAATCCAAAAAAAAAAAAAAAAAGTCGGAATTGTGAGATAAAAAGTCGCAATTATATCTTGAATGGTTTTATTCCGTGGTGAAACAAGCTTCCATATATTTGTATATATTTTTTTATGGATACATTTTTTTAAGAGATTTGATAAGATTACTTTTCCAAAAACTGTAATAGCATTTTACTGTAGAAACACATCACATTTCAGAATTACAATAATTATGAGTTCGGACGGTCCCCCCTGGACCGGACTCGCACTGAGCCCCACCCCATGCTTGGGACGACCCTAAATGACCCATTACATCTATTACAGTTTTTTACCGTAATCAGTAAAGGAACTTGCAGTTAAATTTTTACAGTTACAAGTTACGATCATTTTATAGTAGATCCCTGTTAAAAAGACCAGCATTGCTGGAAACCAACATATGCTGTATTTTGGATGCTTGGATGCTATAAAACAAGCAATAACAATGGAAATGCACCCTGGTTTTAAGATAGTTTCCTCTCAAAAGAGATACCAGTCAGTTTTATCGCTGAAGCACTTTCTGAGGGTCAGGAATTGGTTAGCCTGCCTTTCTCTAGCCCTTAAGTCTGTCATATCCTTCGCCGTGGGAGGGAGGGATGGAGGGAGGGGGATCAAACAGCCCAGTGGCCTTTGAGCCCATGTTGACAACTCAGGACTCTTTGAGTACCAGGAAAGCTCATGAATATTGCATTTGTTGCATCAGAGCCGACAGTGACACAGAAGAACTGACATTTCTGAAACAAACGTCTCGCTGTGTTTTGTCTAGGTTGGATTTTTTGTTGAGCCACTCGTGTCGACATGAATTAGAGCCGCTGTGGAAAAACCTGGTGACGTCGAACTGAATTTGGGCGTCAAATCCTAATGAAGCATATGACAAACAATGAAAAACCAATTGAAGAGAGCGAAAGAACCACAAGCCACGAGCGGCACCGCTAAAGAGCGGAAATTGCCATCCGCTCCCAGAATGCCTTGCTGCGGTTATTGTTTTGTTGCCGTTTCTGTTGTATGTGGTGCTAGACGTGAACGCTTTGAACTCGACTAAATCTGTAGTAGTTGTCTGCATTCTGAGTCTCGCCACATGCTGCTTCTTTCTTTCTCCATTTCCTATAAACCTTGTGATTATGGGGAGCTCAGCTAAATGTCTTTCTTCTTGTGAAAGCACAGCACAGAACTCAAACTTTCACTTCACCAGCGCACTGACTTTTTACTCGCACTGAAAACTGGTCTCAGGAGCATGTGAGAGACAAGCAGCCCGAGCGACTCCATCAAAAAAAAAAAAAAAAGGAGCCATTTTAACAGCTCAGTAGGTGTAGAAAATGGGACGCCTGCAAAAAAAGGACCATCACAACTCTTAATGAGATATGAGCACACACACTGCCGCAGAATGCGTCCGGCTGTTCAGCTTCAAGCGACACACTCCCTCTAGTGAGCATGTGAGCTCATGCCTCGGGATGTGTCTGCGTGAGCGGAGAGTGTGCTTGTGAGACCATGAGCCACGGGAAGCGTTCTGAATAGGTCGAGAAATAATTCTCCCTTTCCATTTGTAGTTTTAACAAACACATTGCGAGGAACTATTTGTAGCATCTCACTCTTACCGTCTTGCCTTTTGTGAATGTGGGAAAAGTTATGGCAATAATATGAGAATAAAATAATATACTGCATGACATTAAGTAAAAGAGACAACATCAGTGAAATACAGAAGAATGCTGGCCTCCAACCATGAATATATATATATATATGTATATTATAATTATATAATATATAATAATGTATTGTCATCTTAATGGAAACGTTACTATGTTTTAAATGTTTTTGAAAGAAGTCTCTTATGCTCATCAAGCCTGCATTTATTTGATCAAAAATACAGAAAAAAACAGGAATATCGTGAATATTACAATTTCAAATAATGGATTTATTTTTTAATATATTTTAAAATGTATTTTTTTTTCTGTGACGCAAAGTTGAATTTTCAGCATCATTACTCCAGTCTGATGATCAGATGATCCTTCAGAAATCATTCTAATATGCTGATTTATTATTTATTGGTGGAAACAGTTGGCCTGCTTAATTTTTTTTTTATATATATTACCTGTGATACTTTTTATAGGATTCTTCTATGATTTTTTTTTTTTTTTAGAACTGAATTTATTATAAATACAAATATTGTGTAACAGTATACACTACCATTCAACAGTTTGGGGCTTTTCTTTCTTTTTTTGAAAGAAATGAACACTTTTTATTCGGCAAGGATGTGTTAAATTGATAAAAAGTAAAGATTTATATTGTTATTTTGAATAAATGCTGTTCATTTTAACTTATTATTCAGCATAACTGTTTCCAACACTGATAATAACGGAGTATCAAATCAGCATATTAGAATGATTTCTGAAGGATCATGTGACACTGAAGTAATGATGCTGAAAATTCAGCTTTGCATCAGAGAAATAAATTATATTTCAAAGTATATTAATATAGAAAACCGTCATTTTAAATTGTAATGATATTTCACAATATTACAGTATTTTTGATCAAATAAATGCAGGCTTGATGAGCATAAGAGATTTCTTTTAAAAAAAAAATATTAAAAATAGTAATGTTTCCTAACTTTAAAATGTTTGAATCTTTTTGAAAGAATTCTCTTATGCTCATCAAAGCTGCATTTATATAATCAAATATATTGTTATAGAAACAGGAAATACCATTACATTTTTAAATAAAGGTGTGTGAAAGACTGCAAGTATGACAGACTGGAAGTGAAGAAATGCCGATGTGTATTTGTGTATCTGTGTTATGTGCACGCCAATGAGCCACAAGAGCTCAAGAGGTCATCTTTTGGCTCACTGGCATGTACATAACACAGAAGCACACACAAATGTCCATACAGAACAGAACAGCTCTGACCTCTTGGGCTCTTGTGTCGGTCACGCTCACATAATATGAACCCTCCATTGGTGGAGATACAGAGAAGCTCACGCTCACCCCCTGCTCAGACGTGTAACACACAGATTTATTTTCACACTCACAGGTCTAAGGTCTAAGCCATTTCTCAGATAATACTTTACCAAAGCCTATGAAAGCCCTGGTTCAGTTGGCACCCAGACAAGATAAGACATGACTTTGACCAACATGCAATGTTAGATTTATGAAAAAGAGCAGTATCTCCTTTTTGTTGAGAACAAGTTAAAAAAAATTACGAAAGGTGCAACCTGATTGGTCTGACAAAGCAAACAGCTGTTTATACATCATTACTAATATGACTGCAGAGATGTGCGAAACGTTTCTCAAACTTTAGCTCAGAACTCCATCTTATGCTTTCTAAATGAATTCACATACACTGTGAACAGCAAAAAAATGGCCAATTGTTCTGTAATATGCTCAAATTAAAATGAATGAGAAGGGAGGGTGAAAAATTACACATTTAATGGTTTCCAATGAAATCAAAGGCAGTATCCTCAGCACTGAATAATAAGTGGTAATATGAACTTTAAACTGGAAAAGTGGAAAATTATGCGCTTTAAAAGATTTATAAAGCTGGCTATTTGCATATTTGCACAGTTCCATTGTATGCTAATTAGATGGGCCATCTAGGTATTCATATTCAAATATATTAAATCTCAGCCGGAAGAGGTCAGGTCCTGCTATACCCTGTAAATATTAATTGACCTCTAACCTTGATAATACACACTATATGAATATGTATTTAAAGTAAGGTTTTCCCAAAAACGGGGATTCAAAGGATTGGACGCATATCAAATGTATTTAAATGCTTTTTATGAACTTTTAATGGCATTCCGAGAGGGTTGAACTCAAGTGACTAAGCGCAGAGAACTGAGACTAACAGTGTAATGGTAAAGAGACAAAAGTGTGCAAGCCAGGGAATATTGCAGCATACTACAGCCGGATATATATCTAGCAAAGCTCTCACTGTTAACCAACCAGTGTGATTTCTCACACGTTGGACCGCAATGTGTTTTTGGACGAAGCTCAGTAAATAAGGATCAGACACTTTTAATTCACTCTTTCACAGTCTTCCCTTTGGCAAACATGCTCGGGATCGTCATAGCAACAACCATGGTGAACAATTATAGCGCTATTCAGCGACTGTGTTGAATGGGCACAACAATAAAGCACACATACGCATGTATACAAACATGCTCGTGCTGTGCTATCCTTGGCCATTTGAGTGCCTAGGCAAAGAATTTATTTCTTCTCCCTTGTTCTTGCTGTCTCAACCTTCCATTTTTCTTTTGGCAGCTCTTTCATTCATCTCTATATTCTTCTTCCATGCTCTCTCACTGTATCACTCTCTTTCTGTCTCTCTTCTTTGAATTTAGAGGCAGGGTTGAGATGAGATTGGAAACTTCCAGGTGCACATGAACAGTTAGACATGTAATAAGGGCTGAAAGCAATTTCCTCCCTGCTTTATCAAACTCTGAGAGATGGGCAATAACCACATATAGTAAGCCCTGACTGTCTTGTTTATTATTTATATCAGGTCGATTAGGATCTGAGAGTAACACACAACACACACAGTGTTGGTGAGGCGCCAATGTTGTCAGCGAGAAACATTTACTTGATTTACTTTCGAATTCGAAATTGTTTAGATGGAGACCAGGGGTGCGTTTCCCGTACAACTATATAGCTCGCTGCTTAACTACCATATACGATGCATCGATGGAGAAATCAACTAGCTAGTCACGACTGTTTCCCGAAACCGTATGTCGCAAAGTATCGTTCAACCACGTTGGTTTATGACGTCTCGCACATGGTGGACTAATAACTTATTTTAATTAATCTGTTTGAGATCGAATTGTTTCCCGAAAGCATCGTTAGCCAACTATGGTCGCAAGTTCCGTCGTTATCAGCATAGTTCAACGATTTGGTGTTTCCCGAAACCA
This sequence comes from Rutilus rutilus, assembly GCF_951802725.1. Taxonomy (NCBI): domain Eukaryota; kingdom Metazoa; phylum Chordata; class Actinopteri; order Cypriniformes; family Leuciscidae; genus Rutilus; species Rutilus rutilus. The sequence continues at coordinate 39,300,696 of NC_140210.1, read as the reverse complement.
TCGTTCCAACGAACGTTCGCAAACAGCATCGCAAACTTGTGTGGTTGGAACGACAGCTCTCGAGCTGTGGTTAGAAGCATAGTTTCTAGTTTACATGAGATGTAGACTGAATAAATCCTTATCTTTAGCAAAATAAGCAAGCTGACATTCAGTACAACCCGTGTTATTTATTTAGAATACATACAAATGTAATTTACATCTTTTAGTTTGTCAAGAGATTTAAAGCACCGTTTTTGAAGACTGCACATGTGCGAACGTGCTCTACTATGTAAGAACGAGCCAAATATTGAGTCTGGAAATAAAGCAAAATAACTGAGAAAAATTTGAAATGGTCTTCAGATGCCATGTCTGTAGCTTATATGGCAAAATCTAGAGTTAATTCGATCTCAAACAGATTCATTAAAATAAGTTATTAGTCCACCACGTGCGAGACGTCATAAACCAACGTGGTTGAACGATACTTTGCGACATACGGTTTCGGGAAACAGTCGTGACTAGCTAGTTGATTTCTCCAACGATGCATCGTACTATGGTAGTTAAGCAGCGAGCTATATAGTTGTACGGGAAACGCACCCCTGGGTTAGGTGCTTCTACATCAGTGTTATTCACCTCTCATTTCCCTCTGATTTTAGAGAGAAGTTATGGGTAGGGTTAGGTTTAGGGGTAGGGATGGGGTTCTTAGACAGAAATGTTTTTCTAGGAGCATGTCTTGGCAAAATCATGGCGACTGAAACAGGATATCAAGGACAGCAAGAAGAAAATGTGAGGTGGCACTTTATCCACTGGGAATTGATTAGATTATGGAAAATTGTCTTGTTGGAGGGAAGGGGTTAAAAAAAATCTCTTCAGAATAAAGTATACCAATCAATTGTTCACAATAAGTCTAGAGATGTAATTTACTGTCAAACAGTGCATCCTTCAAAATGCAGACTTAAATGCATGAAAAATAAATATTTCTCTTCCTGGAAAAGACAAAAATATTGATGGCATAGTTTTTGCAGAATTTTTGCCCAATTGAATGCTTTCTAGAATGAGAATGTACTCTCCAGCTTAATTATAAAGCTCACCTGCCACTTATCTAATGCTAATCAGATCAACGACCTCAGATTTATGATTGTTTACATTGTCACCAAGCTCTAAACTACAAAATGTGGACAATTAGGCATTAAAGTCACCATGAAATCAAAAAAGACAATTCGTTATGGAATTGGAGTTTTTTATGGAATTTTGCAGTATTTATCTGTGCACATCATTGTTTTTTTTAATCAAATGCCCTTTCTATATTTATTTAAAATAACGTTCCCTCCCTCTTGTAGAGACATCTCTTCTCTGATGACATGTTAACTGGCGCAAGGGTGGGGCAACCTGTCACTCACATGACCAACCAAACCAACACCATCCAATCAATTCCCCATAAACAAAACCAAGTCTTGTTCAGACTTTTTCATGTTCAAGAAGCCATTTCACTCAGATATATGTCACAATAGGGAAGAAAAGACTCACAACTTCCGTTTCATGTCGACTTAAAGTTATTACATACCTTAACTTCAAAGGTTTCTGTAAAGCTTTAAAACAATGTATATTGTGAAAAGAGCCTTGGCTGTACAAAAAAAAACAAAAAAACACTGCAATGTTTCAAGGCTGTGATGTAAACTAAAGGCTGCTAAAAGCCCAAACTTAATATTTCAAAAGGAAATACATCAATACAGGAGAGACAGTTTATTTGGCATATTAATTTCAGTGTCACTGCTACAGTAAACGTCTATCATGAGGGTTTATTGTTGCACAGCAATGACCTAGAGCTGTTTTAGACTGGGAATTCTTCATAAAAGTGTTAGATAAAGTTGTGCGAGTACTGTAAGACCTACTAGTCTTATTATTTAGTAAGGCTAAACCAGAGACCTAAGCCAGAGTGGGCTGCACCATAAACACAAGCATATAGACAAGTTAATTGGGTGTACATTATAGGTCAAAGACAGAATAAAATTAATTAAGTGAAATCGATTCTTGGTTGCAAAATCTACAAGAGGCCAGTGTTGCCATAGTGATACCAGCACTCAGCAATCTTTTGACACAGTTCTAGAATTTTTTACCAAATGCATTTTACAAACTACAGAAAGACCACACTACAGTTCTTCTTTTAGACCCTGACACGACTCAAAACACATATAAGTGCCTGAACCGCACAAGATTCTGCTCTGCTGAACTCTTAAAATCCAGCCTGTTCTCTCTGGCATCTGCAGACACCTAAGCCCACATCTACAGAGACTTTTAAAGAACAAGAGCCTTTTAAAAATGCATCTGCATTTTCTAGTCGGCTCGTCTTGAGTTTCCATTAGGCCTTCCAAATAGGTTACAAAGGCATTAAATGTTAAAAAGCAGTTCAACACCAAGGAATATTGACAGATAAACACTTTCAATGCTTCACACTTTATCTCAAAGTGTTGTTTTAGCAAGAACAAATGGGACAATATATGAAATGAGTGGCTTTTACACTTTGATAAACTTTTCTTTAAACTTAAGCTAAATATACAGTATGTGAGGACAAAATTAGATATAGGAAATAGCTCAATAGGGAAAATATGATGGTCACAAGGTTGAAACATATTCTTGTTTGTTAACAACTTATTATTCTAATTTAAGTAATACATACTTTTACATTTTTGTTTTAAATTACAATAATATTTCACAATATTACAAATTTTAATTGAACTGTAATTTTGATTAAATAAATATTGGCTTAATAAGCATTAATAAGCATACATCTTTGACTGCAACGCACTGTAAAAGTTGGCACTGGCTATGCATGTGGGCGGCAAAAATGGCACTTGTTTGTAGAATGACCCAATTGTTGCACTATAAAGTACCTTAGTTTGAGTATAATTTATTTAAAGGCAGAATTCGATATTCCCTGACCAAGCATCTCCTTTTTTCTCAGTCTATGTAAACAAAGAAAACATAGGCCAGGCCAAGCAAACTATCACATCAGCAAATGATACACATTATCCTTCTGAATAAGGAAAACTGTACACTGTACAACTTGTTTTGAGTGCAGCGTTTTGGGCCAGAAAAGCATAAGAATTGCCAGAAAGCAAACAGTGAAGATGTCAGAAAGAGTAATAATGTTAATGCAGCATATTTTGATTTTAGCCAGCAGTGATGATAAGCTAGGAGATTAGTTTTAATTAGACAGTGTGTGGATAGACTGCTGGTTCTAGGGAGGAATCTGTCAGCATTAGTCTGCATCACAAGCTGCTGCAAATGAAAATGAAACACACTCATAAGGACTCTCTCTACCAAACACACACGAGTGTACAGAGTTTCTCGAGCTGACCATGAGTTCACAGGACTACAGTCATGTCTTATTCATCCATCTTTTCCCCTGATTAAAGTGTGAGGGAGAGACACTTTCAGGGCACATGTTTACTCTCCCCGAGAGAGGACACAACCACGGTCCAGATGAACTCTCTGGATGCAAACACGGTGTGATGGATTTTTAATAGATAAGATAGTAAACTATCTTTTAAACTAACCATGATTCTAACAATTCTAACATATAAACCTTACTTCCCCTTTTAGGTCTAACATTCTAACACAATGTACTTAGACATTTTGTTCTTTGGCTAAATGTATGTTTCCCCTCTGGCGAAAACTCGTGACTTTGGTTGTGTGAGTATAAAAATAACAAATATGGAAAATGAAACTATACAGATGTCTAGTTTTCAAACCTTGTGATTATGAAGTAATCATTAGAACAGAGTTTGGTTCTACCTAGTAACAGAAGGGTTTGTCTATGAAGAACCAATCAAATTGTAGGGAAATTATGTAATGTATCATGTCATTTTCGCCATGCCCCTATTCTATAAAAACTGTTGTATTCCTGCTTTCTGGTGGGATTCTCTCTGAAATTTGTCTGAGATGCTCCGGCCGTGATTAATTCTTCTTCTTGGGAGAGATTCTCTGAGAACTCTCCTGGCCTACATTTTCCTCTCCTCCTTCATTTGTTAAAGTCTGTCTGTTTATTATTGGTGTGCAGCAAGTTAGTTAGGGAAGCAAGTAGGGGAACAAGTTAGAGTATAGAATTAGACCACTCAGCCAACGTCGATGTGTAGACGCACTTGAGTATGAATATTACAGGAAACTAACGTCGACTGTAGACGTTCGGGGACGTCGATTGTAGACGAGACCCAGGTACGTAGTTAGGTTTAGGGAAAAATCTACCACAACGGTCAACAAATTATGAATTCACAGTCATCTGTAGCTGATCACTTCTTATTGTAATCCCGTTTACTAGAATACATTTAGGCCACTTTCATATGGTTCTAAATGGGATATGTTTCTGAGCTACATCTTTACACTTTATCCAAATCTGATCTTGATCTGGGATTTTTTCATCTTTGTTACAGGCTAAAACTAACAGATCTAGGCAGGTGGAACTGGGGGAGGTGGAGGGGTTCAGAGGAGCTCTGATAGAGCACTGCAGGAATAGCTTACAGCAAAAATAAAAATAAATAAACTAGGGGTGACCCCGAATAGTCGAAGATTCGATGCTTCGATAGGAGGAGCCTGATTCGACTACCGATCTCATGGTCGAATCTTCGCAGAGGTGTTATGAAAGGAGGATCATGCCCCTTTGGCTATATGAGGGCGCTCAATTTCACATAGAACTAGCTTTTATGTCAATACGTTAATATTCAGCCTATTATGATAATGCTGTATATAAAAATGTGCAAAGAAAGAAGCTTTTAATAAATATTTTTTAACGTGCGTGAATAAATCCAAACACCCCGTGACAGATTTAAGTTTCACTTTCGATCCGTGACCGACAGAGGAGCGTCTTCGCGGCAAGGATTTAAATCTTTAAAATCTAAAGTGTGAATGTACACCATCGGAAAGGATATTCTCCAAGGCTGGATTTAGCATCAGGAAAACCATGATCGCATTTCTGCCGGCCAACGTTAACACGTTTCACGCATAGACTGGGTTTCACGTTAGAATGTATTTTATCCGCGCGCACAATTTGAAAAGACTCCAACGGACACAGACAGAGTGAAATACTGGATTTGTTCTCTCGATCAGGTAGGGTACAAGTGATTTCAAAACTTTTCAGCCGGTTCTAATTAGATTTTTGGATGCTGTGAACATTTTTAGCTAAAAAGACTACCTCCAGTTTAGCATTTATTGTTGTTTCTGCAGTTAAAAAGACAAAGTTGAAAATTCTGGCTACTATCGTTATTTTAATAATTATTTTATTTTATTTATTAATCTGTCAGGGTTATCTAATCTAACTATTTGTGGCTTGTGTTTTGAATATATGTTCCCCTGCACTTTAGGCATTTTGCACACATTTGCTCCTCATCTTGTGACTTGATTCTAATTTATTTCGTTTTGTATTTTTTTATTTATTAGAAAGGTATAGGCCTATTCTGTTCTAATTTAATTTGAGTAAATTAATTGTTTATTTTTTCGGTGCATCGATGTTGTGCTGTTGGCTGGCCTGCTCGCACAGGTAATTTAGCCGATTTAATTTGATTTGCATGTGAAATGCAAATCCTGTCTGCAGTGTGGCTTTTCTGGAGTTATGTTATTTCTTAGTTTTATTGATCCAAAATGTTTTTATACATTTTCTTCTATATCTTTGTGTGATTTTCTGTACATCGCGGCTTTGAAACGTTAAAGCCCCGCCCCCATACACATGATTCGACTATTAGTCGACTATAGGCAAGACATGACGATTCTGATTCGACTATGAAAATCCATAGTCGGGGACAGCCCTAAAATAAACCAGACTAATTAAATGTTGAGCAAGCAATCGCATTGGCCAGTCAGCTTGTGCCTGATGTGGTAATGATGTGATTGCTTGCAAAATGCATAAATATCAGCCTGCGCACTCTAGATTTTCCTGACTGGACTAGATATAATATAATATTATCTAATACTTTACAATTATTTATAATTATTTGACATTAATTTGTAATAATCTATGCATATTTTTTACAAATTTATTTACATAATTCTTCATGTGACCCTGGACCACAAAACCTGTCACATGGGTCACTTTTTTGAAATTGAGATTCATACATCAACTGATAATTGAATAAATAAGCTTTCCATTGATGTACGGTTTGTTAGGATAGGACAATATTTGGCCGAGATACAATTATTTGAACATCTGGAATCTGAGGGTGCAAACAAATCTAAATATTGAGAAAATCGCCATTAAAGTTGTCCAATTACTTTCGCGACTGTGCTGCATTCACTCACAAAAATTAATGTTTTAAATATTTACGGTATACTAAATATCTTCAAGGAACATGATCTTTACTTAATATTCTAATGATTTTTGGCATAAAAGAAAAATCGATAATTTTGACCCATACAATGTATTGTTGGCTATTGCCACAAATATACCCTTGCGACTTATGACTGGTTTTGTGATCCAGGGTCACATATATATCTTTTTTTTTTTCCTGGAAGTTCAGAACACCATTGTGGATCATTCCAGCCTAATCTAATCCCTTATGGTTAGATCAAAATGTACTTGAGCTCCCTGAATCCTAACACATCTTCCAGAGCACTATTTCCTTCAACATGTATCTGACAGCACCACATTTTAAAGTGATTTCAGCAAGATATGCATTTGATATCATAGCAGAGTTTTTTAATCTACCTCGGAACATAGAATTGTCGCACAGCCAGTCTGTGAAAGAGAGAGAGAGAGAGAGAGAGAGACTGTTGAGCAGCCCGGTGGGGAAAAAAGCGTTTAACGCAACAGAGATGAAACCAAATCACATCTGACACTCTGTTATATCAGTGTAATTAACATAGGGGGACAGATAGATGCAGAGACACCCTTGTTGCTTGCTCTGGTTCAGCGGCCAAGCGTGTGATTATGCCGGAGTGTTCTCGTCTCTAGTGGTTTCAAGCCCTACTACTATGTCTCCCCAACAATGGAGATAATGGCTACATTTAGGCAGCTTGCGATTGTCACCCTGTAGATGATGCTTTTTGTAATGAATGAGGATTTGTCGGATGTGTTGATGTTGCATGCTCTCTGCACACAAAGCTTGGAGTGCTGAATATTAGGGAGATAAATGGCATATAAATGGAGAGGTTGAATAAAAGGAAATGAAAGATTTTTTTGCAGTTCTGAATACAAAAGACAGTGACACTGGGTGTTTTGACGTATAATAATTGTTGATTTCTCCAAAAATTAACAGCTTTTACAATTTTTAAAGGTGAACTGTAGCATTTCTGTGCCACTTGCATCAGCTAATTGAATTTGATCAAATATAAAAAAATATAAATAAATATATATATATATATATATATATATAAATACATACATTTGAGAGATTGGGAAATCAATGCACAAATGGTTTAATTATATTGGTCTCTTCAAACACATCAGCAAAAAAAAAAAAAAAAAAAACACTCCACTTTTACATTTTCCCACTTTTTTTTATTGTATATCCTAAAACAAATGAGTCTACTTTTACTTGGGGGTAGCTAAGCGTGATTTTGTTCACGAATCATGGAAAGTCTAGCCAAAACCTAGTCTCCAAAGACAATCCTGAAGATAAATCCCCTGACTGTACCACCGGCTCTCACCAGGAGGACCTCAGCTTCAGAACAAAAGAGCCGGGAAACTAATGTGTTGTCACGGTTTTGTTTTTGGGTTTGTTCTGTCATGTTTCCTTGTCTGTCATGTGATCCCTTGTAAGTCATGTGATCCTGCCATGTGTTCCCTTGTCTGTGTCATGTTGTCATTGGTTTATTGTTTCATTGTTCACAGGTGTCCCTTGCCTAGTCATTAGTCTTGTGTGTGGGGGGCATATACTACTTTAGAATAGCTAAATTATTTATGACATTCCATAGCCTTGAATGTTGAGCTAGTAATACCAGTAATTAGCATCCAGACTAAACAAACTAACCTCTCTACAATGCTTTAGTGGCACTAAATCATGTTCAGGAGTGCACAAGGTTGTTGAAGATCAACCATTTATGAGTTATTGGTGACTAAATAAGTTTGGCTGGCTAAGAGGGCTTAAAATATTAAAACCATTTTGAAAAAAGTAAGGGCCTGTATCTAAAATATTATAATTATTAATAATATATTATTCAATTGAATATACACTACTGTTCAAAGGTTGGGGTTGGAAAGATTTTATGATTTTGAAAGAAGTCACTTATGCTCACCTAGGCTGCATAATTTTTTTTTAAATATTATTACAGTTAAAAATAACTGTTTTCTGTTTTAATATAATTTAAAATGTAATTTGTTCTTGTGAGAGCAAAACTGAGTTGAATCCAGTCTTCAATGTCACATGATGCTTCAATCTAATATGCTTGATTTGATACTCAAGTTATTATCAATGTTGAAAACAGATAATATGCTTATATTTTTGTGGAAACCGTGAAACTTTTTCAGGGTTTTTGATGAATAGAAAGTTCAAAAGAACAGCGTTTCTTTGAAATGGAAATATGTTGTAACATTATGTCTTTACTGTCACTTTTTATCCATTTAATGTATTATACATTTGAAGCCAAATGAACAACAATTGAATACTATATTCATCCTGTCAAAAACAATTCAAGCAATATTAACTTTAACTTAAAAACAGCAAAACGCAAGCCATTAGTTGAGCAAATGGCAGGCCTTGCTCAAAGAGACAGCACTTCTGTCATTTCAACTTTAAAGAAGGTGGCGTTTTTGATATCAAAGTTGATAAAGAGCAAGTTTACAAAGAGCATTGGATACACCAACTGGCACTGAAACAACTGAAAGAGCCATCAAAGTCAAGCAGCGTGTACAATATCCTCATTCAAGCCCAACAAGTGTCTTCAACAAACGCCACCCTGCTTTCCAACAAACTAAGACAGAAACCTGACAGATGTGTGAATGTAAATATCCCATTTATGAGCCAGCATCATTCAACACAAAAGGGCAAATACCTCCAGGCAGGACTTCTGGAGTACATGTTGAGTTATATAAAGAGTGTATACTAGGAGAACAGATGGTTTGACAGAGGAGTGAAGGAGGTCTTAGATGTGAAACGCTGCAATGCTGTTTTCCCAATTCACAAAGAAATCGAGATTCACACCGTGAGAGAAGCAATTCCCTAAGGTAACATATCAGAGAACCCCCACTGTCCTTCAAACCAATGAAGCCATTCGTATGTAAAAACACAACCAGGTGGTCCTAAATAAATTATAACTAGATATAGTGATAAACGCAAAACATAGCTCAGCACTATAATTGGGGGATTGTTGTTGGGAACGTCCATAACAAACCAATGCCAAGTTCTTGCCGTTGACGTCCATGCTTAGTGAATCGCATGACGGCGTAAATATAACAGTAGGGAAGCAGTATTTGACAAAGCTCATTTACCACCTATATTTTATACTTAGGCTTTCAGTGAGGTGTTTCAAAGAAATCCTTGGTGCATATGACAACAGGGTCTATAAGAATGACCCAATCTCAGTAAAGCAGGACTATATCAGAATCCATTCGTGCGTGCCAGGCTTACAAGTTGGATCTTATGCAAATCAGATGCTTTATTTTCCTTTTGAATGCATGACATCAAAAGCATGATGGGAAACGTGAATCATAAAATAAATAAATTACATTTAGCCTAAGAAACAAAACACCAGTGATAAGCTCCAGTGGAGTGGATCCATCTAGTCAGTACTTCTTCTGAAGGTGAAATATCTCTTAAAACGGTTGTTTTCAAAAATTAGCTTCTGAATTCTCTCAGCCGACTTCATCTTGGGATGCTTTTTAAACAGTGTTAAGAAATTCACATGTATACTGGGGACTTGTTAGCTGTGAAAATGGTCAATTTCATCCATTTATAAAAAAAAATTATAATAATAATAAAATTAAAATGAAATTAAGTCAAACAAAATAAAAATATTACATAATAGATACGGAATGATCATAATAACATTTCTGATTTGTAAAGAAATGTAAATGTAGGCCCTATAGGGACATTTATTTTTTGTCTACAAAAGTAATTTTAAGTATTTATTTAGGCGTACACCATATAGATCAAAAGGTTATGGTAATAAGAAGCAAATTCAGTCATGTGCATCCAAATTTTTGACTGTAAGTGCCTCCTGAAGAACATATTACGGGATATCTTACATAAGAGCAGTGACTGGGACCAGAAACTTGCAAATATTGCACAAAAGCTTTTGAATAAACAACATTATGCAAACGAGATTTGCTTAACATGGGGAAATCAAATCACACATTCTGCCCTTGCACACTTCATTCATCTCTCATAAAACCTCCAGCCAATGAAGACAAAGCTCTCCAGCAGGCATGCAAGCAGGGAAAACACGCTTGAGTAGGCAGTCCCTGAACAGGACAAAATCTTTCAAAATGGCTGCTTCAGTCCTGAAGATAATTATAGGAGATTTACAGCTGCGGGGATGAGGGACGGGACCTGGCGGGCGGTAACCTCTGCTTAAAATCGCTGTAAATGTTTCACTGACAACTACTAACGAGTTAATACAGCTGGATGTAATGTGCCTAGACAAGGCCTGAATACGCTGGACTATCTGTTTTCATTTATTGTACTTTTTTTTGTGCAGACGGACACAAAGAAAGACAATAATGGATGAGGCGGTTCATTTGATAAGGGTGAGCATTTTATTGTTTAACTGAGTCTGATTCATATAACAGCTGGAGAAATTATTTTACAAATATGGCCGGGCTTAAACGAGAAAGCATAGAGAACCTGTGGTAGAGCGATTCTCTCAATCCACTGCCTGTTGCTTCAAATGACAAAATCACAAAATCACAGGTCTTGGATTAGTTTCCTAAAGCCAAATACAAACCTTAACTATATGAGCTAAAGGCCAAAGCTGATTCTTGATCAGTGACTTCAGACTTCATTTAGATCTTGTACCGAAAACCCATATTCTACATTTAAAATAAAAGTTTATGATAAGAAGTTCCAATAATGCTTCTTATTTAATTTAAGAAAACCTTCCCCTTCTCTATAAAATTCCCTTTGCTGTATGTCTAACACCTTGACATAATTGACGTTAATTGCAACCTTCAACCCAAAATTACTGTCATGAAATAAAAAATCAACCTGATATGTACAATGCTTATGTCTTGCATTTTAACTACTAGAGTGAGAGACTTGAGACACATAGATTAATATAATATAAAAGTACAGACATGCACAGCCATACATATTAAGATTTGTATCCACTTTCATGGCTTAAACATAAAAATCTGCTCGCTCTCTCTCTCTCTCACATCTCTTCGTTTCAATATCATCAAACACCACCTGTCTGTTTCAAAATCCAAACAACCAGGCAATACTCTGCAGACATGCTTAAGCACAAGTCCCCAGTTCTGTTTAACTTTAAGCATTTGAAGCATTTATTGTGCCTGTGCCTGTGCCCATGTGCCTTAGTCTACAAAATCGACTAGATGGATCTCTGAATTATTGATATGTGAAGTATTATAAAGTCCCCTATTTTGCCAATCCAAAAACACAGACAGTGCTGCAGGAGGCTCTAGCCAACAACCTGCTCTCCAAGCAAATCGTTTCATCAGAAAAATATACAGACAGTAAAAGATCTTGCATTTGCAGACTTTACCCCAGCAGATTTAACTGAATGCCATTTAGAAATACGTACATTTACAAACATAAATGATCATTGCCAGTGAATATCAATTTAGTAACACAATGAAATGCATTCCAGCTCATCGCGAGAGGTCCTTTTGTGCTTGATCTCTCTCATGCTTCACAAACAGGTGGTTAACACTCCGAACAGGTGTTTTCTGTAAACATTTAGATCATCTCTGCTGAAAAGACTAAGCTGGTTTGCTGGCCAAAATCCCTGTAATAACAGCCTAATAAGCTAGTTTAGATTAGATGAATATGTTCTTTTCACAAGGAATGTTTGAGGGGTGAGCGTTTCAGGAAAGGTTGGGGAAATGCTCATTATAAATGATATAAATCATATGGCAGAACTGAATGGCCCTATGGAGTCAAAACAACATGCGCATGTTTTCCCAGCGAAGTTGTCAAGAACTCTTGGCAGCAGATCAAGACAGCATGGACCAGATAAGTGAATAGCATATAGTATTGCACAGAAGTGCTGGATGTTGCGGACTTACACTGCTGTTTTTTCCAGACCAGTACACGACTGCGTGGTTGTGCGCGGAGTCTCCAGCCAGAGCAAAAGTGCTGCTGGTCAGTTTGGGTTCGTCTGGTCTGGAATCCGATCCTCGGGGATCATGCTCATCATCCCTGTTCCAGCGAACTTCGGCGCGTTTACTCTGTCCGTCCACCCGCACACCGGAGGTTTTTCTCTGCTCCTCCGAGCGGGTATCAACGCTCCGCGCGCTCTCCAGAAACTCAGGCACGCTTCTTTTGACTCTCTCTGATGCGTCCTCGGATTCCAATTCGGATACACTTTCCACATATTCATCCGAAAACAATTCTTCATCTAAAGCGGACTCGGTGAAGTTCCTCAAAGGCGCACGGGAGTTTATCACCTCAGCGTTTCTTTCCAGTTTCGGCGCAATCCCTGGAAAACCATCCGCCTCTCGTCCAGTGGGTACTCCAATATTCGGGTAAAGAACTGTGATCAGCTTGGGTTTCTTTTGATCCTGTCTCGGATATTTCCCAGAATCGGGCGGGTCACGCAGATGCTCATCCCCTGCGTAATTCACTTGCATTGGCGACATACATGGCGCGCAACTTATATCTGCCTTTACGTTTGGAAAAACATACACTGAGGAAAGAATAAGCCAGGTAGAAAGAGTAAAGTGAGCGCCAGGGAATACACCCAGACCGGCCTCCATCGTTAAAAGAGATTTTGGGGAAAGCTTCTCCCCTCCCTCCGACTCTCAGACGCGCAGGGAAGCAACTCCAACGAAGTGTCGGGCTTTAAAGAAGTGCTCCTCAGCTACACTGCTCACGTTCAGGGATGTGATGATGGAGTAAGGCTGCACATAGGGGAGGTACTGAATCCAATCCAAGCCGCTGCTGCGTCTAGGGAGAGAAAGAGAGAGAGAGAGAGAGAGAGAGAGAGAGAGAGAGAGAGAGAGAGAGAGAGAGAGAGAGAGAGAGAGAGAGAGAGAGAGAGAGAGAGAGAGGAGTGGAGAGGGGGGGTATTACGTGCGTATTACGGTTGAAAGTCTTTTATTTTTATAAAGCAAATCACATTAAAATTAATACTCAAGCATTTTACTGCTTATGCACAAATAATTAGCCTATGCTTGGGCTGGATTAGTTACTGGTTTACTATAACTACTTCAGCATTTCTAAATAGCCTATATGCAAACGGTATAACTTATCTGTTTTATATAAACCATACAATACAACAATAATAATAATAATTATTATTATTATTTATTAGGCCTATTATAATTATAGCCTATGGAAATTGTTACAAATAAATAAATAAACATTTTTCTTGCATTGACATTTGACGGTGATTTATTATGTCACGCGAAAAAAAAAAAAAAAAAATGCATATAATAAAATCAGCCCAAACGACTCGTGCGAGTCTTATGAAGTCAGCAATTGTGTCATCGTGTAAATTGTAAATTGCACGAAGTAGGCCTATACACTTGTAAAAGAATAAATAAAAAAAAGGAAAAGGAAGTATAGGCTAGGCCTACTTGTTTGAATTGGTTACTTTCAAAGAATCGGTTGATTTAACCGACCGGAGAGCAGTTCCTGTGAACTGATTCGCTTCTCAAATTCAACTCACTTAATTTAATAATTCGGTCACAGCGGTCACAGCTCACTGACTGGAGTGGAGGATTATTAAGCAATTATTTGCTTTTGAATGACTTCTGAAGACTTAAGACTTGACACCTACTCACTCATGTGGACCACCTGCCTACTTATGGTGAGTTATGCATCCTTTTTGAGGCTTATATTCTGCAATTCTGCATGACCGACAGGACTGACTTCAACATTCTTCCGCAGAACACAAAAGAAGTCATACGGGTTTGAAACGACATGAGGGTGAGTAAAAAATGACGACAGAATTTAAATATTGGTCTTAACTTTTCCTTTAAGACTTCCTGTTTGCAAAGCTCACAGCTGACTGCTTTAATCGCTCAAACCACATAATCGTTACACATACCCAACATCAATATCTGAAGATGTGTTGTTTCTTGTGTGGCTCACTAAGAAGAGGCGGCAGATCTTAGGTTTGGCACGTGCACGCGCGCAGCAGTGACATTATTCTCCTGTCATGGCTAGACAAGGCGCTCTATGTTGACAGGGACAAAACTGCAGGAGCTCAGCGTGGAGAAGCAAAGTCCTCACACATCAGCGCACATGGACTGCAACAGTAGGAGAGCTTTCTTCTGCAGAGACGGGCAGTTTAGATGATCCCATACTGTTTAATGTTGTCTGTGTGGGTTGGGGTCATCTTTGGTAACACTTTAGAGTAGCTACTGTACTGAATTCTAATGAACATATGAGTAACGCACTATTAACATTCTACTGCTATTAACTAACAAGAAACTATGATTAACGAATTTGTAAGTAATAACGGTACTCAGTTGAATGTGGTAAGTTAGTTCACTTTTAGCTAATCAGTAACTAGCCTACTGTTTTTCACTGAAGACTACTATAAAGAACTACTACAGGTTCATAATGAATGAATAATGCATAATGTGTACTATAAGGTAATGGTAACCCATTAGTAATGAATCAAGTGTTACTGTCTACATCCTTCTAGGAACTACTAATAATTTGGATCACTACCTAATATTGAAAGTCATTGTAAGCTTTTGAGGTTATTGTAAGGTTTTTAGATAGTAATGACGCAAGTGTTACTACAGCTTTCTAAAGGAACTACTAATTATTTGGATCAGTACTCTAAAGTGAAGATCATGGAAACACAATAGTAATGATTAAAGTGTTACCAAATCCATCGGAAGGAATTACTGGTCAAAATCTTACAAAAATCTCAAAAGCTTACAATGACTTCAATATTAGGTAGTTATCATGTTTTTCACTTTAGAATACTGATTCAAATAATTAGTAGTTCCTTTAGAAGGATGTACAGTACACTTGAGTCATTAGTGGGTTACCATTTTATTATAAATTATGCATTATTCATGTTAATTATGAACCTGTATAGTAGTTCTCTGGGAGGTATGAAAAAAACAGTAGTTACTGATTAGATAATAGTGAACTACCACATTCAACTGAGCACTATTACTTACTAATTTGTTAATCAGAGTTTCTTGTTAGTTAATAGTCGTTACTAGAATGTTAATAATGCGTTACTCATTTGTTCCTATGTAGTTATTCATTTATGAAGGAACAGTATTCTAAAATGTTACCTCATCTTTTGATATATATTGATATATATATTGATATATATTGTTACAAGATAGTGAAACCAGAAAACACCTACACTGTGGAGATGTACTAAATGCTAAAAAATACAAAATAAAATTGTAGAGGTAAAAGCATGTTGGTTTGCAATTACAAATCTGGCCCCAGAAGTTTGCTAAATTTGACACAATCCCTCTTTAGGGACATTGATTCGTAAAAAGAGATTTGTGACCCTGGACCACAAAACCAGTCACATGGGTCACTTTTTTGAAATTGAGATTCATACATCAACTGAAAACTGAATAAATAAGCTTTCTATTGATGTATGGTTTGTTAGGATAGGACAATATTTGGCCGAGATACAACTATTTGAGACATCTGGAATCTGAGGGTGCAACTTTAAAGTTGTCCAATTATGTTCGCGATTGTGCTGCATTCGCTCACAAAAATTAATGTTTTATATATTTACGGTAGGAAATTTACAAAATATCTTTAAGGAACATGATCTTTACTTAATATCCTAATGATTTTCGGCATAAAAGAAAAATCGATAATTTTGACCCATACAATGTATTGTTGGCTATTGCCACAAATATACCTGTGCGACTTATGACTGGTTTTGTGATCCAGGGTCACATTTCTTTTTGTTATTTTAAAATTGCAAAAAGTTTAAAAACAATAGAGGACCTCATTTAGACATCATGCTAAGTGTGTGTGTGTGTGTGTGTGTGTGTGTGTGTGTGTGTGTGTGTGTGTGTGTGTGTGTGTGTGTGTGTGTGTGTGTGCACTTGTGTGAATAAATTTCTCTGCTCTTTTGCAGCCCAAGGGAACAGAGAAAATAGTATCGATAACAGCTTAGCATATGATACACATTCACTCAAATTAGAAGGAAGATGGATTTCTGCCCTCTCCCGCTGTCTCGGCACTAACCCCCACTGGTTACATTATGCTGTAGATTACAGCTGGGCTGAGGTGACAAGAGTATCTGCAGGCAGGTGTCGGAAAAGGCTATTAATACTGATCTGAAATGATATTTAAGTAGATAAGATTTTAATCTGGGGCAATTAAGATGGTGCTAAATAATCATTTGAGAGGAAATTCTGAAAATGAGCGCATAAATTAATCCTTATTTGCATAATGATTTGAATTGGAAAAGTAGGAAAACAGACATGCACATTAAAAAAAATTGTCATGTTAAAATGATGACAATTGGCATAAACCGCACAGATGCATATTTGCAAGTAACAAATGTGCATTCATCACTTGCGAGGAAGAAATGGCACATTACATTTATTGAGAGTCAATAAAGACATGCAGCGCGGAGTCGATTACTTACAAATTTGTAATCAGTTACTCATTCCAAATTACATGACAAAAATTGCAGTTAGTAACGTTATCCATCACACATTTAAGGTAATATAATCCAACTGCTTTCTGATTACTTTTTTGATGACTTTTGACATAAATCATTTATCACATTCATTTGAATAGGATAAACTTGTACCATACTGATATTAAAAAAATTACAAACGGAAAAAAAATATAGTCCATTCTTCGTGTTCTCGATGACACTGCAGGGGTTCGTGAGTTTAATGAAAAAGCGAATAAGTAATTAAATCATAAAATTGTAAAATTAAAATAAATAATAATGTCATGTGACAATTTTCTGACATCATCATAATTATAGTAGTAGTAGTAGTAGTAGTAGTAGTAGTAGTAGTAGTAGTAGTAGTATTGACTTAAAGGATTAGTTCACCCCAAAATGAAAATTTCCTAATAATTTACTCACCCCAATGCCATCCAAGATATCCATGTCTTTCTTTCCTCAGTGGGAGAGAAATTATGTTTTTTGAGGAAAACATTTCTGGATTTTTCTTCTAACAATGGACTTCATTGGTTACCATCATTTTTAAGTCCAAATCAATGCAGCTTCAAAAGTCTTTGAAGTGTTTAAACGGGCTGTACGCGATCACAGCTGAAGAAGAGGTTGTTATCTAGCGAAACGATAGGTCATTTAAAAAAAAATGAATCATTTATAGACTTTTTACCTTCAATAGTTCGGATTGAGCTGATCAACAAACGGACAGGGAACTACATCATCACGTTGAAAGGTCACGTCGGCGCCGGCAGAAGTACCGCCCCACTGTTTACAATGCGACCGTACGTAGGAGGATAGTTCAAATAGTATTGTTTGCTATTATATTATAGTAATAGTATTCAGTGAATATGAATATGAATAGTTTGAATAACATTCTGATGAATATGAATAGTAGTTCAAATAGCACTCCCGGCGCCGGCGTGACCGTTCAACGTGATGACGTAGTTCCCTGTCCGTTTGTTGATCAGCTCAATCCGAACTATTGAAGGTAAAAAGTCTATAAATAATTTTTTTTTTTTTTTTAATGACCTATCGTTTCGCTAGATAACAACCTCTTCTTCAGCTGTGATCGCGTACAGCCCGTTTAAACTCTTCAAAGACTTTTGAAACTGCATTGATTTGGACTTAAAAACGATGGTAACCAATGAAGTCCATTGTTAGAAGAAAAATCCAGAAATGTTTTGCGTCGGGCGCAAGAATCATTTATCCCGCCGGTATAATAGCAACAGCACCCAAGACCCGCCCACAAAGTTACTTGTGTTTCGCACTTGATACTTGCGTTTCAGATCGTTAAAATAGGGCCCTAAATCTTTCATTGTAGCGGCCAAAGCCGTTTCAAACAACTGGTAACATCAATAGCCATCTTGCAATGTTTACTAATGACTTCGACGTCGCAACGCTGTCGTCATCTCGCCTCTGGCCCGCCTATATCAGATAACCCGATGTGATTGGTGCAGCTCAGATCGAGGGGCATATTTAATGAGCATCATTATTCGACACCAGAGTAACTCGCTGAGCAAATTCAACTTGTGCTCTCGCGAGAACTCTGGATTACCAGGGTAGGGAATCCCTGCATTGCACGTAAATATGAAATGAGTGAATTTGTACATTTTGATGTGTTTGAAAAACGAAAGCCTTCCAAAGACAGTAATACATTGTTAAATGACTCACTGAGTGAGAATTCAAATTAATGAAAAAGTAATTAATGTGATCTGATTAGATATGCAATGTTTAGAAAACACTTGTTAAAAGTGAAACGATTTTTGTAAATCCAGTATTCAAATGCCGTGGGTCTCAGTTTTCAGCGATCGGCTCGTGACTAGTGGCTGGTCAGTGGAACGATTCCACAAACCTGGAAGACTTTCTGAACGCATACAATTTATAAGATAAAAAACCCTTATTAGTGAGAATCAATGAATTATGGCAAATTTACAGGCACTGTAAGAATAACGTAATCGACAAAAAAGTAACCGTAGTCTGATTGTGAGTATTTAAAAAATGTAATATAATCTAATTACAAGTACTTCATTTTTGGAATCTGATTACGTAATCCAGATTACATGTAATCAGTTATAACTCAGCACTGGCTAACTGCTTGGTTTTCCTCTCAGATCCAAGATCTGTCAACCCCACACTCCTGACCTTTGCACATGATCGACTGTAGACTTCCCAATATAAAAGACTTACAGCCCAAGCTATTGATGGCTTGAACATGTGTTTGATATCTCTAGTAAAATAGCAGTTTACGTTCTTCACACAAGAAATCGCTGTTTTTCAACACAACTGTTCTCATCAAGCTGCAAAGGTCCCGTTTTTAAAATAGACTGTGCACAGTCTGATCAATATCTTCCCCCGTTATGTTGAATTATTCCCTAGAAATAAAGCCTTTCTTGTCTCCAAACGACCATCCAGGCCTCTTCAGAACATTCAAGCCGTGTTCGCTCCAAGCTCAGGTAGCTGTTGAAATGTGTATGCTTTAAAGATTAATTTAAGTGTAGTAACAAGACACATTAAGTCAGGATTCTCATTGTTTGCATAATTGTAATGCATTAGCAGTGGCAGCTTCGACAGGTGAGATTTAACTGTATGTGTTAAGAGCTGCAAAAGCTCTGTAGAGTCACTGGCAACGATTCACTGCATTTAGGATTTATATCATCGGGTTAAGAGAATTTTATCAGTATTTCTCTTGAATCAGACTCATAAATAAAAAAAAGTCAAAGTCTGAGCTCATCTTTGTTTCTGCTGGCTAATAATGCTGATGATGTAAATGGATATAAATCTTCCATTGATTACATGGAGCTGAGTGTTTGACAGTCTGTGCAGAATTTTAATGATCAAGATGCCTTATAGAAAGAAAAAAACACCTTTGGAAAGAGTCATGCCCCCCTTTGGTCCTTCTCAACTTAGATACCCAAACATTTTCATGAATCTTCAGAACTTCATTAAGCAGTGAAGCAAGAAGCTCATTCTTCCACCTTCTGTGCCCTTGATGAATTTTATGCAAAACTTTTCACATTTAAAGTCCCAAATCGTGCATGGATTTAATGCCACTTCTCATTGTGCCATGTCGGCTGGGTCTAAGCTTTGGATTCTCGCACATTTAAGTGATTTGGTTGAACTTTTGATATACATTTATATTATATTACATTTTTGTTTGTAATGGACACCAGACTGATACATGCAAAGCGCACAACAAAACAACTTCTACAAATGATGTGCTTACGCGTTTTTTAATTAAACTGTAAAATGTCTTGCACCTACTGTATACAAGACAAAGCAAGTTTTTAATGTTGTTTATGTGTCTATGGTGTTTTTAATGTGCTTTAAGACAAACCATGTGCAAATGCATGTCAACACCATTGTTGAGTCCCATACAGAAAAAAAATATATGTGGCATATATTCCAAATACATTGAAATATATTTGCATTGTTGTTCACTTACATTTATCATTTTGAAATATATTCTGAAATATACCAAAAATATATGATGTTAAGTGTGAAATATATTTACATTTATAACATGTATTGTAAAATATATGACAAAATATATGGTCATAAAATGTTTAGCTTGCTAAAGAAGGGTCAAAAATGTATTTTTATCATAGTAATTCCTCTACCTTTTCCCCTATACACAACAGTAGGCTACCATATTTCACTACTGTATTATGACACACAGCTATAATAAATACTGTACTTGTACATTTAAATGACTGCAATGTAAAATGACAGATAGTTGCTTTCCTAGGACTATTAGGCCATATTAGGTGGCACGTACCTAACACTAAGTGCAATTATTCGATTTATTGTTGTTTTATTGACATAGGAAAAATGTGGGCGGGGGAAGTGCCCACATCCACGGCTGAAGTGGTCTATCTAAAAAATAAATTGAAAATGTGTTGTTTGTTTGTGAAAATGTTAACTTTTTAAATTTCGAAATATATTTCAAATGAAACAATTTGCAAAAGTTAAAACATATATGAACATATATGTAAACATATCTGAAAATATATTTATTGGGCCAATTTCAAATATTTGCATATATTCCAAAAATATATTTTGAAAATATATTTCAAATATATTTCTTTTGTGTATGGGGTATTTTCTCCTTAAAACTGCAGTGAATCAAAGACAGTCTCAAAAACGCGGTTTGAAATCGCTGGTGTTTCTGACGTCACAAACTACATTGTAACCAATCGACGTCAACGTGCCGGCGGGCTTTAGCATATCATTAACTGAGTATGACCGCTCTGAAGCAGTAAAGTTTCGAGAGATGCCAATTTATCCCGGTATATTTTTCTGTTGATATGAAAAATTGGGTAGATTTAGCAATATAGCAGGTGTATGATGTATATTACGATGTTATGATGAACTACATGCTTTTCTCCACTGACGTTCTGGGTTGTTCAAAGCGTTTCTGATGATTGTTAGAAGACAACTGCCTGACTCTGAGATGCGAATAGGAACATGGTTTGTTGTTTGATAGGCAAACAAAAGGCTAATCATAGTAATTACCGTTATGTGTCTGACGTTGTAAAGAACAATACCATTGTGCAGTGTTTACCTCAGTAAGTTGATCGAGTGAATCTCTGAGCTGGCGGGAGTGAAGGCGGGGCTAATTAGCATATTCATAGTCGCATATATTTTAATTAAGGCATGAAGAAAACATTTTCACTGGAAAACATTTTTTAAATGTCATTTTGGTGATCAAAGGTGAGTTTTAAGGGATACAATTATTGACTACAAGGGGACTAAGCTGCTACTAAATTCTCAATGGAATCCCTTATGCTTATTTCACCAATGATTTTTTCCAACTTTAGTTATGTGGTTTATGACTTGAATATTTTCAATAAGATAAGGCAGCGATGTTCTGCTGAACAGATAAAATATGCATGCCATTAGGTTATTCACATTTGAATAAATTGAAATCTTGCCCTTAAAACTGCCCTTTTAGAACTAGTATGAGAATAGTTTCACTTTTTTTTTTTTTTTAAGTCAGTGGTTCTCAATTGGTCAGTCACGAGTCATGAACGAAAAGTGCATCACAGCTCTGGACGGCAGAGCAAAACATAAACACTTTTCATATCTTTTGTTGTCAAAGGCCATTTGTCCAATCACACTATAGGGTTCTCTGGCACACATTCATCCACTTGGTGCCAGCAGAATGTGGTCCTGATTTTGCCGAGTTAGATGCGTTCCTGCTGGGTCAATATATTTTGCTGATACTGGAGCAGCATTCCTGTCTGAAAATTTAGTCCTAACCATATTCCTACCCCTAAACCTAACCCTACCCATAACTTCTCCCTAAAATCAGAGGGAAATGAGAGGTGAATAACACTGATGTAGAAGAACCTAAACCTGATTGTAAGCTAAAACTTGACATAAACTGTAAACTTGTCCCTCAGATCTGATTGGTGAAATGGAATGCTGTTCCAGTATCAACAAAGTTGTTGATCCAGGAACATGTTGCACTTGGAGAAATCAGGTTATGTTCACATGTCATGCCAATAAAAAAAAAAAAAGAAACTTCTTTGGCCAAAGAAACTTTTGAAAAAAATTAAATAAAGCTAAAACACCACATTGTGTAATATAGGTTTTGGCTTATTGCAACAGACTTTTCTATGATCATCAACTAACTGGTTTCTTAAAATGATCTTCAAAATGAAATATTTCGACTCTCTCTGCAACAGTTTTCAAAAGAAGCACCGTTTTATTTCATTGTGAAGAGCACGGCTCTAAATCAATGTATATCGAAGCTCGTTTTGCCTGGGGGACACAGCTGGTGGGCTCCCCAGGGTTGTACTTCACCAGGGCCATTTTTGAAAGCACTGGTATGTCAAAATGTATCTCCATCCATTCAATGTAGCCTGAGGGAACAAAGCCTGATCAGAGCTCTGATCAGAACGCAGCTGGAGAAAAAGAATAACAAATTGGAGATACTTCTTTCAAAAACCCATCCTGAATAAGGATGAAAAAAAATTAAAATTACAGAAAGTAGTAAAAAAAAAAAAAAAAAAAAAAAAGCTTGACTGTGAAACAGACTTGTGGAGCAGTTCTAGAGAGAGAATTAAATCAGCAAACATAGCTTTGACATTTTGATGGTATGGATGCATTTGCCACTTTGGCAGAAAACTCACAGTCGGCTGAAACTGGTTAACAAACTTACTGACAAACTCTGATGACGATCATTTGGGGATATTACATATCATACAGTTAAGACATTACGCTTTTGCCATTTACTTTCATAATAAGGCCTTATCTTGAGTAATATGTAAAAAAATAAACATACTCAAGGCAAAGTTATATACGTCGTAATATTATATTTATTTTCTCATGCTCACCAAGGCTGCATTTATTTGATAAAATACAGTAAATTATTATTAAAATATTATTGCAATTGTAAACAACTGTTTTATATTTAAAATATAAGTTATTCCTGTGATCAAAGCTGAATTTTCAGCATCATTACTCCAGTCTTCAGTGTCACATGATCCTTCAGAAATCATTCTAATATGCTGCTCAAGAAACAATTTTAATGTTGAAAATAAGTGTGCTTATTATAAACTGTGATGCAAATTAATTTTTTTCAGCGTTCTTTGGTGAATAGAAAAATCAAAAGAACGGCATTTATTTAAAATTGAAATCAATATATAATTAATGCATGCTGAATAAGTAGTATAATTTTTTTTCAAGTATACACACATGCTAATAGATGCAGTGTGTGCATGCACAAATTATAAAACTATGAGAGAGTCTCGTGTGAAGTGACGTATTACTGTAAAATTACAGTAATAATTTTTTAATAAAGAGAAAATATATTAAAAGAGACATAAATTGTTAAAAGTTTATCCTTCAATCCAAGCCATTTTTGAAACCTTCCTCACTTGTATAGAGCTGTCAATTGAGCCGTCAATACAAATCTACAGCTGCCCATTTGCTTGTTAATGGAATCGACAGCTCAATCAAGGCATCATTGGGCACTGCCAAGCCAACCTTGACAGGGAACGTCTCTCATTTTCAGTTAAGTAGGCTTTAAATGGGGGAAAGAGTCTAAATGTTCAAATGTGCTTTACAAAAGCCAAGACAGAAGTCACTTTGCTTTAATCTTCGACCAGACGTCCTTCTAACACAATTCTAATTTTAACGATTGTAAGGTAAACCGCGTAACCGCCCTTAAATCAGCACTATAGGGTAACTCCTAACTACAGCATACCCAAGCTTTCTTGCTCTGTTTGGAAAGTTATTTGATTATTCGTGGATTTGGAGGATGTTTTCTACCCTCTGGCGAGGTTGTGTGGGTTGTTTTGAGTCCCTGTCTTAATTTCCCTGTGCGTTTGAAAGAAGAGTTTCATTCTTGACGTATCCGACTCTACTGTGAGTTTCTTCAGTTGCTTATGAAATGCAGTTTTACTCACATTCGCTCTCGGAGGAAAACCAGAATATAAAACTCAAACGTTTTTAGACCGTTAGGGTGTCTGTAGGGCATTTCACTATAAGCATATACTCCTTAAGGACAAAATATTATCTGACTCAATAATTATTGATTTCATTGACAGGCAGGATGTTGTCATACATATTAAGAAACTTTTAATCTCTGAACACCCAAAAGGAGGTCATGATTTTCGGGTTCTCAGAATCAGTAGCTCATGAATGAAATAATCAAGCGTAGCGTCAGTTCTGGCAGGTCACGTTAGTCAAGCTCGCATCAGCTGACTCTCAGCTGATCCACATCTACCTATAGGAATACGACACCTATCACCGTATACATATATAAGCTCCTTCAGTATACATTCAGTATTCACCTTATTTTCGAACGCGGAAGTAAATATGGGTCCAGTTTCCGGTTTTTGTGCGGCACTTCCGTTTCCTCGCTTCTCTGGGCTAACTAACGATATCGATTGCGAAGGATTATGCAGAGTTGACAGAAAAAATGTTACACATGCCGTAGCAGATGAATACAACAAAGAACTAAAGCCCCGCCTCACCCAGGTCGGGTTCTGGACCTGGTTGAAAACACTCATGCATCTAGCTGGTAGATTGCCAAAACTTCGCCGGCGCCTTCAGCACCGCCCTAAACACGGTCGAGCCAACGCTGGACTAAGTTAATATATCTATGGAGGTAGGCTATTTTGTCATGTCAAATGTATTAATAATGTCATCAGAATGCAACCAAAGCACATGATAGCAATAAGTAGATCATAGATGGCTATAAATAATTATAAATCATACAAAATAAATGCCATGATGATCATGCCATGATGACTAGATTTTATACAGGGGTTACTATAATGATTTTGTTTCTCCTTGGAGTTTTTATTCAGACTTCGTAGCCCAGCCACTTTTCTGGTATCGGGTGGTCTTCTGTAGGTCTTGTGTTCACGAAATGAAAAGAACAAACATACGGTCGTTTCTTCAAATGGGCTGCGTGGCGTGTCCGTTATTTCGGCTCCCATGTTAACCGGTTATTTAGAGCTTGCACACTGCCTGCGTGACACGCGCGTCTCAGGGAAAATGCGTGCATGCTAGAAATAGAATCGATGCCTATTTTTCACGCGACACGCAAGCGTTTCGGAAGCGTTTCCAGGTAAAATAGAATAGGAAAATATGTTTGTATGTCATTTTGATATGAATACATATAATGACATTTTGATGTTTGAATTTAGGTTTTGACATAAA
This sequence comes from Rutilus rutilus, assembly GCF_951802725.1. NCBI lineage: Eukaryota > Metazoa > Chordata > Actinopteri > Cypriniformes > Leuciscidae > Rutilus > Rutilus rutilus. Next base: position 39,275,307 of record NC_140210.1, on the reverse strand, counting down.
TGCAGATATAGCCTAAATGTAAAAATATATATATATATTATCGATTTTCAAATATTGCACCTGTCAATACAGAACGAAATATTCTGTAGCCTATTTTGCCGTCAATACTGCCGACGTTGTCTTTGCTGCTATATATTTATGTTTAACATTAAGTGCCTCTCTCCCCATATGTCGAATATATCACCAATGAGGCTTATCATGTCACCTAGCAGCAGCAGCGCCGCGTCAGACACGTTTCTGGTGTGCAAAGACATAGAAAACACCACGCAACAGAAACGCCACGCAGCCAGTGTGTCGCCGGTCGTATAGGGCGCCTGATTATTAAAATGTCAATAATTCGATGATTAAAACACTCCTGCTCCAAGTAAATCTTTCTTCTGTGCCAGTTATTATGACAACCTCTAACTGCACAAACAATCCCGGTCTTCCTCGAAGCCATAACGATGAGTTTGTTGTTACGAACAACGCTCGCCAGTGACCGGAAGTGCCTTACCGGAAGTCTCGCACAAAATACCGTCAACTGGCTGCGTCCGTATTTCCGTTAAAAATAAGGTGAATACACTCCTTCAGTTATAAGCTGCATGCTAGTTCTCAATAAAATCTCATAAAAATCTGTCAAAATGACATTATGATTACACAGCAACATGATAAGGGAAAAAGCCAATGATTACCAGGTTGTTTACTGGATTTGGCTAGATCCTTTGCAGTGTGACTCAGCATTGCTGTGTTGCTAACAGGCTCATTTGCTAGTAGCAAGCTGGGGAAAACACATTCCGAAAAGGATATCCCCCAACTTCCCCCTTGGGCCCTCTCCATGTAATGCGGAACTTATTTGATAAGCCTTTCTGAATCTGGATGAGCCATTCTGCGGTAGCATTTAGCTTCATGCGAAGCATTCGCTTAATACACAGAAACTGCTGAAATAGACCTGCAGAGGTGGAAAATAGCCCCCATTACACTTATGATGTGGAGCCAACACAATTCACAGATCCCAAGATGCACCTTGACAAAGTCACTGATAACATTCTTGAAGTCTGTATTCAGAGAAAGGTTTGGTTTGAGGTTTTGAAAGGTTGAGAAGTGGTTCACACTCTAACCTAAATACAGTGGGTACGGAAAGTATTCAGACCCCCTTAAATTTTTCACTCTTTGTTATTGCAGCCATTTGCTAAAATCATTTAATTTCTTTTTTTTTTTTCTCATTATTGTACACACAGCACCCCACATTGACAGAAAAACACAGAATTGTTGACATTTTTGCACATTTATTAAAAAAGAAAAACTGAAATATCACATGGTCCTAAGTATTCAGACCCTTTGCTCAGGATTTAGTAGAAGCACCCTTTTGATCTAATACAGCCATGAGTCTTTTTGGGAAAGATGCAACAAGTTTTTCACACCTGGATTTGGGTATCCTCTGCCATTCCTCCTTGCAGATCCTCTCCAGTTCTGTCAGGTTGGATGGTAAACGTTGGTGGACAGCCATTTTCAGGTCTCTCCAGAGATGCTCAATTGGGTTTAAGTCAGGGCTCTGGCTGGGCCATTCAAGAACAGTCACGGAGTTGTTGTGAAGCCACTCCTTCGTTATTTTAGCTGTGTGCTTAGGGTCATTGTCTTGTTGGAAGGTGAACCTTCGGCCCAGTCTGAGGTCCAGAGCACTCTGGAGAAGGTTTTCGTCCAGGATTTCCCAGTACTTGGCCGCATTCATCTTTCCCTCGATTGCAACCAGTCGTCCTGTCCCTGCAGCTCTTAGGAACCTTAAGTGCAGCAGAATTTTTTTGTAACCTTGGCCAGATCTGTGCCTTGCCACAATTCTGTCTCTGAGCTCTTCAGGCAGTTCCTTTGACCTCATGATTCTCATTTGCTCTGACATGCACTGTGAGCTGTAAGGTCTTATATAGACAGGTGTGTGGCTTTCCTAATCAAGTCCAATCAGTATAATCAAACACAGCTGGACTCAAATGAAGGTGTAGAACCATCTCAAGGATGATCAGAAGAAATGGACAGCACCTGAGTTAAATATATGAGTGTCACAGCAAAGGGTCTGAATACTTAGGACCATGTGATATTTCAGTTTTTCTTTTTTAATAAATGTGCAAAAATGTCAACAATTCTGTGTTTTTCTGTCAATATAGGGTGCTGTGTGTACAATGAGAAAAAAAAAAAACTTAAATGATTTTAGCAAATGGCTGCAATATAACAAAGAGTGAAAAATGTAAGGGGGTCTGAATACTTTCCGTACCCACTGTATATACTAGTAAATGATGCCCGTACATCCAGATGACATCCAGAAATAATTCATACCTATTCTGTCAAAAGTCATACATATTCTGTCAATCTGTGAACGTATCCCTATGCCTATAGCGAACTAAGATATGTTCAGTATCTTTAGGTTAGGTGTTAAAATGCCAATGTGAACGCAAAGCGGACCAGGACTAAATGTTTTTTTTTGGTCCAGATTGCATGAACCAAGCGAACCGAACTACTAGTGTGAACACACCCTTAAACACGTTTTGTATTCATGGTCTCTGTGAAAATATTGTACAGCATTTCATTTTTGTCTCATATTATTGAAAAATGACATTGTTTTACTGTCATCGTTAACATAACTTTATAGCACCGCAAATCAAAATGATTAGCCTGAAACTAGAGCATCCCAGTCTATATTTTATCACAAGGGGTAAGGGTAAATGTAATAATGTAACATTTAACAGTCTTCCGACAATATCCCCTACCTACAACGATGTAAATCTCTGCACCATTTATGTCATTTATGTATAGTGTATAAGGAATATTCATAATGAAAAGCATCCACAGAAACCTTACTCAAACTGGTTGATGACAACTGACTGGTAAGAGTAAGAATAACACTGTAAAAGGCATTCATGTCTGTGAGCACCTGACCATCCTTGCCTCTAATTGCAAAAATAGTAGAACTTGATTCATCATACTTCAATCGCAGAGCCAGGAGAATGTCTCTATCCACATAATAATGCCGCACCCAGTACTGTGCAAAATAAATGCAACTCTAGACGCCGAGAGGGAATGCTATTTGTCTTTCAATGCAATAAGCAAGGTAGCTATTTCCTCTGAGACATCAACAATGCACCTGCTATATTCAAGCAACTTTATTTTGCTCTCAAGATCAGAGTCTCTTATTCTTTGTGATATTGAGAGATGGAACAAAATACAATACAGTTCACCCTAATAAAGCACTCATGCTTCTGGGCATTATGATCTCCCGTTTTAAGTATTTAGTGTCTTCTTGGAGAACAAAGGAGTGTTAAACTTGCACCCTAACAGTCTGGTGAAAGTCATTAAGACATGTAGAAAATGCCCTATGTAGAAAAAAAAAAAAGAGAATTAATTGAAAAGGATGTAACATGGACATGATCTCTGCTCGAACACTAGGTGATATTAGGACAGGTAATATGTAATCAATCCTGGATTGAGATTTATGATGAGCAGGATAAAAGCTGTACCACCTGAGACTGAGGCTTTAGCACAAGCATAAGTCACATATGTTCAAGTCATTAATAAGACGTCAGCAATTCAAGTGAGTCCTTAGAATCTGTCTTACTGAATTTGTCCATTGCTACATGAAACTCTGGAAATTCAAATCAAGGGTGTAAAGTTCTGGATTATTAAATCACGTATATAATCTGTGGAATATTGCATATTATACACTATCTATATAAAATAGCATACTATAGGTAATCATTAGTTATTCTATTCAGATCTTTCAACAGAAATAAAACAGCTACCATATAAGGAAATACTACTGTCTCGTTTCCAAAATGCCATTTATTCTTTCATACTTGTTCTCTCTGCCCTCTTCATATGCCTCATGTGGAGAAAAAAAAAGACTACAGTAAAGCATGACTGATTTATCATATATTATTGCATTTTTGTGTTAATAGCGTCACACCATATGACTCGGGATGCTTCAGAGGCACTTAGCGCATGGACGTTTGTTTCCATCAGTGTTTAAATTACAGTGGCTGTTACTTTTTCATTCCTGCGATTTTAACTTAGAGAACCCCATTTGGCAGAGTGAATATCAAGCTACTGCTTTTACTGTCTTATAAAAACAAGTACCAAACTGTCATCAGAACACATGATGTGCACCAGCGTTCACAAGCACTTAAAGGCAACTTCTTTATCGCTCTGAAAGAAATATTCATCATCGCTGCCTTTCATTCTTCATTTGTCTTAGTTTTACTTACAAGCACAAACAAAAGAGAGGAGAGGGAGTGTTATTTTGCTATTTTGAATTATTTATGCCACGTTTTCTTTTGTCTCTGAGAGAGTGGCAATGACAGAGTGCTTTTTTTGCTTAAGAAGGAACAGATGCTTCTTAAAAACATGCCCTCTTCACCATCCAAACACATAGTAAAAATCGACTGAAGCTAAAGGAATGCACAAACAACCTTTATCAGACACCCACCATCTTTATCTGCAATGTCCCTAACAGATGCTTTGGGAAATAAAACCCAAACTAAAACCAATCCAAATGTGCAAAGACAGTGCTGCCTAAAACCAGACACCTCTGGAAGCTAAACCTGTGTGATACTGTGTATACACTACGCCACTAGCTGTTGATCCAACGGAGAAGAGTCTTGTAATATTTATGAGGTTTGTGACTAATGGCCCATTCACTTCAAGAGCGATAATTATAACGTTAACTATATTAGCATCAACACCGGCGGACGATAACACTGTTTATCGTAAGCGCATGCTTATACGTAGAAGAGTCTTGTAATGTTTATGATGTTTGTGACTAATGGCCCATTCACATCAAGAGCAATAATTATAACGTTAACTATATTAACCCTCTGGGGTCTAAGGTGTTTTTGGGGTCCTTGAGATGTTTTGACATGCCCTGACATTTGTGCTTTATTAACACATTAATGGCAAAGGTGTCATTACACTCTATTTAGCACAAACAGGGCTGCCATAATATGTGAGCAACATGTACATGTTTGTATTTTTGAGAGAATAATGTTTATGCATGGTTATTGAAAAAAACGATGTTGTCGCCTAGAGTTTTTGCTTCAAAATGATCTGAAAATCATCCTGCCTAAATCATTCACATAAAACAATACATTGATTTAAATTTTGTAAGACACTTTTGATTTGGAAAGGCAATATGCGTGGGGGCGTGAATGATCATGAATAATGCTGTGATTCACACCTGAGAAGACAATGAACCGCATTATGAGTCTTTCATTCAGGTGTGTCACTGAGAGGGTATATGTGATGCGATCTGGGAAAACCCGTCGGATGTCGCGCTGGGCCGTTTTCAGTAAATTCCAAAATAGTTTGAATGTCAGTTTTTTTGTCAAATTTTTTTTTCCATTAAATTATTATTCTATAACATCTTTTCTCTTATCTCTGAAAATATCTTGGCAAAATTCCCTTGTTTAGTGCAGAAAAACAGCGATTTATAGTGTCAAGCTGAAAATACTCTCTTTCTCTAATGCATTCTATGCGACCATTAACGCCCGGCAGAGGTGAAAAAAAAAAAACAATCGCCGTATATCCCATACACCTGTCCTACTCGTAACACTACAAAGATAGTTTACCTTTAAAATAAACCACATACATGTACAGTGAATGTGTATAGTGCGCATTTCGCGCCAATCCTGTTTAAACTATAACGTCACGCAGTTTCATAACAATCGCGAGATGGACGCGTCTCAACGGTGACAGTTATTTAAACCTGTTTTTCTCAAAATTCCGTTCCAGAAAATCATAGAGATCGGCCGACTTCAGATAAACATAACTTCCAACAAGCTATGATAAAAATAAAAACAGATTTGGAAAGGGCTTGATACCAGCATCCATATGATATCAAAACCTGTAATAGGTAAAATTTCACCATGTGGTGGGTTTTCCCAGATCACATCACATATATATAAATTCTCTACAGAATTGGTTCAAAGTTAGAGTTGGAAACGTCTTGAATTTATTTATTTTTTTTGTCTTTTTCCACAAATTGTGGATGCATGCAAATTGTATTATATCCAAGGTAAACATTTCTAGTAATTGTGCAGTTAATTCTCATACTGTATTTTCAGAAAGTTTTGGAATATGTATCCTCTCCCCAAATTTGTCACTAATAAAACACAATAAAAATAATTTAAAGAGAAGGCTTATATTGGCATATTAAGATTTTGTTTACATCTACCTTGTAAATATGTTTTGCTATTTTATTAAAAAGGTTACAATTACAACAACAATTACAATTTTAACAACATTTCAAGTGTAATCTTTCTTTGTAAAAAGTATACATTTTATCATACGTATTTTAAAGTTAAGGATTCATTAGTTTGAATATAGCCTACATTGGAACAAACACTATAATAACATCTTAGTTGATGACTTTATGTTTGACAAAACATACAATATATAACATATGAGCAGAAATTGGCGAACAAAAGCTTATTTGATGTGGCAGTAGTCTATTTTACAGTAAAAACGTATAATCTATCCAAAACTAGTCAACGAAATGTCTTTCATATTTCGTCTGTAACAAATTGTTTTTATGATATATCAGGGCATATAAATGTTAATTTACAGTTTAATACGTTTCTTATACAAATTCATTTTATTTCAACATATTTCAGTCGATTTTTACTCATCTCAGTATAGCAATATAGTTTGGAAATAGCTGTTGATTCATTCACACACAGAGAAGCGATTCATATTTAAACAGTCTTTTTGCAAGCTGTAGTATTTGTGCCGTTCATTCATTCACACATGGATTGCCTCAGATCATTTGCATTTGAATAGCGCGCGCTCTCCGTGGGCGTGTTCACATTAGCAGATAATGAGCTATAATGAGCTGAACTGAGAACGACTGACATCTCTCTTTTCATACAGATTACATAAACAGAGAAATTTTGTTTTTTATATAAATGACTTCATTTAAAAGAAGAGAATTCAAGCTTTATAAAGACATATCTCTGTGTGACTGAGTATGCGCTGAGTTAGTTCATTTTCGGACGAATTTTCGCAGAAATGTAAGCTTAGCGTTAAGTTCTGCCAGGAAGACTCAATCAGCGCGTCATGTATTAACTCACTTCTAACCAATCACGTGTTAACACTCTCAGTATAAAAGAATGGTACTTACATTCGTCTGAGTTTGCAGATACTGATGGCGCCAATTACCTCCATCCTCCCCAACAACCTCCAAGATGGTCCTTTCCCTCCATCCTCCCCACCACCACCAGGATGGTCCCTTCCTTTACCTCCAGGGGGTCGGCTGCGCCCCTGCCTTCATCTTCAGGCGGGATTTGCAGATTCCGTTACCCTCGCATTGCTTGCTAAGGACGGGGCCTACGCCAAAGACTATGCTTGCTGAGCTATTAATAAATTTACACTTGTTATATCATTTTATCTCCCGAGTCTTTCTGGTAGAACTCGCATCATGTTTATTTTTATTTTTTTGGCGAAAAGCACAACACTTCGTTTTTATTGTGAGTTAAAATATTGTGATACTTTATAGTATACACATAAAAAATAGACACTTAACAGGATCAAATGATGTACAACACTTATATGTAAGATCAAAAACAGAGTTTTTTGAGTCTCTTTTGCACTGATAAGAAAAAAAGCAAGCTGTTATCGCCAGCGTGACCGCTGACCCCAGGGGGTTAACTTCAACACCATTAGACAATAACACTGTTGTCATGGGTGGTTGCAGGAAGGCAGACGGAGACAAGGATATAATTCCAGAACAAAGGTTTATTGGTAATTAAACACAGGACAGCAGAACAGGTAATACACACTAAATATAACTGAGATCGGACGAAGACTGACAGAACAGACAGAACTTAAATACAACACAGATTACAGTGATTAATAGAACACAGGTGATACAGATGACGATGATGACTAAACAGGTGATACAACTGAACTGATAATGACAGTAACCATGGAGACAGAGGAGTGGCGGGAAAAGAACAAAGGAAAGCAGGAGCAAAAGCAATGCTGAGGATCCCGAGGGACATGGCGATGCCGACGGCTCTGGCGACCGAGGCGCAGACGGGGATCCAGAAGGCCGCGATGAAGCCGGAGCGACAGAGGACCAAGGTGGAGCTGGAGGGAGTGAGGAGCCCAACGGAGCCAGAGGGATGAAGGGATGAGGCGAAACCAGAGGAGTGTAGTCCCGAGGCGAGGGCAGGCCGACGAACGACCAAGGCGAAGCTGGAATGACTCAGGCGACGAGGCGGTGGCCATCTTTACCGAGGGCATACACTGACACGTGACAGCTGTTTAATTGCAAGTGCATGCTTATGCTGCTTTAAATGCTCAAGCCAAAAATGCTTTAAAGTCAAAGTGGAGAGGATTCTGATTGGCTTTCAATGTTTTTTATCGTTCATCAGCTGAAAAAACCCCCACACATTTTGAAAGTGATTTCATCAATATCGTTCCTCTGTGTTGATATCATTATAGCTGTGATGTGGACTTTGCTATTCTCATAGAATTAGAAGCTCATAGCAGCTTATTAAAGATTTACCTACCAGTCCACACGATAACTATAAAGTTAACTATAATGATAACTATATAAGTGCCCACACCAGCAGACGTTAATGTTCCGCTTAATATAAGCATGTGCTGCAGTTTTGTCATCTGCCAATTTAAATGCTTTTTTACCATTTTTTAAAGGCAGATTAGTTCTGATTGGCTGTCAATGTTTTTGTCGTACATTGATATCATTCTTCTGTGTTGTCTTCTCTATTAGCTGTGGTGTGGACTTCCCTATTCTCATACTGCCCTACAAAGGCAAAAGACCTTAACTGGCTAGAGTGTGGAACTGAGAAAAATTACTTTAAAGATTTTTAGTTGTCCTGCCAAATTAATTATAGGTAGGACACTAGAAATCTGGCAAATAGATGTTTTAGTAATGAAAATTATATACATAAAAAAATCTTGAGCTCAAACTTGACTTTTGACCACTATTTTAAAGTTACTGTACTCTGCCTTTGTATTGTCAGCAAAAAGTGAGAAGTCATGCCAGGGCAAAAGGCAGTAACTTCCACATTATCAATATTTGGTTGCTGATCACCATTACCAAAATCATTATAGTAACACCTGTATAAAATCTAGTGATCATGACATTTATTTTGTATGATTTACAATTATTTATAGCCATCTACTTATTGCTATCCTGTGCTTTGGTTGCATTCTGATGGCATTATTAATACGTTTGACATGACAAAATACCTCCATAGATATATTAGTCCAGCGTTGGCTCGACCGTGTTTAGGGCGGGGCTGAAGGCGCCGGCGAAGTTTTGGCAGCTAGATGCATGAGTGTTTCAACCAGGTCCGGTACCCGAACTGGGTGAGGCGGGGCTTTAGTTCTTTGTTGTATTCATCTGCTACGGCATGTGTAACATTTTTCTGTCAACTCTGCATAATCCTTCGCGATCGATATTGCACGTTTGTCGATGGATCGGTTTCAGACCATACTAAATGTTCTGACTAGGACAAAGCTCTGAGGACATCAGAAGTTAGAGGGACTGATGGCAGCTGTACAAAGTACACAGGCTACACCGTAATTAAAATTTTAATGGACAGTAAAACAAAGGCAGATAACCGTACAATCTGGTAGGTAGCATTATTTGATAGAACACCGGCACAGTAACTTCAAATTGGCGTGCGGCTAAACAAAGGCAGAGTACCGTAACTCAATTTGAGCGTTCCAAAACAAAGCTAAAGAGCGGTAACTGGTGTTATGGTGTTTTGCCTTGGTTTCTCATGGGCTTTTGGAAGTTACTATTAAGACAACTCATTATTTTCTCGAAAAAAACAACGGAATTGATTCAAGATACTCATCCACATGATAAAGGAGGACTTGAATGTGCCAAAAATGTAAATAACTCATTTTCGACCAAAAACAAAGTTACGGTCTTTTGCCTTTGCACGGCAGCATAGTTCACACTAATGGTGCATTCCATTTACCTTGGAAGTGGGAAAGTCCTAGTTCCCAGTAGGAACTTTTAACTGGAACGCCCCCTCAAGTCAGAGTTGCGACTGGAAAACTCAGAATCCTCCAGAATCCAATATGGCTGCTCAGCACATAAATCACAGTGAAACTGTTGTGATGCATTGCTTACTAGCACTTCTGTTTGTCATGATACTTGTGGACATGATACTTCTGCATTATCTGCGCAAAGTACCACTTTTGCATGTGTTTGTATTCCAAAAGGGCAAGCACATCAAAGGTTTGCCTGGAGTCGTCCATCTTGGTTTTCTGACCTGTGTACTGGAACGCGGTCAGCTCTTGTGCGACTTATTCCATGCTACGACATCCCTCATCTGATTAACGCAGTATGAGAATGATAACTTTAGCCTAAAAATAACTATAACGGTAAAGCCGCTTTGAGGCAAGCTTCCAAGGTTAGCAAAAAAAGCGTAACACAATGGTACACAGGCAAACAAAACAGAGGCCATTTTTTGAACGGATGTCAATGGAGGAGAGGCTTGACTGCTCTGAATGAACTGCTTTTGTGAGGAAATAGCTTATCACTTAATGAATTGACAGCCTATTGGCTAGTCTTCAATATGTTTGCCTTTAAACATTTGTTTTTTATTTATTTTGTCATGAGATTGTATGTTTATGACGAAAAAATTGCTGTTTTATAAGAGAAGTCACAGACAATTTTGCACAACAGGGATTCAGTTTGTGGCACTACTCAACTACCTTAATCATGCGTTTATTAGCTTCCTGTTTCACGTGTAGAAACATTGCTCTGGGTTTCTTAACGGAACAGATAGTGGAAGTGTAATGGAAGTTCGTCATTGGAAGAGACAGGGTGGGTTATGAACGCGTAATATGAGTGGCATATGTGCAGCGAGTCATAACAGCGATCACAGAAGTGAAATAACACAGGCAGACATCGCTGGAAGCTGCTAATGCTCATCAGATCACGTAAATCAGTGGGAAATTAATATAAATTATGATTCTGTAAATGTGAAGTAAATGTATAAATATCAATACTGCAGATATGAGCACTTTTGGACAAAGCCAATGAACGCTGTTCAGTGAAGCTATGTGAACACAAATAAACCGGAGCAGACGTGACTGAATATGAATGCGTGTTGTTATTCTATTCAAAATATCAAAAAACATTTGCACTCCTGACATAAATGAAGAAATCAATGTCACTGCAACAGAGTTTTATCAAATTACGAAACTGGAGTCTTAAATCTTTGTAATGATACTCAAGAGTGTGATGGGACCATGCAGTGAATGTTGAACAACAATAAGTAATTTCAGCTTAAATTATATTAAACTGGCTTTATAAAAATTAGTTAAATCTTAGTTGAACTTAACTTAACTTACTTTGATGAGTTAAAGCAATGTAAAAGCATATGTTGTCATGACTTATTGATCAGCAAAAAAGTTATTGAACTTCGACAGAATTACAATGACATCAAGGCTGTAATGTGATTAGTTATAATAATAAGACTTTAAAGTGGTGTGGAATTTGATTGGCTGTCAATGTATTTTTATCATTCATCAGATAAAAAAAAAAAAAAAAAAATCATTCTGAAAGTGAAAAAATGATTATTAAAGCTTTGTTGTCGTTCCAGTTATCGTCCCTGGTGTGAACGGGCCTTAAAAATCTTCATGCATGACAAAAAAGCCATCATTACATTAAGGTAGAAAGCTTCAAACCGTGGTGTTACTAGCATGGCGTCCTGGGGTGGGCATTTTGAAATGAGAATAGAAACAGAGTTGAGCATTAATGAAATTCACTGATATTCCAGCATAAATATTAATGTCACTGTATATGCAGCACTGCTTTAAATCTGAACTGTTTTCATTGACCTCTGCCTCATGCCTTAAATTATACTTTCATTTCCTGCTTATTTCAAGCTGGAAACTAATCAATGAGAACGGGTTTAGTAAAAATGTCCACATGTCTCAGAAACCATATTCCCTCTGGCGCTATTCAAATCTAGTGCTCTGGAATAAGTGGAGTGCACAGTGCATTTGCAATCATTCAATCCCACCTTTGACACCATATATTTAATTCCAGTTTAAACATGCTAACGATTAATTTGCTTAACCCTACAATATTAGTTTACACTAAGTGACCAAGCTGACATAACCGAGCAGTTGTTTGAGAAGTCTTAATGTGTGGTTACTTACAGCACTTACCACATCCTCAAGGTTTGCTTGATTTGATTCATAACTTGCACATGAACGAGCAAACACTGACACTTAAGATAATAAACTGAGGAAATGTTATTTCTTTCCTTATCTGTGATAGGGAATTCACTACTGTGGTATCTGGCTTTCTTTAAGCAATTCTCTGACGCCTTAGTCTTTGCAAGTTCTAAGCTATTGTCAGTGTGATAGATCCATTCGTGTTGTTTGCGGCACGTCTGAACCCAGGCTACTTTAAATTCATCACCGTTTTGACCAGCGGGAGAAATACACTCAAATCATGTCTCAAGAATGCTCTTTCAGCCACTCTAGGCATGTTTGCTAGGGAAAGGAATATCAAAAAGAGCCTTAAACCTGTCTGCGGAGTAAGCTTACAATACTGAGGAAATTGTTTTTTTTCCAGATCTGCGTTTGTCATGAACTTCTACCTTTATAGAAACAGCATGACAGATCATTCACCGAAAATACTAAAAGCTAGACAGATTGAAAGAAAAAAAAAGGTACGAGTTTAAGACTCATGCTTAAATTTTGATACCATAAACCCCAAAGTTTGCTGACTTTAGTTTTCCAGTTTAAATTTCCAAACATTCTTAAGTCAAGATATATTTACAGCAAGTCAAGATAAAATGACTTACGATATTTATAAATGTAATAAATTCAAAATGACGTGAGTTTATACTTAAAACTAGAAAAATATCTGCCAATGAGATAAAAAATGTATTAACAACTAACAACTTTTTATTGTTAGTTTATTTGTCAAATATTTGTTCTTGTTTCAAACAAAGCAATTTACTTTGCTAAATTCAGAAACACTTTTTTTTTTTGCTTTGATAAGAATGTTTAGATATTTGTAAATAGAAAACAAGACAAAAATTGAGTTAAAAAATCACGATTTTAAATTATTATTAATATTATTAAATGTTGAAATGAACCAACTTTGATTATTAAATGTAGTATTGATTATTGCTAGTTCATGTTAACTGCAATTATCTAATGTTAACCAACAAAATCGTTAACACTTAATAAGTATATAGTAATAAAGTACTTACAAATAATTTGCAAACTATTCATAGTTTATATATTGTAGTCTCTCTTTTGTTCATATATGAATATGCTATATACAAATAGTGAGTTTTTCATTCTTTGTCACTGTAATTAACAGTATGATTAATTTTTAATTAGCTCATTTATAAAGAGTTTGGCCACGTTTGTTATGCTTTGTTAACAACTTATTAACCAAAAAATTGATGTAGAGTATTTTAAACCAGTAGTAAAGTAGTTGTTAATGGTTATCTAGAGTAAATAGTTCTCCCTTTAGATTAGGTCATGGAAAATCTGAAAATGTCATTAATTAAGTGATTTAAACGAACCTTTATTGGACATGTATATGTACAAAATTGACTATCAATATGTCATACTGTATGTAAATGTGGTACAAAAACAAAACAAAAACAATACTCATGAGATCACTTTAAAATAGATCAGTTAGGGTTAGGATACACAGCATAAAAAACATTACCTAACTCGTTACATATTATCTAATTAAATAATAATTTCAAAATTACAGTGAAAATGAATAAAATAATTCATGCTATTAATATATTAACAATGTAGAGACTACAATATATCAACTGTGAATTAACTATGAACTAATAGTTTGCAAATTATTTGTAAGTACTTAATATAAAGTGTTCCCATGAAATATTTGACCAAATAATGAAGTGCTTCAACTTACTTGAAATGTCACACATTAGAATTATAACTCAAATATCTCCATTCTTCTTTGACTTCAAAATGAATTTAATAATTAATAATTCAGAATGACCAAGTACAGAATTGTGGCTATGGAGAATACCCATAAGCCCTTGAATAATTTATGTATTCTCGTTCAAAGCATAGTCATTTATGGGGACATTTGATTGATGTTCTTAATGTTTGAGCTATTTTGAGTAAAACCAACTACCAAAAACAAATATGAAATAGATAATTTTTCTGCAACTTAAATCATTAAGCTAGAGCATATTATAGGTAAACAGGATAACAGATGTACGTGTATATGGAGAAAGACATGCAATTCCTAACCCACTTAGCTGAGAGTATATTTACTTTTTAAAATAATTACAGTAGTTTTATGACTGCCAGTTAAATTTGCCCCTTTATACACTAAATACCGATGACTGTTTCAGCACCTGGTAAACTACACGTCTGAATCTTCAATCGCAAACAGATTAAAAACAGAAGCTGAAAAACATAATCAGGGAATAATAAACAGCAGGACAATAATAAATGGAGGTTAATGGCTAAATTTGTTAGCTAATGAGACTTTTCACAATCACTTGCATGAAATGTGCATGTAAGGCGGCATGAGCTGTTCTTCGACAGATATTTCACTCCAGAACTGTCTCCTTAAAAGAGATTCATTTTGACCAGCAGGCACAAAATTACGCTGGAACTGTCCAAGGTGCTGGCCTTTATATGCAGTCCTCACCTCATCTGTCTCAAGACACCCAATTTAAAGAGAATCATTTGGAGGGATAAAATAGGATCATGGAGCACTTTTGTTAACGTGAGTCTCTGCAGGCAGAAATTCTTAAATTCTACCCCCAAAAAAATGAGGCAGCAAGATCAATTAGCATGTGGGAGTATAAATCAAATTAATGTAAGAAATAGGATGACCTGAGTACAAAGTAAATACTATGAGAAAATGATATCAAAATGCACAAACAGCATTTTAAGAAACACACACGGACACGTACATTCATACATTTAAGAATTATGTAAATAGCATATTCACTCCTTGCACGATGCATCGTTTCTTATCAAGACTTTTCACCAATCCACCATTTGGGAAAAAAATAGCCACTTAGATAAAATATATATATATATATATATATATATATATATATATATATATATATATATATATATATATATCTACTTAGTGCGCTTAATGTAAGACACTACATTTGGAAGAAAAGTGCAGATCCAAGACAAGATACTTAGACAAAATGCTGATGAAGGCATTAAAGGACTTTGCATTGGATATAGCTGAAAGCACAGTGAAATGCATCATTAACAAGTACAGAAAGTGAGGAATAACTATATATCTCACTGTAATTAAAAAATGGATGTCAATGGCAGCCTATTACACCTCATCTGAAGAGCATCCTTGGACATTTAGAATGATTATATAGTTTAAATATAACCCAAACTGAACTTTGGGCTCCATTGTAATCTTGGTGGCAATAGCATCAGGTTTGAGCATATTTCTTTGTAACAGGGTTAAAATTCTGTCGATTTTTACTACGAAATTCAAACAATAAATGTCGTTTTGGAATTATATTTCAAAACGTTGTTTTTTTGGAGATTTATTTCCACCTATGAATGAGGCCTGAAACCGATCTGAGAATAACGGAATACATTATGCTTTTATCCGATCGGTCATATCCAATCTGTGACACATGGGAAGAAAAAAAAATCTGAATTGGGTCACTTGAACTATGTAATGTAAATGCGGTATAGTATTCTCACATATAACCATGCCTATATGCTGTAATTAGGGCTGGGCAATATGGGCAAAAAATAAATATCACGATACATTTTTTTTATATCAGTCGATATCGATAATTATCACGATAAAAGTCAAATCTTTATTTCTTTTAAGTTTAAAGGCAGATTTTTGCTCTTAAGTGAAAGTTGTAGAAACCAGAGCGTTAATTGTGGTTTTAAAACTACTCTTTATTGTTAGAACATATCAGGACAAACACTTACCAAACTGGTGAACATTTCACAAATCTGAGGTAGAACATTCAAACATTTGTCATTTTTCCTTAACAAAATAAATATCTTTATTGGACAATTAATTTCTTAGTTTCTGCATGTGCTAATTTTTATTTGGTAAAATGTAATATTCTGACTGTTTGAGTTTTATTAAACTTAACCATTGGTCATCTAGTATCATGCATTTAGATCATGATAACCTCACTATCATGGCAAAATGTAACTTTATGGTTTCTATGGTATTTGTATGAAAAACAGTAGCCTAAATACTGTAATTATATTCCATCAGTCCTTTAATACATCGTCTACATTAATAATATAATACAATTCAATATGTATATCCCACATTTCATGGTGCAGTTAATATTATAGGCTAACGTTACAGTAAATCCATGGTAAATGATGGGAATTTGTAGACGGAAAAGCCTTCTGACAGTATCGTTGCGCACAGTGTTTCTCCTGTTTGTCAGCGCTGTTTCATCTGCCTTTAAACTGGTTTAAATCACTGAGACATTGGCCCGGTTTCACAGACAGGGCTTAGACTAAGCCAGGATTAGACCATAGATCAATTAGGACATTTAAGTAATTTTTATAAACATGCTTAGAAAAAAACATTACCGATGTGCATCTTAAAACTAAAAAGGCACTGATATATTTTTAAGATCAGTCAGTGCAAGTTTATTTCAGTGGAAACAGCTCAGACTTACATTTTAGTCTAGGACTAGTCTTAAGCCCTGTCTGTGAAACCAGGGGATGGTGTTCTTCGCTGAATTCAAGCGCTTCTCACTGGATCTCGTGACCGAGAGCGATCAGAGTAAACGCATCGGCTCTAGTGAGCTCGCGCTGCGCTGTGGTTTGGACTTTGAGCCGAGCGGATAAATGGTCCGTGTGGCGCGCGGTTCAAATGAGTTTCGTTCCGCTTTTGGCGCATAAACATTATCGAACATTTATCGAACTCTTGATATCGTTTTATCGAGAAAAATTATATCGCGATAATTATCGTTATCGTTTTATCGCCCAGCCCTAGCTGTAATACATACTTAAGTAAAAAGAGTCAAAGAGGAATGTTTTCCCGGAACTAGATACAAAAAACAGTAAAATCATTCACATAGTTGTCTGTTGTAGAAACTAAGTCAATGTTTATAGTGGCCTCTATAAAACAGAAACATTGGAGCAGAGGCATCAAACTTAGTTCCTGGAGGGCCAAAGCCCTGCTGAGTTTAGCTTCAACTTTAATTAAATGAACCTGATCCAGCTAATCAAGTCCTTCAGGCTTATTTGAAATCTGCAGTATTGGAGCAGTAGAACTAAACTCTGGGAGCTGAGTTTGACACCTCTGCCTTAGGGGGCGTTTACACCACACCGTTTTCAACAAAAAACATTCATTTACACTACAGTGGCATATTGGGAGACTGAAAACACATCATTTTGAAAACGGGTTTCAAAGTGCAAGTTTTTGAAAACGATATTGTTATCGTCTCCGTGTAAACTACAAAAACGGTGACGTCATGCGCATGCGTATTACATATTGGCTGTGTCCGAAAACTTAGGCAGCTGACTTGTTGCCTCGCTGCCCTATCAGGCAATGACTTTGCAGGCACGAAGGTACCTCACAAAACTGATTTCAGAAAGACCTCTGAGGCAGCGTAACCGTAAAATAATCTACAGTAAAATAGAGCTTTGGTTAAAACTAAGCGAATATTTAATTACTACTATAGACATCTCACTAGAGATGACATCAAAAGTGGAAAATAGCTGGTCAAAAATGTATATTTACATACGAACTGACCACCAACTGCAACTTTCAGATGCCATCTTTCTTTTTTTAGCTTAAAGGAGCTGTATGTAAGAAATGTATTTCAATGAATCATAAAATGGCCCTGATATGTCACTAGACATTAAGAAATCATGTTAATTTCAAATACTTATATCACTGACAACAGTAGTCCGACCAGGATATTGTCATTTAAAAGTGAAGTTGCAGCCCTCAACTGATGTTGATGTTGTCATGTTGTGTTTTGGCCTGAAGCGTCACCCTCCACCTATCTACCAATCACGAAGTCAGTAGTGTTTCGGCATCCGGGTTGCCAGCTCAGCTCTAGTTACCACAGCTGCAGCTACAAACGTTCGTGCTGGATCCTGCAGCCTATCTGGCAACCTCGAGTCAGGGGGGAGGGAGGGGATACACCGCTCTACAGTAATTTGAAAGTGATTGCAGTACCAGTTTTGGCCACAATCTTACATACGGCTCCTTTAACTGTCTATAGGCGAACATCGTTGTCGTGTAAACGTACCCTTAAAGTCTTAAAAACCAGAGTTAAAGCTATTATCAAAAAGTATAATGTCTGCACTAAAAAAATTAAGAAAAAAGATTGTTTCCTAAACAGAGTTATTGATCAGGCAAGCAGATAGTCATGCCTCAAAGTCTCACCATTGGCTGTGCCAATGCTTCTATGTTTGCCTGGTTGGAGAGCTCTCTAGCAACAACCTATTATTGGCGTGCTTATAGTCATCTCTGTATATTAAGCTGTACTTTAAATGGGTTAAACATTGAAAATAATGACACACTTCTACTTTAAAGGACCCCAAAAGACTTATTAACTCCCCAGCATTGGGCTGTCTCTTGCTCTCTCACAGGTCTGGGCCGAGTAGCCAATCTCCCATCCAGTCAAGGAATTCATTACAGGTCAAAACAACCTAGCGCTCTTTGAAGCAGTGCCCATTACTCTTTGCTAGACATTTTAGGAGGTCTTACTTGCATGAAAGAACACAACCGCTCTTGGGAATCTCTGCAGATCTAGGTCCAGCAGAGTGGGCTTTGCCCCTTTGAACCGCTACCGAGTCAGCTTCCCTTACCCAATTTTTCATGTTATCCACATAAATAGAAACAGTCAAACTGAACCGGGGTCCGGTGATAAATTCTCAAAGACCCACTTGTCTAAATCCAGTTGTTGGCATTTGGTCAGACGTAGGCGTTAAAAAGGGACTTTACAAATATCTTTGTTTGATTCGAGAGCCAAATATGCAAATGGTTTGGGAGTCTAAAAACAGGCCATTCAAAATCAGTCTCTTCACAATTTAGATTAATATTGAATATAGAAGAGCACATATTTCGCACTCGTTACGTCTCTCAAGCTAAACAGCTTTTGACTGCTGTTTATATTCTGACTCAGCTTGTTCCAATTGTTCATGACAGGCTCTCACAAAACAATGAAAACGCAACGCTAAAGTTAGCCAAGCAAACAAGCCATCCAATGAGTCCTAATTTCTAGTCTAATACGGGTAAGAGATTATCAAGGTCGCACAAGCTAAGCTAAAAGCTTCCCGCTCTCCCACACGTTAGCGTTTAACCATAGTGAGTCATAGGTGCCCAATCTCACAGTACTCCAAAGCACAGCCCGTTTGTGTTTGTGTGCAGCCAGCCATTCTTGTTTTTTGATAACCCTTTCAAGCGGATAGCGTCGTATTAATAGTCTCCCAGCAGTGTGGCAGCTCCGGCGTTTATATATTTATATCTGCGCACAAAAGCAAGCCGCCGTCTGTCCCTATTGATTTATAGCATTATGAGCAAAAATTGCTTTGTTTGAACCTTTTCTGACCTCTTGGCCACTCTGTGATGCATCTTTAAACGCTCGCTTCCTCTGTTCACGACCTGTCGCTTATACGTTCCGCTGTCAAATCACAGTTGTTCAGCTTATCTCAACCCCTCCCCGGTAAGAGGGGCCCGTTTGGAAATAAACCGAGACTTTTGCGGCTACAATAACACAAAAGCGCACACGACTGCAATGCTAATGCAGCGATAAGCTGCATCAGATTTACAGAGGAGAGACAGATGCTGAATTTGGATGCTCTTGCATATCAATGGAGATGCTGCAAGTGGAGCGTTTAAAATATGCCATTAATGGCATTCCTCCAATTAGGTATCAAGCCCAGAATCAATGGCACTGGATTGAAATAATTACAAAAAGTATGCAAATACCAACGCTATGGATCGAGGATCCTGCGGGAATTGGTTATCCTTGCCGGTCGGAATGGGAAACAGTCTGTGTTCATTATGATTAACCTTTTAGGGTCATTCCACGTTAAAAGCGCAGTCAGTTACGGCCTGTCTGATGTAAGGTAACAGGGCAGATGTACAACAACCTCCATTATCATTGAAAAGGCTGTTCTATATTTAACCAGTAACAGCATAGCCATGAGGGCCTTATTGCTTTCATTTGAGTGAGTGAGTGAGTGAGTGAGTGAGTGAGTGAGTCAGTGAGTGAGTGAGTAGAGTGAGTGAGTGAGTGAGTGAGTGAGTGAGTGAGTGAGTGAGTGGAGTAAGTGAGGGAGTGAGTGGAGTGACTGAGTGAGTGAGTCAGTGAGTGAGTGAGTGAGTGAGTGAGTGAGTGAGTGAGTGAGTCAGTGAGTGAGTGAGTGAGTGAGTGAGTGAGTGAGTGAGTGAGTGAGTGAGTGAGTGAGTGAGTGAGTGAGTCAGTGAGTGAGTGAGTCAGTGAGTCAGTGAGTGAGTGAGTGAGTGGAGTGAGTGAATGGAGTGAGTGAGTGGAGTGAGTGAGTGAGTGAGTGAGTGAGTGAGTGGAGTGAGTGACTGGAATGAGTGAGTGAGTGAGTCAGTGAGTGAGTGAGTGAGTGGAGTGAGTGAGTGAGTGAGTGAGTGAGTCAGTGAGTGAGTGAGTGAGTGAGTGAGTCAGTGAGTGAGTGAGTGAGTGAGTGAGTGAGTGAGTGAGTGAGTGAGTCAGTGAGTGAGTGAGTGAGTGGAGTGAGTGAGTGAGTGGAGTGAGTGATTGAGTGAGTGAGTGAGTGAGTGAGTGAGTGAGTGGAGTGAGTGAGTGGAGTGAGTGACTGGAGTGAGTGAGTCAGTGAGTGAGTGAGTGAGTGATTGAGTGAGTGAGTGAGTGAGTGAGTGAGTGAGTGAGTGAGTGAGTGAGTGAGTGAGTGGAGTGAGTGAGTGGAGTGAGTGAGTGAGTGAGTGAGTGAGTGAGTGAGTGAGTGAGTGAGTGAGTCAGTGAGTGAGTGAGTGAGTGGAGTGGAGTGAGTGAGTGAGTGAGTGAGTGAGTGAGTGAGTGAGTGAGTGAGTGAGTGAGTGAGTGAGTGACTGGAGTGAGTGAGTGAGTCAGTGAGTCAGTGAGTGAGTGAGTGAGTGAGTGAGTGAGTGGAGTGAGTGACTGGAGTGAGTGAGTGAGTGAGTGAGTGAGTCAGTGAGTGAGTGAGTGAGTGAGTGAGTGAGTGAGTGAGTGAGTGAGTGAGTGAGTGGAGTGAGTGACTGGAGTGAGTGAGTGAGTGAGTGAGTGAGTGAGTGAGTGAGTGAGTGAGTGAGTGAGTGAGTGACTGGAGTGAGTGACTGGAGTGAGTGAGTGAGTGAGTGAGTGAGTGAGTGAGTGAGTCAGTGAGTGAGTGAGTTAGTGAGTGAGTGAGTGAGTGAGTGAGTGAGTGAGTGAGTGAGTGGACTGAGTGACTGGAGTGAGTGAGTGAGTCAGTGAGTGAGTGAGTGTAAACTATGTGCAGTGATATAAAGAGTCCAAAAGTCTGAGACCATTAACAATATATTTATATTGAAGTTATACTATAATATATCATATAACATAATGAGTGAAAGGTTTAATCCAAATCAAGAGTTTAGTATGTACTCCTTTTTTTTTACTGACAGCTGCATTCAAACTGCACAAAATTCACAAGTGCAAAACTTCCATAAGTTCAAAAAAGCAAGAACATCTGACCTTTTGTAGAAAGTATTTCACATGATCAGATGTCACGGATGACCTCAAAATATTGCAATATTTTACATCTTAACTTTTCCTTGTATTAAATTTAGTCACTCATATTTGATTGAAGTGAAATTAAAAACAAACTAATTTTCAGTGCGGTTTCAAACTGCACACTATAGATGAAGATGTTGTTTCACATCATAGCTGATACTTTGTGTATTTTATCACATCTAAAATGTAATATTGAACAATGAGCATCAATGAAATAAACTATAATCATATTAATTTAATTAACCACAATTCAAATATGTAAATCATTACCATTGATTTAGGGGTAAACTGTTAAGAATTATGTTTTTCCCACTGACAATGGTTTAGCGCTCAATTCATTTAAGCAATTATGCAAATCAGGTAATGAAGCAAGTATTCGCATAAAATCTATGCTCCAGGCAATCCCGATCCTCTGGAGTGTTAGGTTAATCTACTATGACTGGATTTTGGATATATAACATTTCATGATCTATAGAAATTGTGCATGCCTCTAAAATAAAATTCCCTTCGCCACCTGCTGTTTTCCACAGATGGTAATAGTGTTAATTGCACCGGGCAGAATAACTCTTTTACAAAGGAGTTTGTGAATAAGGCTCAAACTAGAAGCCCAATTTACATAGAAAGGAGGTGCGTTAGTGCAGAAGAGAATGACAGCAAATGGGTGGATAGTCAAGACGCAGGCTCATGCCAAAATTTCCAGTTAAACTGCACCAAAACCCGGTATCCAAATGTTTATTATACATATCGCATTTGTAATGCCAGGTGGAACGTAAAAGAACCGTCATCATCTCCACAAATACGAGTGAATGTCTTTTCAGGCGAAGCACTCGACCAGAGGAGGGGAATAATTTGACTCTGAATGTGGATGTGATTCAGCAGTGAGTCAGTAACATGCAAACACAAACCATGGCTAATCCCCAGCTAGACCTATTTTAAGTGGTATCGGCGAGAGACACAAGTCTCCTCCTTGTTTAATGATGTGGTTTTGAGCAGAAGAGGCATTTGGAGCCATGCAACATACCAAAGAACCAACATCTGATCAACGTTAATCTCGCCAACGAAATTACTTGCAAAAATGTTCGTTGATGAAGGATTTCTTGATTGTTGACCAGGCAAAAACTATAGGCACTAGTTAAAAACATACTGAGTAACAGTGAACTAATAATGTTTTAGAACAAGAGAAATATAGAAAGAATCAACCTAAAGTACAATGTTCTATATTGGCATCATCAATGGTTCCATGAAGAACCTTTAACTTTCCAATGTAAAAAAAGTTCTTTATTGTAGAAAAAGGTTTTTCAGATTATTAAAATGTTCATTACAATAAGAATAGAAAAAAAAATGGTTCTTTAACTTAAATGTGTATTAAGTAAATCACATCTTGTAAGTAAAAACCTATTTTCATTTACTAAAACTGTCATTTCAGAGAGAGTACCATCAACAAAATAAATAACGACATGAGAAAGTATTGTTCATCAAAACACAAACTGTAACTGTCTTGACTGTATGAAAAATGACTATAAAAAATTGAAACAGCATCTGTCGCTATGATGATCATTTTTCTCATGTCTGTGAAATCAAATACTCTGCAATATAGATGATTTCATTTGTTATTTTTGTGCATTATGACTCTGAGAATGCTGTGTGCTGACATTTGACGCAGTACACGTTGTAATTTCCTCTCTTTCCTGGCAGCGTTTATTAAGGGCCCAGTAATTGAAGCTCAGGAGGCTAACTTACAGAAGCTTAGAGAAGGTGTTTTTAACTGCACTTACACAATCTTTTAATGCCTCTAAAATCACCTGGTGACTTCCTGTTAGCAGGTCAGAAACACTCACTAACCACTGCAGCATAAACAACACAAACGCGCACCAAGCGTACGCTTCAAGAACCGCAGATGTATCTAGATATAGACAACACATTTGTATTTGACAGATACTATAAATCTGCAGAACTGAACTCATTTATCTAAACATGCCAAAGAGGAAATGAACTGATACCGATCAGCAAGCGTCAAGTGTATTGTTTCACTTACTAAGCCAAGTAATTACCAAATGCCATGATGTTGAATCAGCTTTTTTTTTTTTTCAAACATCATAGCATGATAATTTATTTTTTATTTAAGAAATGAATATTGAATTAGAAAAAGAAATAGTATATAGTGGGAAACACTTTACAATAAGGTCTCATTTGTTAATATTAGTTTTTGTATTAACTAACATGAACTTACTATTTTACAGTATTTATTAACCTGTGATGTCACTTTATAAAAATGTTGGTAATACTTTACAATAAGGTTCATTAGTTAGCATTAGTTAATGTATTAACTAACATGAACTGACCTTGAGCAATACATTTGTTACTGTATTTGTTCATCTTTGTTAACGTTAGTTAATACAAATACAGTGTATGTTCATGTTAGTTCACAGTGCATTAACTAATGTTAACAAGATTTTAATAATGTATTAGTAAATGTTGATATTAACATTAACAAAGATTAATAAATGCTGTATAAGTGCAGTTCATTATTAGTTCATGCTAATTAATGTAGTTAACTAATGTTAACTAATGAACCTTAGTGTAAAGTGTTACCAAAATTTTTGTTCACAGTGCGTAAACCAAAGTTAACAGATAAAACAACTGATCTTAAAGGTGCATTGCGCAAGTCTCTGAGTTTTTGCAGAACTATGCCCCCTTCTGGCGACACGCGAAACTGCAACCAGAGTTGTGCACGCGGTTACGTGGAGTTTGCGTTGGGGTTTGGGATGAACTAGAAGCCGGTCTCTTTGAATCCATCTTCTACTTTTGCAAAAGTCACTTGAGTTGTCTTCGCTGATGCGGATAATGGCGGCGAATACACAAACCTGCCAGACATAGCCAGGTGAGCGTGAACGCGCATGACGTCACGCCCAGTCGATTCCGTCCCGAATCCCTCTTATTTATTTTACTGTACAGGATTATAGAGGCAATCGCAGTGATCATAGAAGGGCTCATTCAGCCCATCAGGCAATTGTTTAAGCATGTATGGGTTAGAAAAATGGGTATTTTTAACATGAAAAGTTGCTTAATGCACCTTTAAAGCTACACTGTATAATTTTTTTAAGTTGATTCTTAGCAAAAAACACTTAGTTCTTTCAAAATGATATGTGCTCATTAATGTGTAATTACTTCTACCAAATAATCAAGTATTCTCGTAAGCGTAGAATCTGCCATTTAGAATACATACGAGCGAGTCGCTCGAATGGCGGCAGCCATGTTGCGCCTCCATCTTGAAAATACATTAGCCAAAGAGGGACATACCTGGAAATTCAAGCTTCGCCTTTCGCCTTTTGACACTCAGTGGCACCGTGACGAATGCGAGGGGGAGATTACTCGCGACTGCCGGCAGATTTGAAATAATACGGCCACCGTAAGAGTTAAAACGCCCTCGGCTAGAAAGTAATATTCAGTTGTTAGTCATAAACAATTTCACCGCTAGATGGGAGAAAATCCTACACAGTGTAGCTTTAAGAATTGTATGAGTAAATGTTGAGATTAACATTAGCTAAGATTAATCAATGATGTAGAAGTAGTGTTCATTGTTAGTTCATGTTAACCAACTAATGCTAATATTAAGCCTTATTGTAAAGTGTTACCATAATGCTTATAAAGCCAAGTAGTCAGATAGGAGGAGTTAAAAAGAAAAAAAAAGGAATTAGTGACTATTAGCCGAAAAAGGAAAGTCAATTCAGAGGCGGACACTGATAAATGATTTTCTTAAATCAAGCACATTAAGTCCAAGAAAAGGCATTAAGAAAGAAAGTGTGCCAATTTTGAGCACCATATTGACTTTATGCATTCATTATCTCCATGCAGATTGCGAGTTCTTGGTTTCAACTTGATTTGCATTTGCTTTTACAGAAGAATACTTTTGTTCGAGGCAGCGAAAGAACAGGTGTTGGAAGTTTTGGCAAGCTTACAGAAAGTTTGAGATGATGGTTCTGCTTAAATGAAATGCTGCATCTGAGCCTCAAACGCAGCTGTTGTCATAACAGTCATAACAGCATTTTGTATACTGTCAGAGCTCATGTAACAGCAGCTTCTGTGCAGAACACCAGATCAATCACAGTTCAGTACGTAAAATAAATAATAAAAAAAAATGCTAGAAAGACGACCAACCACAAGATGCGATTAGTATGAAAATTCTACACTCACTGAGGAAGCAAGGATGACTAGTAACATCACATTCAACCTGTCATTTGTTATGTGACAGCTATGCTATACTAACATATAGTATGTTGACAAAGAGGAGATGAACGTTGAGACCATATACGTTCAGGTCCATCCCAGAACCTTCAGTGTCGTCTTCACATAAAAAAACAAAACAGCGAGTCAATAGCTTCTGAGAAAGCCGTTTAAAAGCTAATTGAAACAATTTTCTCTTGCTGCAGGGGAGGCCAAATTACATCTTCTTTGAACTGCAAGATTGGGAAAAGGAAATTCTCTGAGTGAACATAGAGCAATTGCTCAGAGACTGCGAGAGAAAAGGCAATCGTGAGAGAGACAGTTGTAAAGCAAATGGCCATTTCTCTGTCATTACTGTGCTTTACATTACACTTTCATCATATATGACGCCGTGCCCACCGCTGCCTTCTGGTTATCTCAAGAACAATAGCAACATAAAATAAATATTGAACTGCAAAGAGAAGTCATACAGTGACTCTATATGTAGAAATAGCTATGTAAAGTGATATTAGTGAAATTCAATTGGGGCACAAGGCATCACGTAGACAAGGTACGCATCCCATTAACAACGCTGAAGGCTACTCAAAAGTTAATGGGGATACGACGGGACAGAGACATTTGCATTTAAATTGGAACAACTTCCAAAATCCCATCGACCCACAGGAGTCGAGTGGTAGAGAGGATGGAGTGATTGTAGAGACAGCATCAATGTGAATCCACTCTGAGGTAGGATAGAAAGACATTCATCCATAAATCCTCTCTAGAGAGCAACGGATATAAGCACATTGGTGCACCATTCGTGTCCACGTCTTAAATTACAAATTGTTTTACCATCATGGCCCCGCTGTCGTCACAGACACCTATACCATTTTTGTACAATGCTTTAGGTAATTAGCCTGACGTCGTCATACTCAGATTCTAGTCAGAATTTGAGTCTGATACTGCTCCATTGGGCTGTGATTAAAGGGGTGGTATAATGCCCTTTTCACATGACATAAAATAAGTCTTTGATGTCCCCAGAGTGTGTGTGTGAAGTTTTAGCTCAAAATACCCAACTGATATTTTGATATAGCATGTTAAAATAGTCACTTTTTGAGGGTGAGCAAAAACGCACCGTTTTGGTGTCTGTTCCTTTAAATGTAAATGAGCTGCTGCTCCCGGCACAGAGGGCGGAGCTTCAACTGCTTGTGTCCTTTTACCTCACACAGAAATGCACTGAAAACATGCACTTTTAGCCTTTTATGTTCAAACCGGAGTCAAACAATGATGGAGAGACTCAAGAAGAAGTGACAACATGTAGACAACATTTCTGAATGGTTAGTTGGTGAACTTATGTAGCTTATGTGTAGTTATCTTCTAGTCATTGATTAGCATATTCTGCCTTGATAATCTATAAATCGCGTTCCCGGGGGCAGGGTTTATGTAAATTGTAGGGTTAGTGATGTCACTAACCCGGGAGGAATGTCGTGTAGTCCCTACCAGCTGTTTGTTGTAGTCCTTAAAAAACTATTTCTTTAAAAGCAAATACCTCCCTTTGCTTTGAACTTTGAGCATTGTAACTTTGCAGATGTTGTTTATGCTCAAACAGCAACATTACACACTAACTAAAGTTAGAACTAAAGGTAGAAAGTGAAATCATATTCAACCACCCCTTTAAAGGGCGTGTTTCAACCAAACCAGGAAAGAAAATGCCTCTGCACTCAATTGGATAGACCTACAACCAATCAGAGCAACAGAGTGAGTGACGTATGTTCTTCATTCATCTTTCCGATCGAATGCCTTGATCGCGGTTCTCTGTTCCACTTTTAAAATTAATGCGCTGTCGATATCTTCTATAACAGACACGATGGCGGAATCTACACATGATGTTTCATAAAGTTCGGGAGGAGCACGATCAAATACTCAATCCAATCAGCTTGTCATCAAACAATTACCATGTCTACCCTATCAGCATGAGAGGAAGCATATATTTATTCACTGTCAACTCACCTAACATTCCGTGACAGTTTTCAGAATCCCTCCACTCACTCTCGGCTTGTTCTTCCACAGCCAGGAGTACTTTGGGTTCGGGCCGAATACCGAGCCCAGAGCCTCTCCTCGGACAGCACGCCAAATACGCATTTATTCTATCTGACTTATTTGTAAGTGTGAACTCGTGAAATCTCAATTCTCCAGCGGCAGTCATCTTTGTTGTAAACAAATTCAACGCAAGTTCTCTTTGGTGACGTGGATGATTACGTTACTGTTTTTTATTTTTATTTTTTATATACCTTTATTTTTACAGGCAAGTCATTAAGAACAAGTTCTTATTTACAATGGCGGCCTGACAATGTTGATCATCTGTCCATCATCGTATAAAGCCCGCCCTGACAATTTGATTGGTCCGAACAGCTCTGGTTCGAGCATAGTTGCTCCAGAACGGATCAAGTCCAAACCGAACTTCCCGACCTCAAATGTTGTGGGCGGGGCTAAGTTCGGCTGACATCCAGGCTAGTAGGTAATGCTTTGAAAGTTCAAATTATGAGCTAACATGTATCACAATATAAAAATAAACAATATACAAAATATTATTTGAAATAATTGACTGGAACAGTATTAATTGTCATTAAAAATATGTTTTGCTATAATAATAATAATAATTACTATTATTTGACTTCAAAATATATATAGCCTATAAAAAGTATAATACATAATTTATTAAATATTTGGTCTGGATATATTTATATAGGTTTGGAACACCTTGAGGGTGAGTAAATTATGACAGAATTTTCATTTTTGGGTGAACTAATCGTTTTATTTTGATGCTCCCCAACAGACATTCTTCTGATTATAATCAACTTTGCAGCTACATGTCAACTTATTCTACGAACCCGAACCCCTAACAGTCTATTAATCCTCTAATGAGGGTTAGGAAGTGAAAGTCCTGCCTCTTGCCACATATTGACCTTTTCAGGCCAGGCTTGGTGTTTTCCTCCTTGGAAAAGATTCCACTACTAACAAATATGTGTGGATGCAGTCCAAGGCCTCGAAGCACAAGCACCAGTGGCCCCCAGAAATCCATCCCTTATTCTTATTTCACCCTAGACGATTTCTTTTCTTTCTTCAGCCTTCCTCATTTTTTAATCTGAAGTCTTGCCACTTTTTTTTTCCTCCCTCAAGTTGCTGTCATATCCAATTGACTGGAAGGCACAATCATCCAGCCCCGCAGATGGTGTGCTCTTATCTCTATCACTCCTGCAGTTTTGCAGGGACACTCGTCACCAATGAGACATTCACTTGCTTTGACCCAACTTTATCTTGCCCCCACTGGACCCTTCTCACCAGAGCCGGTTTGTGTGCTACTCTCTTGAAGGCAAATAGTGGCTTCCTGCTAAGAAATGTACAGAAATACCTCAGGAGCCCGTCTGTATTAAAGGACAGGCTGAGAGGACCAAATTATTTGATGTGTGAGATGGCCATTAGCATATGGTAATGAAGTGAGCTATTGCACTTATGAAAGATTATTGCCATGTGGAGGGAAAACGCATTGCCGTGCACCGCTCTGGGACGTTAATCAGATTTAGATTAAAATAATATTTCACCCTTATGTATTTCCAAGCATTTGTTACTTTCGTGTAGGACGAAAATCATCAGCATCACTTACTTTCTATAGCATGTGGACAGACAGTCCAGTTTTTTTTATTTTTAGAAGGGAGCACCATTCCAAGGGACGGATGGAGACAAACCAAGAGCAGAGTGAGCCATAAAAATAGCCAAATATAGGAAAAACAGCCAAATAACTTCTCCATTGCTCTTTGCTAATGCTTTTCTGTAACTGCCTCGATCTCCATCTGTCTGTTTATGGGCTGGACAGCTTTCCCTCACTCTTTCAGTCTGGTCAAACCTGCCCTGATAAACCCTTACAGACACAAGCCACGCTCAGCAAACACTGCAGACTGACAGCAAGGTTACTGAATTACAGCAAACTTTAGGGTTTGTGAAAACATCTCCACAGTAATAAAGGTTATTTGGCTTGCATAAGCTTTCAGACTAGCATGTTAGCAAGCTGTACTAATACTAATATTAAAATAATTAAATAAATAAATATAAATATCCTTTAAATGGTACCAAAACAGCAGACTTTATTTTTTATTTTGACACAACTATAGCTGCCTGTATAAATGTGAGAAGCCTATATATATATATATATATATATATATATAAAGATGAAATAGTAATAAATATAACACATAATATAACATAATATAATACATAATGCCAATATAATATAATATTTTGACCCATCATGGAAAATACTCAGATAAAAAATAAAAAAGGTAAGTAATATAATATAATATAATATAATATAATATAATATAATATAATATAATATAATATAATATAATATAATATAATATAAACATAATATAAATAATATGTAATATAATAGTCTGAACTATTTAGGAAAATGCAAACTTTAAAATAGTAATATAAAATAATAGATGTAAATAAGGCATAATGCAAACATAACTTAACATATTTAATAGTTTGAACTATTTGGGGAAAAGTGAACTATAAAACTATAATAATAATATAAAATAACATGTCTAATATAAAATAATATAAGCCATAATATAAAACTATATGATAATAATGCCTATATAATATAATATTTTGATCTATTTTGGAAAATAGTTAATTGTATCAACAAAAATGATAAAATGGTAACTATATATATATATATATATATATATATATATATATATATATATATATATATATATATATATATATATATATATATCACCAGCATAATATACAATATAATATAATAATTTTCACTCAGTAGACAACAACTGTGCTCTCACAGGAAGCAATCACTCAGAACACCTCAGAGCAACTGTACATCAACGCCTTGGCAACCACCCAAAACACCCTAGAATAAAAAATTTGTTTTGCACAGTCATGCATTCATAATCATGTAAGAGACTCAGAACTATAGAACTATAGCTCTATAATTAATTCCAATTCTAACATTTTTGCTCTTAATTAGAACAGGTCACAGTCTAATGCCCCTCACATGTACAAGCTGTATAATGATCTATTACCAGGGACGCAGGCTTATCTGATTGCTATTGACACATACAGTATTGTATGTATTCAAATGCAGCAGATCTCTGGGGTCTAGTTCCAATATCACAAACATTTGACGTCAACATTTTTGGTGTTGAAAAAAAAAAAAAACACAGTTTGGTCCAGGGTGTCACAGCCTCAAAAATAGATCTGGTAGGGAAAAATCATTACACGAGTAGATGAACGGTCGAATCTTCTGGGGCCGTCTTGCCCTCCCCCTGAGTCCCTGCTGAAATTTGTTTATTTGTATTCTAATGGCCAGCCTGTCACATGCCATCAGGGCTATTTCACTGGTTCCCATTTGTGTCTACTTGATGCCACTTGGCATTAGAGGAGGTGCAGAAAACTCCCACGTGCTGGTGTTACGACCCTTCTGCTCACTAACACACACACGACACGAGACCCGCTGATAGCTGACAGATGTGTGTACTGCTCTGCTGCCCTTGTGGAGTTGTAATGAGGCACAATCTTCTTTCTCAAAATGGTTGTGATAGGATTTCAGGAAGGAATATATTCCTAAACTACTGGAAAAGCCAGATGTCTCAGTATTGTTGCAACACTTTTCACAATAGTGATAATAACATACAAACCAAAAGGCCATTGACATATCATTCAGTAAAAAATAGTTCAGGTGCTAAATTCTGATTGGATGCACCACATTCTAAACCTTTGTTAAATAAATGATATAATGAAACTAGGGCTGCAATCATTTTTTTTCCAGTTTAAAATATTTAAGAAATTAACTCAGCATCCATTTTTTCTGTCATCCTTTGGCTAACGTTACATTATGTGATCAAGCTCTTCTTCATGCAAATGCTTTTAAACTATTCAAGCGTGACAAGACACAAGAGAACGCGCTGCCTGTGAACGTCCTGACTCACACGCACGACACACAGAAAGACACGCGCACAGTATCGCGTGCACAAACAGCGCGCCAGAATCGAGTTCTATATCACTTGAAGGATCACTAACACACACACAATTATGTCAAAATGTCAGTTTTGTCGAGTATCCGTATAAGAGCAGTCTTAAATGAGTTAAATAAAGTCTTAAATGAACGTAACGAGTTCTGTGAGAGATCCGTGTCATGTGACAGCAGCGGCAAGTCTTAAAGTGACAGGAGCCACTAATGCTGTCTGTCAGTAAAGTTAATCAAAGAAC
This sequence comes from Rutilus rutilus, assembly GCF_951802725.1. NCBI lineage: Eukaryota > Metazoa > Chordata > Actinopteri > Cypriniformes > Leuciscidae > Rutilus > Rutilus rutilus. The sequence continues at coordinate 39,243,088 of NC_140210.1, read as the reverse complement.
AAATGAAACAGAAAATTACTCACTGCTCTTGACTAAAGAACTTTTGTAGCTTTAATAAGGATAAGTCTATATTTAGTTTATAATGTATGCAGTGTAGACTGTTTGATAACTTTATTCAATTTCTGTATATTTCCTTCCTGTTAGGCAGGAAAGGCACAATGAAACATGAATTTCTATGACTGGAAAACAGATCTGGCTAATGAACTAGATAACTACATCAGGAATGCTCAAGTACCCTTCATCGACATCAGCACTACACTCTGAGGGAGGAAAATGTATATTATGTGCCATTTAATAGGCACTAATATACAGGCACAAAAGTGCACCCTTTGAAAAGGCATCACCCCAGTTTCTGTACCTTTTTTTTTTTGAGAGTGTAGATGTGTGTGCCTTTTAATACATTCCACAATATACTGGGTATCATTTAGCAGGATTATTATTACAAAGGGTGAAAAATGACTTGGATAATAAAACACTTGAGCTTGTTTGTCTAATCTCATGCTTTGACAATTCTGGGTGCAATCATGGGAAGCTAACCTTGAGAAAGCAGATTTAGTAATAATTGAAATCCAGATGGAAGGTAAAAAGTCATTTAAAGCTCAAGTATGAAATATAATCCACAGGTCATACAAGTCCCATCCAAACAAATTAACACGCTCTGCTTATTTTGTTGTCGTTCTTTAAAAATAAAGAGGAAATTCATGTTATTTGTTACTTCAACCTCAAGTTTAAGTCGTAATTAAGTTGCTTGATGGGTTCTGTATTGGCATTGATGGTTCCGTGAAGAACCTTTAACATCCGTGGAACAGCTCAATTGCACAAAAGGTTGTTTATAGTGGAAAAAGGTTCTTCAGATTATTAAAATGTTCTTCACACTAAGGAAAACTGGTTCTTTTAAGAACTTTTCACAAAGTTCTTTGGGGAACCCAGAATGGTTCTTCTATGGCATCACTGTGAAAACCCCTAGTACATTTTGAAGAGTGTAATAGCAAAATTTGGAATAGCATAAGCCTAAAATATTAGTTTTCTGCTAGATATAGGAACTCCATACTGTACATTCCAAAGTCTTACTGCATTTTGCTGCATATGTTATTTGCACCTGACACACTTTACCCCTCAACTATCATTTTTGGAAAGTGTATAGTTTTACCTATAATGTGCTTTTACAAGAATAAAAGTGTTAGTATCATGTGGATCTCTTATTCACAGATGGTGTAATATCCAAATCTAGTCACAACAAAAACTATGCACAGTTTGCCAGCTTAAGGGAGCGACACAGCTTACTCGCAACACACTTTACCACATCTCTCCATTCCCTACGGTCTACTTTTACAATATTTTAATCCATTCGGCAGATGATTTTCCTATAAAACCAGTGCAGAAAATGCAAAACAAGGATTCCATTCCTGCTTATTTAAATTAAAGTTAGTTCTTAACACATTCTTCATGTTAAGAATTAACAGTAATATTCACAGAAGCACATTCTCCTATCAAAGAGTATACACTACGGAATAAGCAGCGTTATGCATTTGCTGTGTGTGTGTGTGTGTGTGTGTGTGTGTCTGGCCTCAAGTCAATCTGTGCATTGATTGCGGTTCTTGATGAGATGAGGTCTTTCGGGAGGTCTTTTAACTGCAGTCTTCTCTATCATTGGTGCATGTTTGCATCCATGTGCTTGTTTACCGCACCCATTCAACTCTGTAACCACTCATCCTTTCTCTTTCTCCTTCATTCTCAAGTTCCTCTTTTTCATTATCATTCCAGCCGCTCCACAGCAGGATTAATTGGTCTGATCAAACTTTCTCCTAATAATGCAAACAAAATCATTACCCCTAATGAAGTGAATACTCTTTAAAAAGGCTGGAGAACGCTTTCCTCCTGCTCCATTTTTGAAAAATAGAGTGCTCTTGATGAATCAGGGTGATACAAATGCTTCGTTTTTCCCTTGTACCGTCTGATGACAACACAACTGGACTGAAGCTCCTAATCTGACGTCTTGGGAGACACAGAACCTACTGTGCTGAAATGCGAATGAGTCAACCAGAGCCCTGCATGTCCCATAAATGCACACCCACCTCCATTTGTGCAATACACTGTCTGTGAGCACAGCTTGTTAACTTCACTCCACAGAGCACCCTGTAGAGATAGCGTGAGAGGGGGAAAAAAAGAACATACAGCACCAGTTGCATTTAACGACGCTCTCAGCAGACAGAGGCAGAGCCAGCATGGGACAGTTCCATTTCACTGGCAGCTCGTTGTCATTAGAATGCCTCTCTTCCACCATCATCCACAGGCTGCTTTGTGTTCCTCCTTTGATTCGGCTTTGTGAGCTGGTTCTATGAGTAGAGCAGTACAAAGACTTCTAAAAGCTGCTGGAATAGTTACGAGTTATCTAGTAAAGATTTCTTTAAAGGAGTCAAGTCTACAGTACGTACATCACATGTGTAAAAAAAAAAAAAAAAAAGCATACTCAATACAAATTGTAGTCGGTTACCGATTCCAAAATACATTACAAAATTTGTAGTTAGTAATGTAATCCGTTACATTACTTTTAGATTACTTTTAACCTAACTCGTTTTTCACATTTGAATAGGATAATTTTGTACCATATTGATACAAAAATAGAAAGAGAAAGAAAATATATCCCATTCTTCTACATCCCAGCTGGCATTTTAACGTAGTGTCAGCGTTGAATCAACGTCAGGTGTCAGTGTTGGATAACCGTTGGATTTTGTTTAGATTTTGCAAATCTAATCAACGTTGAAATAGCAACGTCATTCCAACGTCAATCTAATCAACGTTGAAATAGCAACGTCATTCCAACGTCAATCTAATCAACGTTGAAATAGCAACGTCATTCCAACGTCACGTTTCTCAACATAGGTGAATTCGCCAACGTTGAATCAATATTGATTTTGGCTTAGTTTTTGCAAATCCAATCAACGTTGAAATAGCAACGTCATTCCAACGTCAATCTAATCAACATTGAAATAGCAACGTCATTCCAACGTCACGTTTCTCAACATAGGTGAATTCGCCAACGTTGAATCAATATTGATTTTAGTTTAGATTTTGCAAATCTAATCAACGTTCAAATAGCAACGTCATTACAACGTCACGTTTCTCAACATAGGTGAATTTGCCAACGTTGAATCAATATTGATTTTAGTTTAGATTTTGCAAATCTAATCAACGCTGAAATAGCAACGTCATTCCAACGTCACGTTTCTCAACATAGGTGAATTTGCCAACGTTGAATCAATATTGATTTTAGTTTAGATTTTGCAAATCTAATCAACGTTGAAATAGCAACGTCATTACAACGTCACGTTTCTCAACATAGGTGAATTTGCCAACGTTGAATCAATATTGATTTTAGTTTAGATTTTGCAAATCTAATCAACGCTGAAATAGCAACGTCATTACAACGTCACGTTTCTCAACATGGGTGAATTCGACAACATTGAATCAATATTGATTTTGGTTTAGTTTTTGCAAATCCAATCAACGTTGAAATTTCAACGTCACTGTAAAGTCCTGCTTTTCAACATAGTTTTTGTTAAAACTGTTTTCACTAAAGTATTGATGTGTTCAACAATAACACTAAACACCTTGAAATGGATACATAAACACTAAGTTTGCGGACACGCACAGTCAGCTAGGAAGAAGCCAATTGGTCGAAGCAAGACCAGGAAGAAGATTAATAAAGACATTTCACTGACGTAAGAAACATGCTTTATTGCATGGCTGCAAGTGTGCCAACATTTCACACAACATCATTTTACACATGTGTTGAACTTTAACCTTTAGAAAAACGGACCAAACATTGGGCAACATTGAACACGGCTGGTTAAATCTTCCCTTCTTGTTACTTCTTTCTGCCACCGCCACCTATCCTCTCTGGTGCATATTTCAAGTATTTGGCTATGTATTCGTCTACTTTTGTTGTAGTTGTATCAAATGAGCTCAAGACACCGTCTGATGAGAGGGGGAAAAACAGATCAGTATTAGCAAACGTTAACCTCTCAAATTAAAATATTTTGCAAATATCAACTTTTGTGGAATTGCCAATGTTTCAAGTATATAAATTAGTATTGATCAATGTGCAAGGTCATTGATAATCATGTGCTTGGGCAAGCAACAAAAGGCAGTTGGTAGTAACCAGTGCTGCCGGTAGAGAAGTTAGTCTAGAGCCCAGAATGGAGTACTATATATAATATTAGAGCATGCTCTGTAGAGTCCTCCAACTAAAATGATTTCTTCATTTCTTATGAATTATTATTCTGCTTACTATATTCAATTATTTAAAACACTGTTACAAAACTACTATGTTAAAGCAAAATTACCACAGATTATCTTGTAGAGACAGGTCTTCATGAAGGCAACCTTCCCACTTCTTCCTCTGAGGCTCATTATGGCCATCATTTTTTTTGTCATAGTTCTGCCATGGTTAAACAGATTTATATTAGAATATTATATTGCAATCAAGTTCATTATGAAAATGTAGCAGAGAGTGAGTAAGTGGGTGTGTGGGGGGAGTGCATGACAGTATATGACAGGGAACATCACTGTAAACTAATGCAAAAAAGGAACATAAAGTTACTTACGCAGCCATTGACTTCTTCACATGGTCTGCAGCATCAACGCCTCCCAACGTCTTCAGATGTTTACTCTGAAAAGAACAAGAAACAAGAAATTAAAATTATAACCAGAAAAAGTGGTCAGTAGAGTCCAGACCTCCACAAAGCAGGCACATGATGAGGACGAGGAGTTTGTAGTGGTCACCAAAGTGAACAAGCCAATTGTCATAATGAAACTTTGCCAGCACTTTACAAGATTAATTATTTAAAACTTACCAGTTCTGCTCCCTCATTCTTGTCCTCCAAGCGATTCTCTAAAGCTTCAAGCTCTTCTTCAGTCTTTGCCGGCTTCACTTCATAACTTGTTCCAGCAGATGAGGTGGCAACATGAATTGTATCCTTGATTTCGACAAGGAGCTGAAGAACTCTCTTCTGGAATTCTAGCCAAAAAAAGAAGCGATTGATTATTATTTTTATAATGTATTGAGTATGCTCTACACCACAAGATCCAAGTTTTTTCATTTGCCCAATAAAAATGCACTGCAAAAACTCAATTTTACCAAGAATATTTATGATATTTCTAGTCAAATGTCTATTTTCTATTCAAAATAATCTCATACATTAAAAAGTAACTTGTATTTAGACAATTTTCACTTGTTTCATGCAAATTTTCACAAAATAAATAGAAAAATTTGCCAGTGGAGCAATTTTTAATTTTGTTCTAGTTGATCAAACGCAGCACATTGACACACTTTCCATCCACAAACTTTAAAAATAAGGTTGAGATTTCACATTCAATTCTCATTCAATTTTGCATTTTGTCATCTCCATTTTTTGTGATACATCTGGGAGTGTAAAATATAAAAACTAAATATTTTTAAGCCTAAATTTTTTATAAAGAAAATCATTTAATTTTAAAATAAGTCATAAAAACATTCAATCAAATGAGGGCTGTGCTCATCATTTTTTAAATAATATCTTCCACATCAACTTGTATTTAAATTTTACAAAAATGTAAATGATTTTTGTTTTAAGGGTTAAATTACTTTCAGATTCAAATATATGGTTGGGTTAGGTATGGGGACAACACCCATTGAAGGAGAATTTCAAGTCGTGTTCTTCCAAATCTCTGGAAAAGAGAAGGAAGAAGAATGTGAAATCTCAACCTTATTTTTTAAAGTTTGTGGATGGAAAGTGTGTCAATGTGCCGCGTTCGACCATCAGAGACATCCCTAACACTAGCACACACACTCCCTCACACACAACGGCGGTTCGCGGTTAAACTAGTCTGCGCATGCGTGCGCGCGCACACACACACACACAGAGAGAACGGCGGTTGGCGGTTAGCTAGCACACAACGGCGGTTCGCGGTAAAACTAGTCTCTGCCCATACACACAATATTAATTAACACAATACGTATTAATATATGTGACAGAGTCAGGCACACACAACATTTATTTAGGGATTTTCTAGTTGTAAAATGTGACTTCAAAAACTTTTCTTACCGTTTGAGATGTTACCACCAAATTCATTCCGAACCGGTCCAGGTCAGAATCTTCCTGATGATGACGACACAGACCCACTTCGCGCATGCGCAATCGGGTGTTGTCTGGAACCGTCAGAGCCAATAGAATCACAGTTGTGTGATGGACAACCGCCGTCCTCCAATCAAGCTCTTGTGTTGAACGATATTCCAAAATGATCAATCAGACTGGAGTTGCTCTCAAAGTATGCCAGGAGATGTAGAAAGCGTCTCAAATCTCTATTGGCTGATGTGTATTTATTTTTATTTTTTATTCCTTATGAAAACATGAATTGTATCTAAATGATGTATTACAAGATCAATTTCTTTTTTCGGCAAATTGTAACAAATGTGTTATGCAATATAAAAAAAAAAATTTAAAATTAAAAAAGATGTAACGTTAGAAAGCGCTTTAATCACGACTCAACAAACGTTTAATTCAGAGTTGATCTTTCAACGTTGTATCATTATTCATGTATCAACACTTTTTCAACAGTTAATTGATCAGCATTGTTTGGATGTTGGAACGTTATTTTTCTACTGATATATTTCAACAAAATGTTTAAAAGTCATGGTTGTAAAAAAATAATGTTGATTTGACGTACAACTAAAAAAAATATTTTTATTTCTATGTTGAATCCGTAGTGAGTTAACAACACCACTTCAACCATTTAGTGTTCAACGTTGTTTTGACGTTGAATTAATGTTACTTAACAAACGTTTAATTCAGAGTTGATCTTTCAACGTTGTATCATTATTCATGCATCAACACTTTTTCAACAGTTAATTGATCAGCATTGTTTGGATGTTGGAACAACGTTATTTTTCTACTGATATATTTCAACAAAATGTTTAAAAGTCATGGTTGTAAAAAAAATGTTGATTTGACGTACAACTCAAATTTTATTTATATTTCTATGTTGAATCCACAGTGAGTTAACAACACCATTTCAACCATTTGGTGTTCAACATTGTTTTGACGTTGAATTAATGTTTTTCCATAAACTGACATTATTTCAACCACATTTAAACGTTTAAGGTCAGTCGAATGCCAGCTGGGATGAAGTGCATTAAATATTTACTTCAATAATTACGTCAAGGTTTCCCAGACTGGGGTTCGTCATGGAATTTGTGAGTTTAATGAAAAACTAATCATAAAAATAAATAAGTAAATAAATAATTTTAAAATAAAGATTAGAATTCCGGCAGTGTAGACGCATGTGATAATTTTCTTAACTGTTATCATTGATGAATTGTAAATAACGTTTGCTAACATTTTTATTCAAAATATCGATTTCTCGATTTAAAAATAATAAAATCGTGGCAAAACATTAAATTCGAATTATTCGGAAAAATTGATAGGTATGAAAGAGGTTCACAAAGAGTCTTTTCAACCACACAGTATCATTTTTCTGTTACAAATATTACAATTATTACAGAAGTGCTAAGATAAAAGTTTATTGTTCAGATATAAACAGTGACGTCTACTGCAGCAATCAAATTTTTTATTTGTCATTTAACGATTCATTCAAAAAATCTGATTCATCCAGTAATGAAACAAGTATGAGCAGGGCCGGCCCTGACCAATTTGCTGCCCTAGGCAAGATTTTACCTGGCGCCCCATGCATCAACACTCATAATAAATCATCATATTAGAATGATTTCTAAAGGATCATGTGATAGACCGGATGTCACATGTGACACTGAAGAATGGAGTAATGATGCTGAAAATTCAGCTTTGCATCACAGAAATAAATGATAATTTAAAGTATAATAAATTGAAAACAAATTATTTTAAGTTGTAATAATATATCACAATATATATATAAAAAAAAAAACTTCTTTCAAAAACATTAAAAATAGTAATGTTTCCAAACTTTTGGCCTGTACTGTATCCCCCAAAAAACTGCACAACTGTAGAGTAAAACATTAATAAAAAAAGTGATAATAAAAAATGCGTCTTAAAACTGACATGATTGTACAAAATCACAGTCTGGGGACTCAGAACTCAGAACAGCTGCTAACATTAAGTTTAAGGTAAAAATAACTGCCATGAAATTATAGTATCTTACTCCTATGCAATAAATTGTTCATTCACTACATCTCTTTACCTCTGTCTTTATCCTCTTCTCTTCTTTTTGGCACTGTATCTATCGCAGACTATGATCATTTATAATGTGTCATGTAAATTCGGCCTTCCGTCACAATCAGGAAACTTTCACCGTGTCTAGAACTGGCGCGAGCTGCCAGGCCCGTTTCTACGAGCTGTGTGTTTAGCAGTGCTGTCTACATTGGATGCGGCGTCGGGCACGCTACACAACAAATTACCAACAACTGATCGCGCGCGCGCTCTGTTTCTGACGCACTTCAAGCACTCGATGGGCGGGGGAAGATTGAAGAGCCGGATTTTTTTTTTTTTTTTTGCTTTATTTGGTAGTATTTCGAATTAATGGTTTTAAAATAGTAGCCTATTATAAAAAATAAAATGTAAAAAATAAATAAAAAATTCACTCGTTCACTCATTCTGGCGCCCCTATGGATGAGTGGCGCCCTTAGCATTTGCCTATACCGCCTATGCCGCGGGCCGGCCCTGGTATGAGTCAATGAATCATTCATTCAACCGTAAATTGCATTACAGTAAATTACATTATTTTGGTTTAGTTGTCTGTTCAGAATTGTGGGAAAATCGTGATCTCCATTTGATTCTAAATTTATCCAGAATTGTGCAGCTCTAATGCCTACAATACCAAAACACATAGCAGGAGCCATAGCCTTCTTGTACATGGGTCCAAATGTTCAGAGAAGCGTTCCTGTCAGCGCTAAGCACTCGACACACCCTCTAAAGCCTAGACTAAAGACTCAATCAAGCATGCAATGATCCATCATACAGTGCTGTATCCGGCCTTCATTCACCTCTTCAGTCCTCTACAGTACATCCTTCCAGAAGATGTCTGAATAGCCATCTTCTGCACTGTAAATCTCGCTTTTGAACTTTTTGTAATAACTTGTTGTCAGTGCTTACTGACTACCTTTCTATCTTCGTATATAGTCCTCTTTGGGATTTAGTAATTTGATTTGGATGAGGCAAGGACAAGATTTTACTGGAACATATTGGAGCCATAGATTGAAAGATCAAAGCAATGGTGGGTTAAATGAATTCAAAACAATGGCTGGCCCCTGAGATATTATAATGGAAAATGAACAAAAGATAGAGACAACCACAAAAATAATTCAACTCCCTGGAGAGAAGAGAATCATTATTCACAGAGATACAAACAAACTAAAAATGGTGTTAAAGAGATAAAACATCCATTAAAACGTGTCCTGTCCACCTCTAATCTGTCAATATTATTGTGTCAAATGCTTTATTATATTTCTAAAACTATACTGTAAACTGTTATAGATTAGAACGTTTTTGTTGTAAAGGAAGGAGAGAGAAAGACGGCGTGAAAGAACAATATTATTCTCAGGAGTGCCATTTTTACATATTAACACACAACAGTTAATATGACAAATAATGCATACTCCGAGAGCGCTCCACAAGATGTGTGTGATTGACCATCTGGATGCTCAATATTGATCGTGTGAATTAATGTTTTAAACAGCTTATTGTACAGGCAAGTTAATCGCCTCTCTAAACTGCTGCTGTATTTACGCACGCACACACATATAAGGAGTGAAGACATTTATTGTCAACTCTGTTCTGTGATTTATCAATAAAATAGCTTAGAAACTGAAAAGTTCTAGCATATATTTCTTAGTAACTAAAACCTACAGCTTCACTATTAGTAGAGAGATGCTGCCAGGTAGAATTAATTTGCACTAAGGCATTCGTGCTATAAATGTAATCTTTACTGTGCTACTTTATCTGTATCTGATTTAGAACGAGCAGAAATCTTTGAAAAATAGAACGAACCAAAAAAAAAAAAAAAAAAAGCTGTTATGTAGGAGCGCTGTGCACAAATCAACCCGAGTTCGAGTGTCAGCTCAAGGTTCAGGCTTATTTGTTCATCAATGACGTCATCAGCGACTTTAATCACATAAATGCCGACTTAAAGGAGCCGTATGTAAGATTGTGGCCAAAACTGGTACTGCAATCACTTTCAAATTACTGTAGAGCGGTGTATCCCCTCCCCCTCCCCCCTGACTCGAGGTTGCCAGTTAGGCTGCAGGATCCAGCAGGAACGTAGGCTGCTACAAGGAGCTTCCAATGGCAAGTGACGAGTCCTACACAGTACGTTTTTTTTTTTTCTGTTAATTATGTTTATGCTTCATGAGAGATGTTTTGCGAAGTAATTATGTATCGCAACATAGCCGTCTCCATCTTTCAAAGGCATCTCCTATACAAATCCTTGTTTTATTTCGGACTTTGTCATGACGTATTTCGGATTCATAACGAGGTCTTTTAGGTTTCGTAACGTTAGACATTTTTTATCCGACACGTTTGTAGCTGCAGCTGTGGTAACTAGAGCAGAGCTGGCAACCCGGATGCTGAAACACTACTGACTTCGTGATTGGTAGATAGGTGGAGGGTGGCGCTTCAGGCCAAAACACAACATGACAACATCAACATCAGTTGAGGGCTGCAACTTCACTTTTTAAATGACAATATCCTGGCCGGACTACTGCTGTCAGTGATATAAGTATTTGAAATGAACATGATTTCTTAATGTCTAGTGACATATCAGGGCCATTTTATGATTCATTGAAATAAATTTCTTACATACGGTTCCTTTAAAGTCATTCAACCCCTAATATGTATCAAACATTGTAAATATTATGTAATATTTATTTTTATTATTTATAGTCACAATGTGCGACATTTTCATTATCATATATTAATGCTATAAATATTACAACAATTTAATACTATAAATAATAACAGTTAACAATGTGTATATTTTTCATAATATGATTCATATATATATATTGTTTGAATTATTTTATACACAATATGACAACTAAATCAAGTCACTGACTTAAGGCGCTTTTCCACTACACAGTACCAGCTCGCCTCGGCTCGGCTCGGCTCGGCTCGACTCGGCTGTTTGGTTTTCCACTGTGTAAAAGTTGTACCTGTACCTGCTTCCAGGTACTTTTTTTCGTACCACCTCGTTCTAAGCGAGCTGAGGCGATACTAAAATGTGACGTGAAAACACGGCAGACTGCTGATTGGTCAGAGAGAAACGTCACTATTCACTGCGTCATCATTGCACGCGCCAGACGGAGTATCCTGAATAAAAAACAGGAAAAACAAAAACAAAAACATCCCAAAACAGCATACACTCGATTTCCTCCATTGTCCTGTGTGTGTGGGTAGCGGGTGTGTCTCGCACGTTGCGCGTAAAAGATTAAGTCACGGCAGTTTCCTGCGGCGTCGAGCCGGCGCTTTTCCATTACCAGTACCAGCTCGACTCGACTCGACTCGACTCGCCTCGACTCAGCTCGGCTCGGCTCGCTTTTCGCTCCGTTTTCCATTGCAGATAGTACCTCCACAATAGTACCTGGACGTCATAGCGACGCCGCAGGAAACCGCCGTGACTTAATCTTTTACGCGAGACGCGCGAGACACACCCACTACCCACACACACACAGGGCAAAGGAGGAAATCGAGTGTATGCTGTTTTTGGATGTTTTTTTTTTTTTTGCTATTTTTTATTCAGGATACTGCGTCTGGCGCGTGCAATGATGACGCAGTGAATAGTGACGATTCTCTCTGACCAATCAGCAGTCTGCCGTGTTTTCACGTAAAATTTTAGTATCGCCTCAGCCCGCTTAGAACCTCGCCGGAGGTGGTACGAAATAAAGTACCTGGAAGCAGGTACAGGTACAACTTTTACACAGTGGAAAACCAAACAGAGCCGAGTCGAGTCGAGCCGAGCCGAGCCGAGGCGAGCTGGTACTGTGTAGTGGAAAAGCGCCATGACGACCCGGTACTATTGTGGAGGTACTATTTGCAATGGAAAACGGAGCGAAAAGCGAGCTGAGCCGAGCCGAGTCGAGTTGAGCTGGTACTGGTAATGGAAAAGCGCCATATGTCCTGTCTTGACACAAGTATTTAGGACACAAACTCAGACTTAAATGTCACAAATAGCTTTTACCACAGAGCCCTAAGGGACACGGTGATGGAAACAAATATGAGGTGGGAGGAAACATTGCCAATGCTTTTGCATTCCACCGAAAAATCTTTGTGTTCTCTCTCAAAACTTTTGCAAGCAAACACAACGGTTTTGCGAGAGAATGCAAAACCAGACATATACACCATGTCCCTTTAGGGGTTCTGTACTTTCATTGCTTGAGAGACTGTCCAAAGTAATTCTGTATTTAGATATTTCTGCATATCATTATAACCACTAAAACAACTCTAGAAAGGCTAGAAAGTCAGCAAAGGCCGATTCTTCAGCAAGCCCGGCCTTGATCAAGCCACTTAACCTCAGGCTACTCCGGGGGGACCGTCCTTGTCTTAACATGACATTGCTCTATGGCGACGCTGCATGGAAGAGCATGAAGTGAGTTCCACTGGCCCCAGTTGTGTGCTGATAAATAATGAGTCTCAGTTTTATTTCCCTGGGCTTCAAAGCGGCTTTACGGTTCCTTTCTCTCCTGGCTATCCTACACATCACAAGACCCAAAACAGATCTAGGCAAAACAGTCATAATGAAGCACAAAGAGATGAATGCTGCAATCATCAGCCACTGATAAATGACGGCCATATAGCCTACTTTAGATGGCAGCCACTGCGCTTTAACAAAATATAACATTTGATATAGACTTGGCAATAACAGTAACTGTTTTATGGCACATCTAGTCTCTTTAAAAGGTTTCAACACTTCAAAAGCGATTCCAGCTTCAACGGAGTAGAAATTTCCAATCTTTCCTTGGTAAAAGTGCTAATACATCAAAATATTAAAATACATTTGAAGACAGCTATTTAGACTCATGCTTTTTAAGCCAATTCGATCCAAAAACAACAGGGAAGGAAATCGTAGAATGCCCAATTCTCTCACTCATCAATCTGCTTGCGTTACATCAGTCATTAATAATCCCCCTATAATAAAAGCATGATTAGTTTGGTCTGATCTTTCAGTCGTACAATGCATATTAAAACCTGAAACTCTCATATTGCACTTGACATTTCATACTGTTCAAATGACTCATCAGTCAGTAATCTGCCAAACAGAACTGAGCAACCTGTCAACAATGGCTCTTTTTTCAAAATCTAGTGAGCTATCTATGTAGGCAGACTTTTAAGGCATCAAAGGCTCGGTTCAAAAGGTAGGCAGCATATTCCAACACAAAGACGGTTCAAAAGGTAGGCAGCATGATTGTGTTGCCTTCTGTAACAAAAGCTCAGGCAGAGAAAATGTTAAAGAACCCAAGTGCAAGTGTTCGAAACCAACAGTACAAAGCAAAGAGTCACACATATCAAACTACAAACAAGCAACCAGAATAACCCAAAGAATACACAATGATTCACCAAATCAATACAAGCACATACTTGAACACACAAGTACAATACACAAAGAGCATATATATATATATATATATATATATATATATATATATATATATATATATATGCTCTTTGTGTATTGTTGTACGTGCGTGTTCAAGTATGTGCTTGTATTGATTTGGTGAATCATTGTGTACATGCACAACATGCACTTGGGTTATTGGGTTCTTTAACATGTTCTTTAACATTTTCCCCAGTTGTGTATACAGCTAATATTACATGGACACAGTCATCCATTAGTATTCCCATTTATCTCAAAGGCATATCTTCAACTAACGGATGCCATCTCTGAAGCACATGGCCTTCATGCTGCCATCTTTATTTGGATTCCTGGCAGAAAGCGATGCATAAGGATGTAGTGTAATGACGAATTATTATTTTTTCCGAAGAATTGACAACTTAGTGTTAACTAATAATTGTTGCAAACTGGTACTACCAACAAAATATTAGTGCATTCCTGGAACTGGGCGTCGTTACACTACATCCTTATGCATCGCTTTCTGCCAGGACTTTTACGTGCTTTTCCCAAACCACTGAAGTGACCTCGACGTGCGGGTTAGCATTAGCATGAGCCGTCAGGCAAGTGTTATTTAAATAAACTCCTGATGTACTTACAAACTTTCCAATGCCTCGTTTTATGAGTACAGAACCTATTTGTACTACTGTAGAAGTTTGGTACCATTCTGGGCATTATTAGTGGGGTAATTTACGAGATACAACCTTGGATCCATTAGCGCCTGCACTAAGCCATCCGGCTGATATCTCTAAATAAGCTGTAACTTTAATAATGTTCGACCAAGGGAAAAAAGGCTTCTGGGGGGGTGTTTGGCTCGAGGTCATGGTGTAAAGGACCCTAGGTTGATTTTACTCCAAATCATCCCTTTAACTAGCATCAACTTAATGCTTTCAAGAATCCTTAATAATATGGGTATGAGTAAAATGTCTACTTTGATATAATGCAATGTTGAAATGTATATTCTTGCAAAACAACTTATGTTTTCAGAACAGACCTCTACTTTTGAATGGCCAACACAAAAACATGATTTTGACAGCATAATGCTACTGTGATTCAGGGGCGCCACTAAAGGTTAGGTTAGGACGAATCTAAGGGCCCACACACTTTTGGGGCCCCCAGAGATGGATATTTTTAATGGAATGGGTGCAGTAGGGGGCCCAACCTCATAGTCTTTCATAGGTCTAAAAATTTCTAGCGGCGCCCCCTGCCTGCAGGTGCTAAATGCGAATATTAAACTTCCAAAGTGATGGTAGATATTAGGGCTGGGACGATACACCTGTCTCCCGATTCGATACTATCACGATACTTGGGTGCCGATACGATATGTATTGCGATTTATTTCATTTCAAATTTTATTTAAATAAAAAAAAATTAACACTAGACCATCAGGAAAAGTTAAATCATACACTTATACAGACTGTGCATTATGTATAAGATGAGTCATATTTACAAAAACAAATCATCACATTTTTCTGACTTTTATTTCAGAAGCATCATACAATACTACATTCTCTTGAATAAATGATTCAATAACAAATACATTTTTTAACAGTCACTTGTCGCCACCTAGTGGCGAAACAATGTAATCGATAAATGCGTTATTTTAAGCTCCAAGTTTCTATCAAAAGCTGATTTTGATCGCTATCGTAGACATCAGTATTTATATTTGAACTTTAAACTTTTATCCAAGTACTTCTATACATAAATAGTGATACTATGAGGTTGAAAAGACTGTTTGTGAAGCTGTTTCATGACAACTCTCTCCGGGCCAGCGGCAGCGCCAACACAGCTATGAATGTTGCGATATGATTTTGTCAAAGTTTAATAGACAGACGAATTGAAAGATCGCCTGGGTGTTTGAATCGAGATCACAGTCTTTTAAAGATGAATCGTGCAGCTCTATTTTCTTATCTCTCCCTCAGCGTATGAGTAGTGCGAGGGCTGTTCAGTGCTTTCAGTCTCACGTCTCTTCCACGCATCCACTTGGGATAATACGTCACTTTAACACTCATAGATAATGACACATTTCATCCTCTGTTGGAACGAAAGTGGCTAACTTCTGTCAACCTCATCTATAAGCAAGTGTAACGGAGGCCAGCTAGTAGTTGCTGTGCGTGTAAAACCTCACTCCTCTGATCTCAAAAGGCACTCTAGCGACAGACGCTAGAGGCTGCAGTCTTTAGCCTCCTTGTTAGAGCGCCTGACTCTCATGCCGGAGACCCGGGTTCGAGACCCGCACGGAGCGGGGTGTGAAGGACCCGGTGAGAGGGGTTACATTGGTGCCGTGACCCGGATGGGAGTGAGGTTTAGGGGGGTGAGTGTAACGGAGGCCAGCTAGTAGTTGCTGTGCGTGTAAAACCTCACTCCTCTGATCTCAAAAGGCACTCTAGCGACAGACGCTAGAGGCTGCAGCCTTTAGCCTCCTTGCTAGAGCGCCTGACTCTCATGCCGGAGACCCGGGTTCGAGACCCGCACGGAGCGGGGTGTGAAGGACCCGGTGAGAGGGGTTACACAAGGACAAAAATAAAGCAATTGAATTGAATTAATATCAATTCTGGAATAAAAACATCGATTTTAGACTCGTAAAAAAATCGTGATAGCTAGGTGAATAGATTTTTTCTCCCAGCCCTAGTAGATATACACATGCTAATGAGAGCAAACAAGGAACAGGTGTAAACAAAGAGGACTAGGCCAGGAACAAGGTCACGGAACAAGACGCTTTCAAAATAAGAGCATGCAGCAGAGAACAGAAGACATCAGGAGATCTAGCGACCCCTACTGGCTGCTAAAGAAAGGCCTATGAAGACATTGAAAACAAGCTTAAAAATAAATAAAACCCACCAGTGGTGGATAAAGCGAGGGGTCATGACGAAGACTACATAAATACTGAAATATATAACTAAAAATAATTCAGTCCTCATTAAAATGGACTGTTTATCCAATATTTGTGTTTTTATTCTTATTAGGGTGTCTTGTCAATAGCATAGCAACATGCTAATGCTAAACTTGATCGAAAACAGTTCACTATTACTACATTAAAATGGACTCTGCATTATAGTATTTTGATGTAAGCTTACTTGCTTATTTATGCTTTTTAGAAAATCTTGTCATCAGCTTAGCAACATGCAAACCTTTATTTAAATCAATAATTAATAGTTCAGTCTTGTTTTAAAAAATACTGTTTACTCAATATTTGTGTGTGCGGAGTATTTTAATGCTTATTAGTGTAAGCGTATTTGCTTATAGGAACATCTTGTCATTAGCTTAGCAACATGCTAAATACAAACCTCTATTGAAATCAATAAAAACTGTTGTCATATTAAAAAAATGTACTGTTTACCTAAAACTTGTGTGTGCTGTTTTGTGCATATTAGAGTATTTTGCTGTAAACATATTGGTTTATTTATGCTTATTAGAATATCTTGTCATTAGCTCAGCAACATGCATTTATCTGCTTATTTATGCATTAAAAATGTAGCTACTGTATACTAGATCTACGGAGACCCTAAAGGGACATGGTGATGAAAAAGAGATGATTTAGGAGGGAAAAAAAATATTTCAAAGTCTTTGCATTCGCTCGCAAATAACTTGCAAATAACTAATAGGTTTTGTGGGTGAAAGCAAAGTTTCTCAGGGGAAATGCAAAACATTTGCGAGAGAATGCAAAAACATTGACATATGATTTTTCTTCCCATCTCATATTTATCACTATGTCCCTTTAGGAGCTCCGTAGTATACCCAATATTTGTGTGTGCTATGTATTTTTCTACCTATTAGAGAACATCCTATCATTTGCTTAGCAACATGCTAATGACACACTAATGAAACCAATAAAAATAGTTCTTAATTTTAGTTCTAAAATGATAAATTCTTATTTAGAATATGAATAGAATATGTGTGCTTGGTGTATTTTTATGCTTATTAGAACACATCATTAGCTCACCAACATGCAAATCTGTGCACATTATGTGAGGAAGTGAAAAATACTATTTATATGATGCAAAGAGCTGAGCGCTCCAAATCAGTTACTGAGGTTTCGTTTCAGACAGAATGCTGCTCATGTAGGAAGTTGACAGTGAGCTCACTGCACTAGGCTTTGGAATAGAGCCAATGTGGTTTTATGTCAGAAATGGCTTAGAAGCAATTACAGTGTATTGGCTCATAGAACCACCAGAATAAAATGCATTGCACATACGCACAAATCCACAAAAAAATCCCACAATCCAAAAAAACTAAAACAAAAACGTAACAGAGTGTTGAGGATGGTGACAAGTGCACAGTGTCATATATTACACAGCAGTCAACAGCAGACTAGAAAACAAGAGTGCACTACATCTGAGAGCGACAGAGGACTAGAGAAGCAAATAGAGATTGCGTTTGTGTGTGGATTTGTGCGAGTGTTTAGTGCAGAAAGAAACAGAAGATTTTCAGTGAAAATAACAGACTTTATTTTATTCCAGAAGGCAAACTGACTTTAGTGCATTGCTGACTGACAGACCTGAATAAATACAAGAATATACGGTCTATCAGGAGGCGATGATGAGTGAAGAGGGTCCTCGGAGGATTCGGGTGGGCATCAGGACTGCTGTTCCAGGGCTTGAAGTGTCATCCTGTTGTGCTGCTTAAAACTGAAGCCCCCTCCAGTGAATCTGGGGCCGTCCGGACGCTGAGGCTGAATCACAGGCTGTCCTGCCGCCGAGAGATTTCGCTCCTTCTCCCTGCAGAGATGACAGAGAGCAAGACGCACGGTTAGGGGTCGTACACAGGAAGTGTTCTTGAGTTCTGTCAGGAATTTGTCCATTCACACATGCATCAGATTTTGTAGCTACTTTGCGTGTTCGTTTTTATCAGCACCTAGCTCAGTTAGGGTCACATTTTAACACTGCTATCTTGAAAAATGTATTTTGAAAAATGATATACATTTAGATAAATGAGAAAATAAATACATCATTTTGATTGTGTGCGTCAAGCCCCAAAATGAGTTTCTGTGAATTGCTTTGGATAAAACTATCTATTTAACAGCTGGCTAGTTTTATTTTTCATACTTTTAAATCTGAACATAATATTTAATCTTTTTTATTCATTTTAAATTTTCTTCTGCTCACCAAGGCTGCTTTTATTTGATCAAATATACACTCACCTAAAGGATTATTAGGAACACCTGTTCAATTTCTCATTAATGCAATTATCTAATCAACCAATCACATGGCAGTTGCTTCAATGCATTTAGGGGTGTGGTCCTGGTCAAGACAATCTCCTGAACTCCAAACTGAATGTCAGAATGGGAAAGAAAGGTGATTTAAGCAATTTTGAGCGTGGCATGGTTGTTGGTGCCAGACGGGCTGGTCTGAGTATTTCACAATCTGCTCAGTTACTGGGATTTTCACACACAACCATTTCTAGGGTTTACAAAGAATGGTGTGAAAAGGGAAAAACATCCAGTATGCGGCAGTCCTGTGGGCGAAAATGCCTTGTTGATGCTAGAGGTCAGAGGAGAATGGGCCGACTGATTCAAGCTGATAGCAGAGCAACTTTGACTGAAATAACCACTCGTTACAACCGAGGTATGCAGCAAAGCATTTGTGAAGCCACAACACGCACAACCTTGAGGCGGATGGGCTACAACAGCAGAAGACCCCACCGGGTACCACTCATCTCCACTACAAATAGGAAAAAGAGGCTACAATTTGCACGAGCTCACCAAAATTGGACAGTTGAAGACTGGAAAAATGTTGCCTGGTCTGATGAGTCTCGATTTCTGTTGAGACATTCAGATGGTAGAGTCAGAATTTGGCGTAAACAGAATGAGAACATGGATCCATCATGCCTTGTTACCACTGTGCAGGCTGGTGGTGGTGGTGTAATGGTGTGGGGGATGTTTTCTTGGCACACTTTAGGCCCCTTAGTGGCAATTGGGCATCGTTTAAATGCCACGGCCTACCTGAGCATTGTTTCTGACCATGTCCATCCCTTTATGACCACCATGTACCCATCCTCTGATGGCTACTTCCAGCAGGATAATGCACCATGTCACAAAGCTCGAATCATTTCAAATTGGTTTCTTGAACATGACAATGAGTTCACTGTACTAAAATGGCCCCCACAGTCACCAGATCTCAACCCAATAGAGCATCTTTGGGATGTGGTGGAACGGGAGCTTCGTGCCCTGGATGTGCATCCCACAAATCTCCATCAACTGCAAGATGCTATCCTATCAATATGGGCCAACATTTCTAAAGAATGCTTTCAGCACCTTGTTGAATCAATGCCACGTAGAATTAAGGCAGTTCTGAAGGCGAAAGGGGGTCAAACACAGTATTAGTATGGTGTTCCTAATAATCCTTTAGGTGAGTGTACAGTATGCAGTAATATTGTAAAATATCATTACAATTTAAAATAAATGTTTATTTTAAAATGTAATTTATTCCTGATCAAATCTGAATTTTCAGCATCATTACTCCAGTCTTCAGTGTCACATGATCCTTCAGAAATCATTCTTATCCTGATTTGCTGCTCAAGAAACATTTCTTATTATTATCAGTGTTGAAAACAGTTTTTGATGCTTAATATTTTTGTGGATTCTTTGATGAACAGACAATTCAAAAGAAGATTATCTATTTGAAATTTAAATCTTTCATTATCAACATTATAAAAGGCTTTACTGTGATGTTTAATCAATTTAATGCATTCTTGCTCAATAAAAGTAATAATTCCTAAAGTATATATAAAAGTCAAAATAAAATAAATTAGAAAATTTAATTAAATAATAAATAAAAACAGAAAAACATACAGTACATAAAGTTGCCTTAAAAGGACTGCTTAATGTGAAAATATATGCAAAAAAAAAAAAAACTTTAAGTTTAAAAAGGCATCAAATTAAAAATAGTTCAACACTTAGCCTATACAGTGCTGTTTGCATATCAATCATGAATGAACCAAACAAAAGAAGTCAGCCGTGGAACAAGTCTCTTGAGTGTAACAGGCGTTTACAGAAGCTCCTGTAACATTAATGTCTTAATTATGGATAACTAGTGACAAGTTGTTAAAACATGTCTTGAGACCTTGAGACGTTCCACTCCGTCTAACTGCAGTTAAACGCAAGAAAGCATCCTGAGTGTACGACCCCTTAAAGTGCAGAAAGATGCACGGCTGGTTTTTGTATTATAAAAATGCGCAGATAAACATCCACTGAGAGGTGAAGTAGCACACATCTAAACAAATCACAAATATATCAAGCGACGCACGCAAACTCGCATTTAGGTACACTTTCTCTGTCCTTTTCTCGCTTACGCTCCTGTCTAACACCTACACACAAAATCTTCCATTTCCCAGAAGAAAACATCTGGTACTATCCAGCTCGCTTTCAACTGTGCTCCAGTGATCAAGGATCTCTCGTTCAAAACACTATTATTCCAGAACCTCTCAAACACACACACACACACACACACACACACACACCGCTCACTTACATTGTTTGTCCAATACCAAATGCCATCAATTATATTCACTGACTGTGTAATGCAATTTCACAGAGGGGCCGATGAAATAATTTGGCGACAAGCCTTAAACACGAGCAAACACACAGCTCGTCCAACATTTGGAAAACAAAAATGTTGCGAGTAAGATGAAATACGTTGATTCTTGGATGTGGCTCTCGACATCTGTGAACGAGCTTTGACTGAAACTCTCTGTGTTTGACAAGTAGTGTCATTGTCATCTGGAACAAACGGCTTCTGACAATCCGAGGATCGACATGACGATTAACAACCCAGATCCTCGACCAGTAGAAGGGAAGGGATTTGCTCTGCGAAGTCATTATGAATTAGGAAATGACAGGTTTTATTCCTTTTACCTGGGATGAATTGCCATATATAAAACTATCCCTTTAAATGGTGTCTAATAGCAGTTCGTCGCTGGTTTTTATCCTGCTGAAACCCTGCTTTTATCGATGGCCTTCATCTTTTACATCACAAGCAGACTTGTTGACAGACGCTTGCGCTCACAGGTCTTCCTCGGTGTCAGAGCTGCACACTGACTCAACAGTATTTCCAGCTCTGAATGCGGCGCACTTGAACTAGTTGCTGATATCAGAGAGTCACAGCTGTGCAGCAGGTTAACCGTACATGTCCACTGGTGCGGAGTCGAGCGTGCCTTTCCAATGCATTCTCTATTGGGGCTGACTCACGCAGGGGATTATGGGATAGACAGCGGGGAATGGGGGTGAGGATGTTAAAAAGTCGAGAAATGCTAGATGGTGGGTGTCAGCCAATTGCTGTGAGAGGAAGGCTGTGGATTCTGTCATAAGCATTTCAAAAATCTGTCTGGGGCTACATTAATCCGGATAGATAGAGTTTTCGTTTCAAAACGCTCTCCTTCCACACTAGCATTTTCAAGAGTTTTCCAAAAGTTTCTCATCCACACGCTAAATTCACCTTACAGTGTATGCGTAAACCCCAAGCGGCAACCTTCCGGTCTCTATCTTAAAGGAGAACTCCGGTCAATTTTAACATTGAGCTCATTTTTTTGTACATTTGGAGTGCTGTCAGTACAGAGAACAACGACAAAAATCGGGGTTGCCTACACCGTGTTATCCTCGTTTTAAAATTTGCACCCTGTTGACTTCAATGATTCCTTCTGAGTGAACGCGGGTGAATCTGACTGCAGTAGATGTGAAAGATATGAATAAAAATGATGTTTATTCAGCCAGCGCAAATACCTGTAATTACATCCTGTTTTCGGTCGAAGTCCACAGTAGCCGATTGTCGAGTTCACGCGCGTGATCCATAGTTACTAAACATATGCGCGTGAACTCGACAATCGGCTACTTTGGACTTCGACCGAAAACAGGATGTAAACACAGGTATGAGCGCTGGCTGAATAAACATAATTTTTTATATATTTCTTTCACATCTACTGCAGTCAGATTAACCCGCGTTCACCCCGAAGGAAACAGCACTTTTAAGTTTGACCGTATTTTCGTTTTCGGTCAAATTGCCTTGTGAATGGGAGTGAATGGGGCACTTCTATGATAGCATCAAAAATCGCTATTTTTAAAACACTAAGAAGGCTCGACACAACATGAAACTTTGCTCAAAGTACCACCAGGGGCTCTACACATGAACTCAAGCATTGACAACATTGTTTGTGTACGCCGGGATTTTGTCAGTCAAAAATAGTAGATCTCCGAATGCGAATGAACGGACTCTGAATTTTAGTATTGTTTCTTATACGAGGATCCTTTTTCAAATACAAGGTCAAAATTGATTTTCACTAACGACAAAACAACAAATTATCCGTGAATTTATATGGAACTAAGCTTTAGGAGCTTTCCATCTTTACTCCCCTCCCTGTTACGTTGCATTCGGAGATCGACTATTTTTGACTGTCAAAATGCCGGCGGACAGCTGCAGTGAGTTGTTCAAAATCTTTCTTTTTAGTAAACTCTGTGTACACAAACAATGTTCTCAATGCTTGAGTTCATGTGTAGAGCCCCTGGTGATACTTCGAGCAAAGTTTCATGTTGTGTCGAGCCTTCTTCGTGTTTTAAAAATAGCGATTTTTGATGCTATCATAGTAGTGCCCCAGCACTCCCATTCAAAAGGCAATTTGACCGAAACCGAAAATACGGTCAAACTTAAAAGTGGCGTCTCCATTCTAATTATGCTTTTAAATGAAAGTTTGCGTCGGGTAGATTAACAAAAAGACCCTAGGTTGCATTTTGGCAAGAGTTACCCTTTAACCAACATGGAAGTGACTTAAAGTGCAATTCATCGACTGGCCGCTAGAGACAGGTTCCCAAAAGAGAGTCAATCCCATAGACGCCCCATGTTAATATGCCCAACTTTACAGCAGAAAAAAAATGTGTTTACAGCCTGGTGCAAAAAGTGGTTTTGATCTATATAGCTAATTTTGCCCTTCATGACAACTGTGAGGGGAATTTTTTTTAGAACTCATCCGTTTAAATTATATGAAGCCTTAAAGTTCTGCATAATTAATGGCGTGACCACTTGAGTGACAGGTG
Source organism: Rutilus rutilus (assembly GCF_951802725.1). Lineage (NCBI taxonomy): Eukaryota > Metazoa > Chordata > Actinopteri > Cypriniformes > Leuciscidae > Rutilus > Rutilus rutilus. The sequence continues at coordinate 39,219,435 of NC_140210.1, read as the reverse complement.
GATATCCACTGCTATCACTACTAGCCGTTTGTCTGCTGTCTGTTATCCGTCACGTCACCTCAGCTAATCCCGCCTCTTTGACCATTTTCGGTTATCTGGGAGTGACGCTCTGCCAAGGTGGCGACGGCCGGCTCTGTCCACTTAACACAAAAATGCTCTTCAGAAACCTACGGGTGACGTCACGGACACTACATCCATATTTTTTTACAGTCTATGGTAAACCCTCATAAAAGTTCACTGAGATGATACATTCAGAACAAGACATACTCAAGTTATCACGCAATTCTTTTGGCAGGATCATTTTATTCAGCAAAATATTTCACCATTCACTGATTCGTCCAGGTCGCACTTACTCACCATCATATGTTTGGTCTAAAACGAGAGGTGCACGAGAGGTGCGCCATGAGAGCTGTCCTGCTCTCATGTTTTGCAGCAGGACAGCAAATGCGAGTGAATTTTTTGTCATCTTTGCAGGACTGTGATATGAGGAGTGTGCAAAGTAACATATTTTAGCAACTGTGTGAAAGTGAATAGCACATAAGCACAATACCGGTATAAACATGAATATCTATGGATTCAATATGCATCACATGACTAAACTTACATCGCTTTCAAAAAACTCTGTTTTTACAGTCCACACTACAACGTGAAAACTGCCTTGTATCCATGTATCCACTTTGGAGAGCGTTTTCAAAAAGCTTCGTTTTTGTTGCTAAAAATCAGTGTGGACCAAAACGGAGAGAAAAATATGCGTTTTCAAACGAAAGCGAATTAGTGTGGACAAGGCCCTGGGGTTTCTAAAGAGTTGAACGCTTAAATCGTATCGTAACATAATATTACACTACCTTTCAAAAGTTTGGGCTCGGTACGCTTTTTTAGTAACACAAGTTTCTGTTTGTTAACATTAAAAAATACTTCTAAAGCATGTATTAATCATGGTTAATATTAATCTCAGCAAAGATTTTGTGTTGATGTTGAATGTTTTTGAAAGGGAAATTTGTGGATGAAGAACATTTTCAACAGTCAGTTTTCAGTGTCACTTGATCATTCAGAAATCATTCCAATATGCTGATTTGCTGCTCAAGAAACATTTCAGATTATTATCAGTTGAAAACAGTTGTGCTGCATAATATTTGTGTGTAAACTGTCACTTTTTTCAGGATTCTTTGATAAACACAAAGTTCCAGAGAACAGCATGGACAGCACAGAGAACGGTACTGTATTAGATTTCAAATGCAGTTTCACTGTGGCTATAGGTTAAAAAAAAATAAAATAAATAATAATAATAATAATATATATACAGTACCAGTCAAAAGTTTGGAAACATTACTATTTTTACTGTTTTTGAAAGAAGTCTCTTATGCTCATCAAGCCTGTAAAAAAACAAAAACAAAACAAAACCAGTAATATTATGAAATATTATTACAATTTAAAATAATGGTTCTCTTTTTTAATATACTTTAAAATGTAATTTATTTTTGTGATGCAAAGCTGAATTTTCATCAGCAAGTACTCCAGTCTTTGGTGTCTTATGATCCTTCAGAAATCATTCTAATATGCTGATTTATGATCAATGTTGGAAACAGTTGTGCTGCTTAATATTTTTTTTATAACCTGAGATACTTTTTTCAGGATTATTTGATGAATAAAAAGTTTAAAAGAACTGTATTTATTTAGAATAGAAATCTTTTGTAACAATATACACTACCGTTCAAAAGTTTGGGAACAATAACTTTTTTTTTTAAAGAAATTAGTACTTTAATTCAACAAGGATGCGTTAAATTGATAAAAGGTGATGGTAACGATTTATATTGTTAGAAATGTTTTTATTTTGAATAAATGCTGTTTTTATGAATAAATGCTGTTAACGTTTTACTCATCAATGAATCCTGAAAAAAGTATTCCAAAAAAATATATTAAACAGCACAACTGTTTCCATCATTGATAATAACTGAGTATCAAATCATCATATTAGAATGATTTCTGAAGGATCATAAGACACCAAAGACTGGAGTACTTGCTGATGAAAATTCAGCTTTGCATCACAAAAATAAATTACATTTTAAAGTATATTAAAAAAGAGAACCATTATTTTAAATTGTAATAATATTTCATAATGTTACTGGTTTTTTTTTTTTTTTTTTTTTTTAACTGCAGGCTTGATGAGCATAAGAGACTTCTTTCAAAAACATTAAAAATAGTAATGTTTCCAAACTTTTGACTGGTACTGTATATATATATATATATATATATATATATATATATATATATATATATATATATATATATATATATATATATATATATATATATATATATATATATATTATTATTATTATTATTTACCAAGATCAAAATTTTGAAATTAAATCAAGATTTGGGTGGGAACCTTAAAATCAAGGGGTGATTAGTGATCCTTATTGCCAAAAAAGCATAATGATTATTTGTGTTTTCTAATAGTACATACAAAGATAAGCTAATACATTTTTTAAATCTTTAAGATATTCAATGAATAAGCACATACAGTATAAACCCATGAAAAAAAAAAAAAAAAATCTCATTTTTAAGTGTACAACAAGTGTGGTAAATTGGTCTACAGCATACAAAAAATTGAAAAGGACTGTCAATATTTTTGTCTGTTTTGAATAAAACACTGCTTTGAATCATTACGGCCCAATTTAACACCTGTTTATTTGTTTCTCTGGGGAAAAACAAGGTGTACCGCAGTGTTCCCGCTCTCCCATGGTCTTTAATTATACGATGGCCCTCCATCACGTTAATCTCATCTATTGTTTATTAAACGTATGATTCATTAATTGCCGGAAATAAATCAATCAGCATGTTTAGCAGAGCTGCAATAATAGCCAATGAAAGTTTAAAAATCAGTGAGTTAGGAATCAGGACATGAACATATTATATGGAATTATGCAGAAAGCAGTTACATTACGTGCAGAGTTTATTCAATACGTCCCCATGCCGGCAGGAATAATAAAGTGGAAGATATGATTATTTGCCTGTCTTTCAAATCAGTCAGCTCACTCCATCTGGCTGATTATACGTCCCCTCTACCACAGTAATTCAATTATGATCTATAGTTCCACGTAGGCAGGCGGAAAGAGAGAAACAGAGAATAAAGTAAAGAGAAGGAGGGAGGGAAGAATGGCCGCTCTAGAGATTATAAATCAATAACAGATGGTGATTTGTGTGTGTGGTTGGAATGTGAAGGTTTTAAATCTTAAGGAGTACAGCAGTGAATATTCCCCTCACACTTTTTACATTTCTTTTCATCAGCAGAATGATATCTTCCACCAAACACTTTTCTTTCTCCATACAGCTCAACCTGTGCATGTCCTTTCACTCAAAATATTCTGTTAAATATTTAAAGACTATGAAAAGATGGGAGCTCTTATATTGTTGGCGTATATTATTATCTTTTCACACCTAGATAGATAATGGATTCATTAAACAAAATTTCTAAAATAGCTCTCAAAAATGTTCTGCTGCAGAAAAAAAAAAACATGAAATATATCTAGGAATGTGCATTCTGGTAATTTTGAGTCGTCTACAGATAAATCAACAGAGCTTGTGTAGTTGGGATGGATTGGGTTCCATTTGTGCAATGTATTTAACATGTATTCCAAAAATAATAATTTTCAATAAAATGACCTAATAATTAATTTAAAAACCGCACCCCATCCCACCAACCATTTTTTTGGTAGCATCCCTTTTTTTACGAAAGCATGTCAAGTTAGAAATAGTTGAGAACTCTACTATAAGTGTCATGATTCCCTATGTCGCTGATTTTAAGGACTCTTATTTTGATGTTCTTTTGTCTTGTTTTGCCTGTGTTCAGTTCCTGTTTCTTGTGTTTCCATTGCTGTCTTGTTAGTTGCCATAGTTATTCATGCTTCATTGATTAGTGTTTCACCTGTTACTCTTCATCTTATGTATTTAAACCCTCAGTCGTGTTCAGTTCTTGGTCTTGTGTGTAAGTTTTATGCTGGTGTTTTATGTATGTTTCCTAGTGTTAACATTTTACTTATACATTATTCAAATCAAAAGTTGTATCTGTTAATAATGAATGTAATATTTAACAGACCTGAGCTAACATGAACTAAAAATTAACTGTTGTATTTTTTATTAAAGTCTCCTGTGGTGTAAATCAAGCTTTTAATGTTGTTTATGTGTCTATGTGGTGTTTTAATGTGCTTTAAGACAAACCATGTGCAAATTCATAAGTCAAAACCATTGCTGAGTATTTTCTCCTTAAAACTGCATTGAACCAAAGACAGTCTCAAAAACTCGGTTTGAAATCGCTGGTGTTTCTGACGTCACAAACTACCTTGTAACCAATCACGTCAATGTGTGATCGTCACCGAGTGGATCTCTGAGCTGGGGCACGTTCAAGTTCAAAACGGTGCGCAACGTTTTGCTACGGTTTCCGGGTTGAACGTCATGTTTCCTGGAAACGGCGTGCACCGGGGTTTGGGATACGTTTTCTCTTGTTTGGTGGGTGTGTCAGAACTGCAGTCCAATCAGCAGAAACATGTATATAAAGCACGCGGTATTAAAGTGAACTCGCACAATGGGTTCAAGGAAAGTAATTTACAAATGTGTTCGATGCAGCTCGGTATACGCAACAACTGAGGATATTAGAAGACATGTTTGTTGTAGTTTTATTGTAAAAATATAGGATATCAACATGATGTAGTTGTTTATATTTTTAGCTTCATTGCAAGTGTATGACATTTGGTATAGAAATAAACAATGGTAATTAAGTGCTTTTCCTAAAAATGAGAAAGAAAATACAGGGTATTAAAACAGTATGAACTACAAATAAAGTCAGTATGTGAGGCTAAATAGATGTGTTTTAGTCTGAATTAGGTAAGATGTGTGCTTCCATTTCAGTTTCCACAAATCCCTTCACTCGATTGGGATGTTCTCTTTTGTTCTGGGCGGCAAGTGCAGTAACTGTAACATCGGGCATATTTTGTAGTATTAAACACATATTTATACCGACTTCATCAGGCTCCGAAAATTCTTCACAAAGAACACAAAGAATGGCCTTCTCAGCTGCCATAGTTGCAACTCTTGCGTCATCAGAACAGTTTGTTCAACGCATCACCGTTTCTGTTTAAAAAACGTTGTGCAACGTTTTGTCGGGGCTGAACGCAGCCCTGGTGTGAGTGGAGGTGGAGCTAATTTGCATATTCATAGAACAGCGTATACTAAATGAGGCAAGGGTGTAGACTTACATTCAAGCTTTTTTTTTCCAAGGAAAAAACTTAAATATGTAATTTTGGTGATCAAAGATGAGTTTTAAGGGATAAAATGATTGACTAGGGGGACTTTCACTAACGTAAATATTTTAAATATATTGTAAAAAATGCATTGGTCACTGTTTTTGTTAGTTATTTCATTAACTACAATTAACTAATAAGACCTTTAGTGTTACCAAATAGTTTAAACAATAGCAATCAGTCTCAAGGTACCACCACACAATTCCATTCGGTGCTGCTAGTAGCAAAGGAATTATAGCATATTTAATCACAATCCTGTGTGCTTTTCTAATAACATCGTTGACCTTGCTGGTTCCGTTACCATCACGAAATTCTACAAACCTCCTTGCAAAACTCATAACAAAGAAGCAACCACTCCTGTATCAAGGACGTGTCTGATCCAGCTGTATGAGGTCAGAACAAGACCTCTCATACCGGAGAGCAATTACACGGCTCTCCACGTAGCAGAGGGCTTCAATCCAGCAGACATCGCAACGTGCGCCTACTTCAGGAGAGACGTTTTCATATATACTATGGTTTTTCCACTTCCAGAGGTCTACAGCCTTCACAGTTTAATGTAGTATTGAGAGTGTTCATGGTTTGCGTGAGCAATCTAACCTTGCTCATGTTTCAGGATTGAATCATTTTCTGGCATTTTAATCAAGTTTGCAACAATCCAACTTATTATTTTTCCTTCTCAACTAATTTCATGTCTTTGTGTGTGTCAATGTAAGCAAATCTCCCTTTGCAAATAAAAAATTTGAAACTGATCCCACTTTAAATGAACTTCACAGAGACGTCAAACAGATCTCTAAAGTCCAGGCAAACAGCCAAACAAATGATTCCTCTTTGAACATCATTGGGAACGTTTCCATCTACTATCAACTGAATACTAATGTAATCAATGTCAATGTCAGATAGACATTGAAAGCTGCAGTCTGTGGAAGGCAATTTCTCCACAGTGCTCAACAGAGGATCATTTGCATTATGTTTTGGCACAAAAACACAGACTTAACTGGAGGTTGTTCTAGACAGACAAAAAAACATCTCACCATCTTTCACTTAATCTCACTCAGCTTCTTTTTTTTTTTTACATCTCTCCCATGAGACCATGATCTTTATTGTAATGGCCTAAAAGTGGCTACAGTCACATCCATGACTCAGCGAATCGCTAGAGCAAGGTTTAAGTAAACTACTCCTTAACCACAAGACTTGGCTAAATACCAAGGTTCCTTCCCTAATTAAAGTGCAAGATGCTGCTTTTCAATCTAGAGACAGTATAGAGACTGTATGGTTAGATACAGTATGACTCATATTAATGTCATAAGAGGACAGATTCCCCCAGCTGAGACTGGTTCCTCTCAAGGTTTTTCCATCCATTACCTAAACGGATGACATTCGCCACAGTCACTGGAGACTTTAAGACATGGTTTGCTGCTTTCAAACTACATATATTGTGAAAATGTGCTATACAAATACACATAAATTGACCTGACCTTAATGCTAGTCGAAAAATAAAGACCCAATCCTGCCATCCCAAATGAATATAAAACTTTCAGGAAATAGGACTTAAAGGAAAACTTCAGAATAAGAAATCAGGACTTATTTAGATACTTCCAGTTAAGGGATTACTACAACAAAAAAAGGAAAGTTAGAGTAAATGATATCCATCCCCTTTCTAAAATGACGATGGATGCCTATGAGCATACACTACCCAGAATAATTTATTTTTTGTATGAAGTGTTGATGTGTAGCGGCCCCTCGTCTACATTATATATAAAATTGAAATGGTATAAAGAACTAAAGATTGAAATACCAGAAACGGATTGGTATGACTTGTGGTCAATACACCAAACTACTACCAGTTCACAAATATGGAGGGAGTTTTGCTGGAAGTGCCTTATCCGCTTCTTTATAACACCTAAGATCAGAAACAAACAAGTCTCCGGACAACAAGCTTGCTGGAGGCAGTGTGGACAGTTAGAAGCGGATCACACACATATTTTTTGGAGCTGTGAGAAAATTCAGTCTTTTTGGGACACATGATGTGCAGGTAGTTATGTCGGAAGTGTTTGGATTTAAAATACCTAGAACCTCTATGAAATTAACTCTGTTTGCATCATTGAATAATTTTCCTGTTATCACTGTAAAGCTGCATTGAAACAATCTGTATGGTATAACGCGCTATATAAGTAAAGATGACTTGACTTGACTTTTCTTTCTGATAGTGATGTATATCCCAGTATAACAGCTTCTTAAATGAGGTTCATTGTTCATGGGGCATTATCGTTTCGATTAAAGATTACGAGAGCACACGCATTATATTGATGCACGGATAAATTATTTAAATAATATACACGGCAACATAAAAAGAAGCAAGAAGTGTAATTTTTTCATGGTAACTAAGTTGTGTGTTTTAAAGCAACAACATGGAACTTTTCCTCTGCGGTCGCCCTACAGGTTGGAAGCGGAATTGTCCATTACCGCTGTCGTAAAATGATTTACGGTTACTGTCAACGCATTCTCATCCACAAATCATCACTTTCAAAAATTCTTCAATATCCGACGCACAAAGCACCCTTAGCGTCAATATGAGACGCTTCGGTTATGGGTAGGTTTAGGTCTGTGGTAGGGTTATGCGTCTCATATGGACGCTAAAGGGTGCTTTGTGCGTCGGATATTGAAGAAATTTTGAAAGTGTCAGTATATGACGACTTGGGATGAGAACGGGCTGTTACTGTATATGAAGCATGCAGGTTTTTTTTCATATGGGCAATGATAATATTATTAATCTTCCTCCTTTCATAATTTATACATGTTTAGTAGACTAAACATTTTAACTCAAACATTTGCGATTTGCATGTCGATTGCAATGCTCAAATCTGAACGAGAATGATAGCGATAGCATCCTAACCATCTAAAACTAGCATGTTAGTGTTTACTAGCTACCAGATTGATAATTCGCTCATCTACTAACGTTAGCTGATTCATGAAGATAAATGGAGGACCAGATAGTTTCCGTAACGTAGCCAGGCAGACAACAGATTAGAAAAACTAAAGATAGTATGCAAGCAATTTACTTACTAGTTCAACAGCATGACGGCCAAGTCAGCATCGGTCTGACGATAAGCTCACGCCAGCGAGCAAACGCTCGACCAATATTGATCCTCATCCTGCCTTTCAGTTTATCAATCTCCCTTTTCCTCTTCCGACTCTACTCCGACAAAACCTTGGACTTCTTACGTTTCGCTGCTGCTTCAGCCATGACGAAAACACACGCACGAAAACAAACGCGCTGGTTGGCCTGTCACGGCCGAATTTGAGGAAGTGATTGGCGAAGTGACGTATGCCGTAAAGCAGTCGAATTTTGTAGTTCTTTTTGAGCTCTGGTTACTACCCGCACCCCGAAGTTACATAGTGCCAGTAAAAGCGATACAGACCCCGTCAGGCTCTGGCAGACGTGTCATTCAACCTATTGTAAGTCGAAGTACCATCACAAGGGTCTTGGAAATATATTATGAAGGTTGAAAAACTACATGTTGTTACTTTAATTTTAGTTTTATTTCTGCTTTTTGACACAATAATCGTACCAAGCATAACTCTAATACATCTCACTAAATGATGTTTTATTAGCAAAGTTCGGGAGGAGCACGTTCAGATAATTAACACAAGTGGAGAGCACTCAGCAATCAATGGTAAGAGGTATATATACACTCAGCAGTCTCACCTCAATCCATTGACAGTTTAGCAGCATCCCCCCACCACCCCTTCTCCACGCTTCTAGTCCTAAACACTTACATACGGGGGGAGTACTCTGGGTTCGGGCCGAGCTCCGAGCTCGGAGCCCTCCCCCCGGACAGCACGCCAAATACGCATTAAACTTTACCCCCTCAAATTGTATGCAAGTGTGAACTTGTGAACGCATGAATGATGGTTAAACAAAGAAGTTAAGTATATCATCGCTGCAAGGCAGAAACCTTTTTAGGAATTTGAAAGCATTGTCGAAGTTGATATTGTGGCTTTATATGTGGTCAGACACTTGCATTTATCATTATATTATTAACATTTTACCAAAATCAAGCTCAAATGGAGTGACAAGGTTTTTGACCAGCGAATATCTGAGAATTTTGGGCATTACGTTTCCATCAACTTGAAGATAATAGTTTACTGTAGCTATGTGGGCGCTCAGTTTTTTCTGTCATTTGGCAAATATATCTGTCACGTAACCCTTGGTTCACACCGGATGCGGAAGCGGCGTGGAACGGAAAATCACGCGCGGTCCGGCGCCTGCCTGTTCACACTAGACGCGTATTCTCCGCGGCGGTCGACAAGCGCTTCTGCTCAGTTGTTGTTTATTCAGAGCTATTTTTTTACATCATGGGTAAGTAAATAACCTCATAAAATGAATACACCATGTTTCTGTAACCAAGAAGTTTGTACACTTCTTGTATTAATACTTTTTGTTAATACTCGCGGTATTTTAATTTGAAAATTGCTTATATTTTGACAATTGACCGGATGTCTCGTGTTTCTTGGTGTGACTTCCTGCCAGAATGGACGCGGATCACTCGCGGCTCGCGTAAAAAATAGACCAGAAGCCGAAACTGGCGCTTCACGGCGCGGGCCGGCCGCGACGCGCCGCGGCGCACCGCGTCTGGTGTGAACGACACCATAGGTTAACATGGGCGCCGAAAGGAAGCGGCCTCCGTTCCGCGTCGCTTCGGCGTCCTGTGTGAACCAGGGGTTACTGTCAGTGTTGTGTTTCCATTTTTCTGATTAGCTCATCTGTTTCCCTGGTTACCCTCTTTAGTTCATTTGTATCACCTGTGTCTTGTTAATTACCTTCATTTATATCACCTGTTTTCAGTTCATCTGTGTGTATTTAGTTTCCTCTGTTCAGTCTGTCCTGGTTGGCTGTTAGTTGTATGTAGAGTGTGTGTTCTGCCTGTTTATACCTTTTTGGATTATATTTTGGAATTAAACTCTTGCATTGAAGCGCTCTGCCTTCCTCACCTTCTTCCGCCTGCACACACCTGTGACAATATCATGGAGTTATGAGGTTTAGTCACAAGCTTTTTTTAATACTTTTCATTGGTTGCATATTTGCACAACCCACAGATAGACGTAAAGGGTGACCAATAGTAATGATATATAGAGATACGAGGTTTCGCCCGCCGCGATATTATACAATCCACATACTAAAAATGCTAAACTGATCAGATTTACGCATGAACAGTCCTGTGTCGATGTTGTCAGGTGGCATAATTTGCAAACCCACAATGTGCATGTCATACGGACTATCGCTTTTTATAGAGATTTTTATAAGCATGAAATCAAATTTTTATGGCTGCTGACAGCTGAATTAATGACAGAAACAGTGCACTTGCATAGTAGGAACTAAGAAAACTGTGGCAGCTGTAAGTTTAACAAGGAAGAAATTCTCATTCAAAACCTCCCGACTTTGCTCTCAACCAAACCTCCACAAGATATTTCCAGTCAGTAAGCGCTCACTCACCTATGAGCTAAGAAGTTATTCCTGAAGGTTTGTATTTGCGTATTTGCTTATATGCACGCTGAGTGTTTCTGCACCTTGTCACGCTTGATCAGCTCTCATTACTGCCTCGTTTGCATCACATCTCATAAACATGGCTACCGATGCTGCCCGTCTCATTCGCTACCCAGAATGCAATAATCCACATGTCCTCATTTGCATGCAATTTATTGTGAACTTGTCAGCACCTTGCTTGCCTCCTGTCTATTCTCTCATTTCAAATGAAGCCATCAAGACACCGTCGCTCATCGCACGTCATCTGAAACAGAGAATTTACAAACCAAGCCAGCTGTGATTACATTTCTCTCGGTTCCGTACAGCAAGCAAGGGGCGAAAAGTCTGAAAATGAATGATTTGATGACAGGCAGCATTAAAGATCCAGTCTGAAAGTTAAAATGATTTGTTTGCTTTGCAGTGGTTAGCGAAATATTGATGGCTTGTAATAAAATGCCGTCTAGGGACACAGAGCCGTTAATTGACACCGCCAGTTTACTTCTTCAGGTCAATTTTAGCTCTGCTGAGCTCTAATTTAAAATAAATCTTTTGGTTTCATTATCTCACTGTCCCAAAATACAAAACAAAACAAAAACATCATAGAACATTTAGAACATCAAGCAGTGCCATTCAAATATTCTTAATTGCTATCGATTTCTTGTGTTTTGTAGTTCTGACATTTATTGTAAACAGCCTTCATTTCTATGGAAGAGAGAGAAAAAAGTATGGACTATTTCAGTGTGTGGTCTCTTAGGTTTTAATCAATCAATAAATTGGGGGTGTGGAAGAAATGTTATCTTTAAGATGTGTGTGACCATCACATGACAGTAAAAGAGCACACACAAACCTTATTCTAATATGGAATTGTATTGGAATGGTGACAGGAGGGCCTCCACTCAAGGATAAGAATGTTCCACGTATGGTTGAAAATACCATCATTGGCCTAGAAAGATAATATTCTGGGAGTCAAGACTATAAAGGAGAAAGGATGCCCTCCCTTCACCGTCACACTCTGCAGCCACACTGTGTGACTGTATGACTGCTGACCTTTTCTTGCAAGAAAATAAACCTCATCAAAGACAACTGGAAATGTGTGTCTCTTATTCAGTGATATAATTTTGTTTGCCACCACAGGGGAAAAAAGCTTGGAGCTTATTACGTGCTTTCCCTAGGAAAGAGGAAGGAAGCAAACAGTGTGTATTTGCTTTGCTCTCAAACGTGTTCTTTATGGTTCTATAAATGTAGTAAAAAAAAATTACATTCGATTGACTATTAATCCCATGTGAGGTATACCACAGTTCAATATGAAATGAAGGCTTAGTAGCTCACTCCCCTTATGATTAGTTATTGCAATATTTAATTTGCACTTAAATGTCCAATGAGGAAAGGAAATTTGTTAGCCTGACGTCGTCATACTAAGATTCTAGTCAGAATGTGAGTCTGATACTGTTCCATTGAGTTTTGATTATGGGGCGTGTTTCAACCGAACCCGGAAGGAAAATGCCTCTGCACTCAATTGGATGTCAACGACTCTGCCTACAACCAATCAGAGCAACGGAGTAAGTGACGTATGTTTTTCATTCATGTTTCCGATCTACAAATGCCTTGATCGCGGTTCTCTGTTCCTCTTTTAAAATGAATCCGCTGTCGATATCTTCTATAACAGACGCGATGGCGGAATCTACACATAATGTTTTATAAACAAAGTTCGAGAGTAGCACGTTCAAATAATCAATCCAATCAACTTGTCATCAAACAATGACCGTCTATGTTCTATGTTCCAGGTATGAGAGGAAGCATGATATTTATTCACTCAGTCACCTCACCTAACATTCCTTGACAGTTTTCAGCATCCCTCCACTCACTCTCGGCTTGTTCTTCCACAGCCAGGAATACGGGGGGAGTACTTTGGGTTCGGGCCGAATACCGAGCCCGGAGCCTCTCCTCGGACAGCACGCCAAATATGCATTTATTCTATCTGACTTATTTGTAAGTGTGAACTCGTGAAATCTCAATTCTCCAGCGGCAGTCATCTTTGTTGTAAACGAATTCAACCCAAGCGCTCTTTGGTGACGTGGATGATTACGTTACTGTTGATCATCTGTCCATCATCGTATAAAGCCCGCCCTGACAATTTGATTGGTCCGAACAATTTTTGTTCGGGCATAATAGCTCCTCAACGGAGCGAGTCCAGACCGAACTTCCCGACCTAAAAATTTTGTGGGCGGGGCTAAGTTCGGCTGGCATCCAGGCTAGAAATTTGTAGGGGGCCACTAATGGAAATAATGGCACTTAACAGCATTATTCTAGTCTTCCCCTATATAGTTGTTTTTGGTGGTGTTGTTTTTATTGAGATGTTTTCTTGTAGTCTTTCTGGATGTTTGTCATTTAAAAAGTTTACTCTTTGTGCTTATTGTAATGCTTTTTTTTTTTTTTTTAAGCATTTTAGGCTCCATTTCTCGAATTTGTATGCTAAAGTATACAATTTCATTATTATTATTATTATATTGTAGTTATTTTGTATTATTATTAACTGACAGTGCAATATAATGTACAGTAACACTTTACAATAAGGCTCATTAGTTAACAACCTTAGATAACATGAACTAAGAATGAACAATACTTCTTCAGCATTTATTAATATTAATTAATATAAATTTTAACATTTACTAATACGTTATTAAAATCAAAGGTTGTATATGTTAACATAAGTTAATGCACTGTGAACTCACATGAACAAACAATGAACAGTTATATTTGTATTGACTAACATTAACAAAGATTAATAAATACTGTGACAAATGTATTGCTCATGGTTAGTTCATGTTAGTTAATACATTAACTAATGAACCTTATTGTAAAGAGTTACCCAATGTAATTACACTTTCTGTTCTGAGCATGTGATGCATTGGTCAAGTCAAGTCACCTTTATTTTTGATAGCGCTTTATACAATAGAAAGTGTTTCAAGCAGCTTCGTAGTAAAAAACAGGAAAGTAGTAGAATTAATGATGCAAACATAAAATATATATATCCGCTGTAAAGCAGCTGTAGCAAGATAATAGTGTCATTATTCGGCTCAATTCAGTTCAATAACTGTGTAAAGTTCATTCATTATGAAACAAGTTCAATTCAGCTCTAAGCAGCTCAACTGAAGACAATAGTGTCGCTATTCAGCTTCAGCCAGTTCAATACTGATTCAATTCAGTTCAATAACAGTGTCGATGTTGCAAACTTCAGTTAAAAAACACACACAAAAAAAACATTGATTCAGCTATAAGGGAGAAGACAATAATGTCATTATTTAGCTCAATTCAGTTCAAGTATTGTTCTCATCCGATAGCGTTAGTGCAGTCAAATCAGTAATATTGCTGAAAATTAAGTGCTCCCAACTAAGCAAGACAAAGGTGACAGGCAAGGAACCAAAATTCCATCAGTTGACAGAAATGGAGAAAAAATACCTTAGGAGAAATCAGGGGAGCAGCTCTCCTCTGGACTAGATGACCTACATTGGTCCACTGTGAGGGCTTCAATTTGATAAAGTCATCGATGCAATGAAAAAAAATGCCTGTACATCAGATACTGAAACCCTTCTTCAAAATACAGACAAATGGGAAGATACTAGCTGTTTTTCAGAGACACCTCCAGGGTGTTATTAGAGTAGGTTTGTATATCATTCATGTCTGTGGGTGGCTAGCTTAGTCCTGACATGGCACAAGCTCGCCAAGCCTTCATGTTCCCCAAGATGTATAAAAAGCAGTACTATTGTGTGGTTAAAGCAGTTAATCCAAATGTCCTGAGCGAGCCAAAATGGCTTCCGGAGTTTTGGAGCAGATGGAGCCAGTTACCACACCTCAGTGGAGCTGAAGCACACAAGCAGAGAGAACAGAAAGGGTTGGTCGAGATTAAGTTTTAAATGGTCTGTGAGCACATCTGAAAAGCGAAGGGGAGAAAATGAAAAAAAAAAGGGAGACAAAAGAAATTTAATGGAAAACAATAGCATGAAGCGTAAAAGCCTTTAAGTGAAAGATGGAGAATAAAACCCAACAGGACAAGAAAGAATACAGAGCAGTAAACACACTTGAACCTCTCAAAACAAAAATACAGAAGCTTTAGCTTCTGCTCTGTGCTGACAGATTATTTGATAGAGGGGAAAAGGCTGGGGCAACTTTTTTTTTTTTTTTTATCTAAAATTAATTAGGGGAATTTCATTTGCTCTTGAAATCAACCATGCAGTCATTAACATTAGGAGCAAAATTACACAGCGCCACGCTTTTGATCAGCAAGAGACTGCTATTAGGAACAAAGGGAGTGTGATTCATTTACTTCATAATGCCATTGTTGATTCTTTGAAATGTCATTCACAACATATGCGCTGGAGGTTAGATTTTTTTTTTCACCAAACCCTCAAAAACCAAAACATATCAATGTGTAAATGCATAATTCAGAGGATTTTTTACTCTAAAGAACGTTTTGTGCAATGGAAATATTTAATGGATGCTAAAGGTTCTACATGGAACCACTGATACCAATAAAGAACCTTTATTTTTAAGAGTGATACACAGTCAGTTCTGAAGTCTTGAAATTAGGATTAAAAACTACAATTTAAATGTAAATAAAAAATAAAGTTTTAAGATTCTGTACAATTTAAAACAAAGTAATGTTATGATGTCAAAAGAAAAAGATATATTGAAGATACTGCTCTATTTCTAGGCCACTAGTCAAATATAATTTATACATGTCAGCGGGAGTGCTGGTGCTGTTAAAGCAAAACCAGATACTAAGAAATACTAAGAAAATCATGTTATTTTTTCAGTCCAACTCTGCACTTTATTTTTATGCTGATAATATTATTTGCAATGGGGAAAATGTGTGAAATGGACACCGTGATGATGTGTTTTAACAGTCATCAGCATCATAAATCCTGCAACGTTTTTTTATATTTTCATTGTTAAAATGTTTTATCTACATTTATAACACTATACATTGTATTATATTACCTTTGCATCAAATTACAAAAAAATCTAGTAAACGCTGATGTTCTAATGGGGTGTTTCTAATACAGCGGCTGTGGGAGTGATCGCTCAATCGCTCTCTATTATTTTACTCTTTTCGAAAGTTGTCAAAAACACTATTGAGTGTTTCTTTTGCTATTTGAGCAATTGGGAACACACACACAAAAAAAAAAAACATATTTAATGTAGTCTCTCATTCACCACTATAGAAGTTTACCCAACCAACCCTCTACAGACACATTGAAGCTCAAGTCGCCATTGGCTAGTAAATGTTTTTTATTTTACTCGCCAGACTAAGACAAGTAAACAGTAGGCCTGGGACAATAAATCGATGCATCGTGAATCGAGAATTGATTCTGTTTTGATTCGGAGATTTTCCAAACGCATCGCGATTCTCTCTCGAATCGATTCTGAGCTTAGTTTTTAACGGCAGATGGCACCCGCGTGCTTTAGAAACAGCCATACTCTGCTTGCTTCCAATGCGTTACACACGCCACTAGAACCTTCTATAAAATAACCGTTTCGAATAAAGTTCGAAAAGTTTGAAGCGAATTACAAGGGTGTTTGCAGTGGGCTGTTTACATTAATATTGCATCATAAAAGCATTCTGAAGTGCAAGTAGATTCTCAGACTCTTCAGGCTCAGGCTCTTCAGCACTCTTCTTCGTGAGCATTTCAACTCATGAAAGACATCTCAAACATGTGCAAATGAAAAACTTTCATGACGATACAGCACTGGCCCGATCGGGAATCAATCATACTATGGCCCTGTTCCAAATGGCACCCTAAGCACTCGCGGTCTTCTTACGAGTCTGCACTTTCGTGACGTCGGAAGGACTGTCCCGGATCAGTGCGGGCTTGGCAAAAGTGCGCATCGAAGGGCGCATATCGACCGAAAAGGGGGGGCGCTCGTGAGCATTTACATTTACATTTAGTCATTTAGCAGATGCTTTTGTCCAAAGCGACTTACAAATTAGGACTAAATTAAGCGAGTCATCGTGAAGAGGCAAAAACAACGCAAGAAGTGCTCAAAATACGAAGTTCAGGCATTATTCAGAGTAGCATAAGCCCGATAAGTGAGAATTTACTTTTTTTTTTTTATGAGGTTAAGTGCTCACGGAAGAGATGAGTTTTCAGCTCTCTTTTGAATGTTGTCAGGGATTTTGCATTCCGGATGCGGGTGGGGAGATCATTCCAACAGCATGTAACTGTGAATGAGAATGTTCTGGAAAGTGATTTTTTGGCTCTCTGTGCCAAACGAGACGTCGCTCGTTGACCGATCGAAGGCTTCTGGTAGGGATGTAGACTTGTAGGAGTGAGTGAAAGTAGGAGGGAGCTGAGCCTGTGATAGATCTGTAAGCAAGCGTCAATGCCTTGAACTTGATGCGAGCAGAGAGAGGTAGCCAGTGCATTGAGATGAACAAAGGAGTGACGTGGGCCCTCTTGGGCTCGTTGAAGACAAGACGAGCTGCAGCATTCTGAATCATTTGTAGAGGTTTAGTTGCACATGATGGAAGTCCAGCCAGAAGAGCATTGCAGTAGTCAAGCCTAGTAATGACCAGGGCCTGGACGAGAAGTTGTGTTGCGTGCTCAGTTAGGAAAGGCCTGATCTTCCTGATGTTGTGCAGTGCAAACCTGCATGATCGAGCTGTCTTTGAAATGTGATCTGATTCTGTGAAGGTCAGCTGGTCATCAACTGTTACTCCAAGATTTCTGACCGACCTTGATGGGGTGATTGATGATGAGTCTAGCTGGATAGTGAAGTCGTGTTGTAGAGACGGATTGGCAGGGAGGACGAGAAGCTCAGTCTTTGCCAGGTTGAGCTGCAGGTGATGTTCCTTCATCCATGTCGAGATGTCCGCCAGACAGCTTGAGATCCGTGCAGCTACTGTGGGATCATCTGGTTGAAATGAGAACCCTTCTGAAACCTAAAATGACAAATGGGACACCCTACGATCTCATGGACTTAATGGGCATGACACGCGCACGTGGCAGCCATTGTAAGTCCACAACGCCGAAAGTGCATATGCAGTGTGCCATCTCAATCACAGGCGAGTAAAATTGTACTAGCTATTGACTAATTAAAGACATTTTGTAGTCGCCAAGCATGAAATCTGGTCGCATTTGCGAGTGATTTAGAGGGAGTGAGTGAGAGGGTTGACGACTTCCGCTTCTGAGAAACCCGGAAATGTGAAAAGTCAATTAGATCAAATTATCTTTGCTAACAGTCAGGCTTTTGAACCCCACTGCATTAGGCTTAATGGCAATACACTGGTCAGTTACACATACACCAAGGTCCTGCATTATTTATTCAACCATTTAACCATCAATATCCCTCCGTTGACTCATTTTGACCCATCTAAATCTATTCATTGATGTTGCTATAATTGCTACTTTAAGCATGAAAGATTTTCTGCATTACGAATGTAGACAGGAAGGGTTGCGACATGTGCTAACCAGAACGGTTAAAACAAGCTAGGCAAGCAGATTTCTACCCCCTTGATGCCACGCGAACGTGTTCATCTCATCTCCTGCCTTATTTTAAAATGCTTGACCATCCTTGCTTCCTTCAATGTGGTCTAAAAACTCATAGCGTGTAGCATTCAGTGTTGCCAACCTACTCATTATTTAAAGTACTTAAAGGTCCACTGAAGTGCCTTGAAACGTGCTGCATTATCTAATGTGTTGATGTAATTTCCACTGAAACAGGAAGACAGGGCGGGACATATCGAACAGCTCCTCCCCTTTATTAAAATAGCCAATAGCGTTTAGATTATATCACAGCTGCAGTTTCCTCCTAATCTCTAACCATTTCTCCTCATAATCTCCTCCATATTGCTTTAAAATACAGCATTCAGAGCAGAATTCAAAAGGGTCCGATACGTTTTGTGGTCTGCGCCGACTCGCGCATATGATGCAGACTGTGTGCGCGCAGCGGCGGTCCACGTGAAACCAGACTTAATTTACCCCAATGGAAAGCGTATATACATCGTCTGAATCATCCCCTATCCCCTATATAGTGCACTATGTTCCATTAACCATGTAGAAAATAGTAGTTGTGTGAATAAGTGACCAATTTTAGCTGCAGCATCAGCGTCTATTTATAATGTAGGGGCGGGGCTTCAGATTCAAGAGAGCATTTGATGTCATGAAAATCATTGATCCATAATGGCGGAAGTAAGAGACTGAAGTTTTGTATCTTTGAATCTTATAAATGCGCATTTTGTCAAAGTTTTGGAGCACACTAGCTTATAGATAACAGTAAGGCTAACATATTCAAACTAAAAGCCCAAAAAATGGTGACTTTAAACTAAAGTCAGGTTACCCTAGAAAAAAAGTAGTTGGCTAAAACTGTTACTAACAAAAAGTAGATAAATACTTTAAAGCTACAATCACTCTGTTACACTTGCTATAGCACAGTGTTTTTAACTACATACATGGTGATTTTGCTTAAACCTTAATATCAATCAATCAATCATTTATTCTCCAATCTCCACAATTCAATGTAGCCAAGATTCAGTTACATATCAAGGTGCTTTTCTTTAATCACAGAGCTGTTTCAATTCAGCTGTCTTGTCTCAAATGAACTGCAAATCACTTTATTTGCTTTCCTTAAATATCTCTGTCCTTCAGCTAAATGCCTTCATCCTTCTTCTGGTGTGAAGAAAACAAGACCTTCTCCATTACTTATGAGCGACTAGTTTTACTTGGTGTGAAAACACCGATGTGGGATTTGTGTAGAATTAAGTCATTGGTCTGAGCTCATGAGATGTCAGAGGGAAAAAAGGAAATCAATATCCTGCCCATCAGCAAGGCTTAAGTGTAATGTTTAAACGTGCAGCCAGGAGAATTCAAAACAGAGGAGGAAGTGATGTCTGCAGTTGACCCAGACAAACGGTTCAAGGCTGTGTATGTTACAAACAAGACAAAAGATATGAGCTCCGAAAATGATTTTTGGTCTACTTAGTCTACTTAGTAAATATTGTTGGACGTTTTTATGAGAAACAGATCGCAAGAAAACTATGTTAACTGTACGACACCTTGGTAAAATGGACATGGTAATCGCATTATTACCTTATGAATATTATATCTGATAAATATGCAAACTGTTTTCCTGGACAGGATAGCGGGAGACTTCTGAAGTATGAGCCAAATGTCATGGCACATTACATCATCAACATTTCACAAAGTTTATGAAGCCAAAAAGGAATCAGATTTATTGTATATCTAAAAACACATTCAAAACTCATATATATAGTGCCTTCTGTTTAGATTTCCCAGACCTGCTGGTTTCAAATAA
The DNA here is from genome assembly GCF_951802725.1 of Rutilus rutilus. Lineage (NCBI taxonomy): Eukaryota > Metazoa > Chordata > Actinopteri > Cypriniformes > Leuciscidae > Rutilus > Rutilus rutilus. The sequence continues at coordinate 39,199,299 of NC_140210.1, read as the reverse complement.
ATGCAGTTTCTTTTGAACTCAAAGAATCCTGAAAAAATATCACTGTTTCCACAAAAAACATTGATAATAATAAGAAACGTGTTGTTTTTGTGTGTTTTTTAGCAGCAAATCAGCATTTTGGAATTCTTTTTGAAGGCTCATGTGACACTGAAGACTTGAGTAATGATGCTGAAAATTTTATAAAAAGGAATCAATTATATTTTTAAATATATTCAAATATAAAACAGCTATTTTAAATTCTAACAATATTTCACAATATATATATATATTTTTTTTTACTGTATTTTTGATCAAATAAATGCAGCCTCGGTGAGAATAAGAAACTTATTTTAAAAGCATTTAAACATCTTTACAACCCTAAACTTTTTTTCACTGGTAGTGTAACTATTTCTACTTCATTACTATGATTAATAGACAGATCAAACACAGATAATAAATCTACTGTGAGGACTGATAGAACTTTTATCCGAGAAAAGTAAATCATTAAACTCAGCTTATATATTTAGTCAGCTTAGTCATTCTCTGGGATTCAGTTATGAAATTGTAGATCACCAGAGATGACGGATGCTATTTAATTTTCCTCTTATTAAGACACCACGTAAAGGCAACCAGGCATTTTCCTAATACTGGTCTACCAACAAATCATTAACATGCAGTGGGACATTCTGTGGTGTTACAAGAAGTAAGGCAGTTGTGCTTCAAAACCAGATCCATGCGATCTGTTGTCATAGATGTGTCAACCTCTAACAAAAAAATGTCAGCTGCGTCTTATCTTGAAGGATGTGTTCTCCAAAGGTCGCATTTGTTGGTCGACATTCGTCATAAAGGGTTCCTCATTTCAGTAAAGTAACCATTACATTCCAAAGTCTTCAGAAAATTACTCAGGTCAAATGAACACACAACCATCACCATCAGATCACCTTTTCTCTTTGTTCATCTGGCTGTTATAACTCATGTACAGCAGCCAAACAAAACTTAAAGTTAATGATTTAAGGGTCAAGAGCCCAACTAAAACACACACTGATCTCCATAATGGTGACTTTAATTATGGTTTTCTCCTTCAGTGATTCTGCTTGTTAACACCAGCTGTCTTCAATGTTGGCAATAAAATATATTTTGTAAATTTTACTCATTTTAAATGGTTAACTTTTAAGGAATTAATTTGATTAATTATTACTCAATTCTAATTTGTTAAATTTAATTAATAATATTGCTTGTAATCTGTTGCCTCAATTTTATTGATTAGATATCAATAAAATCAATGTTTTCTTTTTTACAGTGTATAACAATATGGTTCACAGGGAATAACCGTCAATTTTATGATGGTTACTTTTCTGAAAGACAGAAACATGTGCAGTGTAATTGCCTTTATTAATGAAACTAATTTGTGTTTGAATCATTGTAAAAAATATTCTTATGTAAATTGTACCGGTCCATTAACATAAGAATGGCTTTACATGCAGATTTCCTCTGCTCGTGTTTCACGAATGAAGGCCCTAAGAGTGTGTTCTGAATGGAAATAGTTCTGGATGTGACTTGAATAGTTGTGATAATTGTGTATTTGGGTAACCGTAGTGGTTAGCATATTGCAAACATAAAAATCAATGCTCTCCTAAGCAAGTGCTTTAGAAAATAAGACTCCCCAGGTTAAACAACAGACATGCTTCTAAAATACCACACGATTAGTCATAATTTCATTCGATCGAAAGCCAATAGCAGTGGAACTTGGCAGGGTCCTACTAATCAGCGCTTTTCTCTGAGTAATACATCCCGGCTTTGCGTCGCTCTATAATTTTCGGTGTCACAATTTGCTCCCAAGAACACAGAGTCGAAATGAGAGAAATCTTTCCAATTCACTGGCTCATTGATTTCCCTCCAGCTCCAAATGCCTTTTTCCTTTCTCACCGTTATTTGAGGTATCATTTTCGTCCGTGTCAGAGGCAGCCGTTCATGTCTTCTTGTTGGCAATACTGAAGGTCATTTTCTGTCAGTGCCATGAAATATATGGATACACAGACACCATGCACATACAAACACTATGAGAGCTTTCTGCTGGTCTGACTTAAACCGTGGATATAATGTTACATTTTATGCTGATCTGGGATTAACGTCTTCCACCTGAATCCACATGCACTCACACTGAAATCCTGACACAATGCTATTTTTAAATGCTTACTCATCCTCATTTATGGTGCCTGATGCTTTTAAAGGGGTAGTTCACCCAAAATTGAGAGGTCACTATTCTGCCGGAACTTGACTCGCGTACGGCCGTTTCCGGAAGCCAGTGATTATAGTTCATAAAGTTATAAATATGGATATTTTTCTTACAAAAACTCATCGCATCGCTTCAGAAGGACTTTATTAACCCCCTGAAGCCGTATGGATTACTTTTATGATGGATGGATGCGCTTTTTGGAGCTTCTAAAAGCTCTATTCACTCCCATTATAAACCTGGGAAGAGCTCGGATCATTTTTTTATATAACTCCGATTGTGTTTGGATGAAAGAAGAAAGTCATGTACACCTAGGATGGCTTGAGGGTGAATAAATTATGGGATAATTTTTGGGTGAACTAACCCTTTAAGCATTAAAAAGTTGTTCTTCTGTGTTACACAGAAGAAAGAAAGTCATACAGGTTTAGAAGAACGTGAGGGTGGGTAAATGACAGAATTGTAATTTTTTTGGGTTAACACCCTTCTTTCTCACCTGTACTCCTGGTCTTTCCGTTTCTGTGCGAGGAATTTTTTCTTGACTTCCTGGAGTTCATGTGCCAAACGTTCGATTTCATACTTGTAGTCTTCTGCTTGGGACTCGTGCATGTTGAGCTCAGCTGTTAAGGCCTGTAGAAGAAATGAAAAAAGGTTGGAGATGACCTCAAAACATGTCAAAAATTGTGTTAGTGCAATCAAAAATCTGATGTTTGAAACCGTTAAAATAGTTGATATGTGCATGTCTGTGACTTTACGTCATGTAAATTCTGTAATAATGCACTTGGTTGTTGCAAACTTGCTTGGCAACCATAAACAGGTCAACTGCATGAAAAAGTTCATTATGTAATTGTATGAAATTGTACTGTACACATTATAATTTCTTGAACTGAAGTTTAGGCAGGTTTTTATATATAAATATATATATGGACAATGAGATTTTTTTAGCCTTTATTTTCTTTATGAAAAATATAATTTCTTAGTTTAATTCAGAGGTTAAAAAAAAGTCTACATTTAGTAGGTTAATTAACTTTCCAGACTAATTGTCAAGTGATAAGCAATATAGCGTTTATTATTTATTGGCAGTTTTTATTTTAGTATTTATTGACCATTACTGGTTTTAATTAAATTATCAATTTATGAAAGCAACACATTTTCACAGTGATTCACCATGATTAAGCACTCCACGTTATTCCTAACAACACCGGTGCTGGGTGTAATCCATTACCAAGCATTTCAATTCCTGTCATTTCATTATTTTTCTCTTGAAAAAGTAAAGTAAGGGATTACTCTTATTTCTTTCTGTAATTTAATTACTTAACTACTGTAAAGACTAGAACAATTCTATATAAAACAATAGTGGATTTCCCATCATAATTTAACGTCTAAAGTTAAAATCGCTTTAAATGCTCCCTTTAAATAATGGTCAGTCCTAGAATAATTTATGCAATTTTATATTATTTATTTTTAAAGAAAAAATAGCAGTTTCATGTCAATGCTTGTATTGTTCAACTGGATTTAGAAAGTAATTTGTGGTAACTTAGTAATGCAATACTTTTTTTTTTTAGAGAGAGTAATCTAAGTAGTCTAAAAGTACACGCTGTTGAAGACGTTATTAATAGCTAGAAATAAATTACTGAACAACACCCCATAACCATGATAAAACTTTAAAAGTAGATAATAGCTTTTATATCCACTGCTTTGGTGCTTCCAGTTATGTTGCACACCATCTAAATATTGCAAAGCATCTAAGAGCCCATTTGTCAATTACTTTAAAATGTTTCCCAAAGCCGCGCTCACCCTTCAGTAGGCACCTCTTTGCTATAAATGTGCCCTAGTTGTACAGTTGTGATCTATCACTGAGGATGTGTTCGGCTTAACACTCGGCCACCTCATCTCTCCCTCCGAGCCCAAAAAAATGGAGTGATTTCCTCTGCGGCATCTCATTGATCTCCGTCAATCTTTGCACATATCAGTCAAGCTCTAATTGTCATTCATCCAATGTGCTCGAAACCACCCACATAGTGCGGGTGACCCGACAGCCCAGAGCTTAGTAATCAAAGGAACAGGAGGAGGAAGATGGACAGGAAGTGAGAGAGGAAAGGATTTTGCGCACAGCAGGCATTCATAATGTTTCTGTTCAATGAAAGTTTTTCGGTAGCACTTTATAATAACGTTCAGTTGTAAGTCATTTATAAGTGGTTAGTTAATGATGAACTAATCATTTACAAAACATTCATAAATGATTAGCAAGTGATACACTAACATTTTATGTATATGTTTTGTAAATTGTGTTACAAGTCATTTACAATTGATTAGTTAATGATTAACTAATCATTTACAAAACATGACTATGCGTTTCATAAATGTTTAATAAATGATGTTACTTTTTTTTGTATGTTTTGCTCACATCAGGTGCACAGTGGTTAGACTCCATCGGTTTCAGAGAAGACAGCTGTCTATACCCTCACCAGTCAGCACTTACACTGCAGTACACACTACAGTGTTCAACACCTGTTATAGATGTGTAAACGCTTGAATAAATAATTTACGACACTTTCTGCGTCCCCTAATCTACAGTGTGAACTATTCATCACTTGTAAATGTTTTACACTCCATTTGTAGATTACCACTTCAAGAATCAAAAAGGCATAAGATCTACAAATGTTATCTATGAATGTATATGTAACACATTTACAAGTGATGAATAGTTTACACTTTAGATTAGGGGATGCAGAAAGTGTTATAAATCATTTACAACACCTTCTGCATCCCCTAATCTAAAGTGTAAACTATTCATCACTTGTAAATGTCTTACACTTACCTGTTACAAATGATCTGTACGTGTATTCAAGGCATTTACAACACTTTCTGCACCCTCTAATTGCTACATACATACATAATTTTTTTTTACATTATTTATTAAACTTTTATGAAACGCATATTCATGTTTTGTATATGATTAGTTAATCATTTACTAATCAATTGTAAATTACTTATAACTTAATCTACAAAACATACATACAGTAATTAACATATCACTTATTCATTTATGAACGCATAGTCATGTTTCGTAAATAATTAGTTAATCATTTACTAATCACTAGTAAATGACTTGCAATGGAATTTACAAAACATACATAAAATGTTAGTATATCACTTGCTACTCATTTATGAATGTTTTGTAAATGATTAGTTCATCATTAACTAACCACTTATAAATGACTTACAACTGAACGTTATTATAAAGTGTTACCAGTTTTTCACTTTAAATGTTTTTCCATCCACACAATTGAATACAAATCATTTGAAAAAAAAAGAGTTTTAGGTTTTTTTCTACAACAATTGAAACTTTTTTTTTGATTGAAATTCAGATTCGGTGTTGAACTGGGCCAATAATTGCATTGTTTAACCAATTTTCAAGCAAAAACTGTACTTTTGGCACATATCACTTTTCAAATGAACAAAATACTTCAACTGCTGTGTGGTTTTCATAAAGCGCATAATAATATTCTGACTCGCATGGGTATTTTATAAAGACAAAACTCTGGAAACATTTTCCAAACAATCATGGAGAGTCAAAAGACCGGTGTTAATTAATGTTAATTTCTTAAAGGGAGGCTGGAACGGGAGGACACGCTTCAATCAAAACAAAGAACGGGATGATTTTTCCGTTTGGCTCATTAGTAGGGCTTCTGTTCTAATGTTAATTACGCTGAGCTTTGTTTATTTAAAGCTTTGCCAGTGATGCCTCCGGTGCGCAACTCATTTTAAGCTTGGCAATAAATTATCAGAAAGCCAAACCCCCCCCATGCCTACCTTCGGGCCGTTATTTTTAAGTTCAAGGGCGCCAGAGAGTTTTACACTGCACACTGCAGATATTCTAATAGATCAGCTCAGAATATCTGCCGAGCTAAGGAGTTTTGAGTCTTTAAAGTCTGTCCCGTCCATTTTTTTTTTAAATGGCGAACTTGGAGCACTTTCTATATTGTCCTGATTGCAGAGGGAGGTTTGCCTCGTTTTCAGATCCAGGGTCAGTTTCCTAGATCCTAATGTTAGCCATTACATGGCAAAAACCTGATCAAACCCAGCTTAAAGATCAACGTATATCAAGACCATATGGATATTATGAGGTCACCTAAGGCTCAGCAGAGGCTCATAACTTTTTAACCGCTCTCATCTCTGCTTCTCGCCTTTTTAATAGGACAGGACGAGGCAGCTTAAACCGAACTGACTCATTAAAAATGACATTAGTGGTCGCTGTCTCCAGATGGACCTGAACTCTTAATTAAGTGGTGAAGTAACTAATTATTAATTTTGTGTGATGGTGAGAGGGGGAATAAGGAGACGAGGATGATGGGAGAGGAATGATAGGAGGAATGATTTATGGGAGAAAACCCTTTAGTGAGTGGGAAGTGGGATCTAGCTGATATATCACAGATCAGAGTCCTGCACGGGTCCGATTTTGTAAATCCGCACCCGCCCGTACCCGCAGTGCTTAAAACCGCATCCGACCCGTTTTCCGACAGCAGCACTAATTAAAATCCGCACCCGACCCGACCCCGAAATAAAATCAGTTTAGCCAATCACATTATAGACACAATTACAAAAATGTTTATTGCCAGGTCATACATAAGTTATTACACGACAATTAACACAAGGACAACTTCAGCTGAAGCTGTCAAAAGGCCGATACATGAAGAACATGGCAAACGTAAAACTGAGTAGCCTTGTAACATCTTAGCAATCGAACAGACGCGGCTACAACACTATATGCCACGCAATTTCGTCTAGCCTACATTTGACAATTGTGGGTTCAAACACGCCCTGCACACCACACATAGCCTACTTAACAGCGTTAAATTTGAAAAATACTGCTCGATAGAACTGCTTGGTTTGTTACCACAGTTATCTGCGTGCTTCCTCTGCGATGAAGTTCCACATTTACGGCTATAATCCAACACGAAAATGCATGCAGCAAATAAGCCTTTCACAATATTTTCTTCAGATAACTCCAAATTTCTCCCACACACTGGACTTGATTTTTGATGACGTATTGTCGACAACTTTACAATCTCCACTAGCTATTCTTTTCTTCAACTCCTAAGCATCCATCTCGACGACTGCAAGCAGATTGCGCGCGCGGTTATGATATATTTTTTAAAGTGAAAGTAGCCTAGGTAACGTTATAGATCCTGGGAGGGCGTGGCACGTGGGCACAAATAAACTGATGTGGATTTTAAATTATTTTATCAACTTGAAATACAGGCATATTTTTTTAGATGTGCTCCTAAAAATATGCATATATTTTTACGTTTGCATGTGATTGTTTTAAACCCGTGTTCAGCTCGTGTCCGACCCGACCCGCACCCGTATCCGACACAGTTGGATATTTTTCACCCGTTTGAGCAAAATTTGCGGGTCACCCATCGGGTACCCGCACCCATGCAGGACTCTATCACAGATAAAGGGGGGATGGGGGAGGGGGAAGGGGGGTGGTCTGTTAATAGATTAATTAATTTGGTAAAATTACTTCTTTTTTTTTACTATACAGAAGAGACCAGAAAAGATGATGTTTTTAAAGCACCTTCAGTTGTTTGGTCTTCTCCCGGAGAGTTCGCTGATAAACCTGCAGTTTTTCTGCTGCCTCCGGACCGGGCTGCCGAGCAAGGATGTGTTTCAGCTCCACATAAAGTTTCTCTTTCTCCTGCAACCACAAAACACACACACAGCATATAGTTTAACACTAAGTAAATCAAATCAAAGACATTTTAAAGAACCCCTATTATGCTTTTCCGGATATTACATTTCATGTAGTGTGTGATATAGCTGTCTGAGAATGTTAAAGGTCTGCAAAGTTTAAAATTTCAAAGTTCACGATAAATAGATAAATACAAAATAGGCTTGTAACATATTTCCATAATGCCAGTCTATGGTCTTCACTGGCTGCCCGCGAACAACATCTACTTTGACACGTGTTGTGTTGCGTTGTCGACATGTCGAGAAGACGCTGTCCTGAGATGAGGACTCGGGCTCGATTTGATACGATAAAACCGAAGCGCTGAGGCAAGCTTCAGAGCTGAAATTCAGATTTGGTAATGTGTGTTTCCGTTCTGACACGCACTGTAAGCAATAGACCAATCACAATAGACTCTGCCAACTGACCAATCAGAGCAGAGTAGGCTCTCAGAAAGGAGTTTAGAGAGACCACTTTAGACACTGTGGGAATAGAGAAGATGCTACAATGTATATTATGAGAAAATGAAATCGTTTTTGACCTTGGATGCATGCAAACCTATTGTAGGACACCTCTAAAACAAAATTAGGAACCATTAATATAGCAAAATAAGGGCACTTTAAATGTGAAGTACTGACAAATTCAATTCAATTTAAATGAATTTAAGCAAATAGTACTTGTAGTACTACTGTTATTTAATTTTTTTTTATACAAACAGTGAAAAGTTATAGCGCTGTTATTCCAAATATTCGAAATAAATGGAATGAATTTGAGGACCGTAATTAACTCTACATGATGAAACAGATCCTCTAAAACAATGTGAACGTTCTCTGATATGCTAAAAATCTGTCACTGAATAGAAGCATTTTCCCCCTTGAAAAGACTTAAAAAGATATTTTGTTAGTTCATAGTGAGTTCACAGCATTATTGAGAGATCTTTTGTTTATTGTTAGTCGTACGATCAAAAGCAATGAAGTTATTTTTCAGTGTCACATCACAGGAAAAAGATACAGCTGGATTCAGGGGACTGACAGCTAATTCATTTTGGAAGCTAGTTAATTATCCAAGTGTGTGGAGGAAAGAAAGATGTATAACTAAGAGTCCATCGCAGTGCTGACCAAGTAATGACACACACACACACACTTCACACACACACGGATCATCAATGTTGCTAATTAGAGAGGGAGTCCTGACGAGTTTGAACTCATAATGCTAATAAATGCAGCCTGTCTGGTGTCTAAAATGATCACTAATATAAAGGCTCTGAATTTTCCATGGAATAAATGATGTGCCACAGGAGAAATCATGAATTCAGGGGGTTTAGGACGTCTGAAAGAAGATCTCTCATGATCAAAAGGTCCGGGATTCAAAATGAAGACACACTCATGGCCTCGACAACCACAAAACTGTTCTTTGTCTCAAACACGTTACTCACACTCACACACACACTATAGATTTATTGCAAAGCCGGAAGCTTAACACATTATTCCTCTGAAGCTTCCAGTATTTTTCTCAAGATATTTTCTGTCCTTTCTCCGTTCCTTCACAGCCATGGTGGCCATCTCTTCACAATTGCATCAATAGTGAAGTGAGCGTGTGTGATAGGGAATGAATGATTTATGACTCAGAGGCGTCTGGACTTTAATACACTGACTTTTATAGGATCACAAGTCCAAGATCAAACCCGGTCTCAGACTCCACCTTACACCAACACTCTGTCTCAAGCAAACATCTGAACTCATAGAGCTTCATCAAAGAATACATCACTTTAGCACCCAAAAACATTTTCATGGCCAGACGTGGGCTGAGCTTTGATAATGCTAATGCAGTTACACGTGTGCTCAACGGAGACCCAAATACCTGTCTATTTCAGTCTTTCTCTTTTATTCTGCCTGTCTTACTATATTTATCATACACATAACACCAAGAATGACACATTTTGGGGCTTTATTTCTCAGAGGAAATGTTTTATTGCTCCGAGTTTAGTTTTTCGCAATGCCTCTTACATACAGATCTTAAATGGATTGTTTCAGGTTCAATAGAAGTGAAGCTCTTTTGAATTACTTTTCTCTGACTGTTGATCGCAGACCTTCCTATCTGGGCAAATCTGAGCACAGTTTGTGACATTGTCGAGATCTCTTCTCAAGCTTTATAAAAGATAAATGTTCAATTACTAGTCTGTCTGCTTCTCGAGAGAAAATAACTGGATTTCATCCACATATTTTAATGCAATTCGTTTTTAATATTGAATAATAAATGTTGGATAGACACACCAAAATGTGAATAAAATTCCCAAATGCACATAAAAACATCTTAAAGTGGATTAATCTTTTATTTTCTACACTAACATTCCAAAGTTTGGAGTCAGTAATGTTTTTAAGAAATGAATTATTTTATTCAACAAGAATGCATTAAATTGATCAAAAGTAACATATAAGATTTAAACTTCAAATAAATGCTGTGCTTTTGAAAATACTGGAAGAAAAAAAAAAAGTAGCACGCATCACCACATGAATATTAAGCAGCACAACTGTTTTCAACATTGATAATAATAAGAAATGTTATTTTTTTGAACACCACATATTAGATATTAGATATTACATTATATTAGAATGATTTCTGAAGGATTATGTGACACTGAAGATAGAAGATAGATATTCAAACAGAAAATAGTCATTTTAAAGTATATAATATTTCATAATATTCACTTTTTTTTAATTAAACAAATAAATGAGAAATAAGAAAAATAAGAGACTTCTTTCAAAAACATTTGAAAAATCTCACGACCCCAAACTTTTGTGAAGACACTATGATAAAAACACATTTACAAAATATGTTTCTATTCTACTAATTTCTATATTGCACACATGGAAATAACTAGTATTTTGTTCTTATTTGCAGATTGCTTTCGCGATATTCAGTTTTTTGCAACTCAATTCAAAATATGGAAATATAGCAAAAAAAGTTCATCTTGAGTTTTGCTTATAGTATAATGAGACACGCCCACTGATTTCCACAGCCAGTAAGTTTGAACTGTTCTCTCCCAATCAATGATGAACTGAGTCAGACCAGACACATTCAGCACAGATCATTAATTCAATTCTTATGCTCATAAGGAGTCATTAATTTTATGGATTACAAATATTTTTTAATCCACAAGAGTTACGGCCCATTCACACCGGACGCCGAAGCGACGCCGAAGCGGCGCGGAACGGAGGCCGCTTCCTTTCGGCGCCCATGTTAACCTATGGTGTCGTTCACACCAGACGCGGTGCGCCGCGGCGCGTCGCGGCCGGCCCGCGCCGTGAAGCGCCAGTTTCGGCGTCTGGTCTATTTTTTTCGCGAGCCGCGAGTGATTCGCGTCCATTCCGGCAGGAAGTCACACCAAGAAACACGAGACATCCGGTCAATTGTCAAAATATAAGCAATTTTCAAATTAAAATACCGCGAGTATTAACAAAAAGTATTAATACAAGAAGTGTACAAACTTCTTGGTTACAGAAACATGATGTATTCATTTTATGAGGTTACTTACTTACCCATGAAAAAATAGCTCTGAATAAACAACAACTGAGCAGAAGCTTGTAGACCGCCGCGGAGAATACGCGTCTAGTGTGAACAGGCAGGCGCCGGACCGCGCGTGATTTTCCGTTCCGCGTCGCTTCGGCGTCCTGTGTGAACCAGGGGTTATGGATAGAGTTATGGATAGAGTATAGAGTTATGGATTTTATCCTGTTTTTCTCCGTTCACAGAAGCGCTACAGGTGAATACGATGATGAATCCCCCTATTCTGTTGCTATATTTGTCCATGCAGGCTAAAACTAAACCCCTGGAAAAAAAATTTGTTTATTTTTAATGGGTCACAGTCACAGACACTTGTTCATTCTAATTTAACTTAATTTTAATTTAGCATAATCTTGTCGGTTAATGAATGGAGAATGATCACGTCGGTTAAAGGTCGCAGAAAAAAAACCCCGAAATGAATCCAATTTGTTGATAAAAGAAGCATTTCTAATTTCCGTTTAGTTTAAGTTTTTTAACTAATAGTTATATTTTCCTTTATTTCAGGTTTATTTCGATTAGCATAAATGTTTTTAATAGTTTTAGTTTTACTTAACTAACCCTGCCTAGGTAAAACATCGACAGAACTGTCAATTTTCCAACTCTTTCAAGCCACGATTTACAAATATTCACGAATTATTTAATGCCGGTCTGGGACACAATATTAGGCCAATCACACTCATCCAGGCCAATTAACCTACAGCTATTGTTGCAAGCATGTTTGCAAGCATTTGGAAATCAGTGGGCGTGTCTCATTATACTATAAGCAAAACGCCGTAAAATAACGCGCGCTCTGTGCAACCAAAACGGCGTTTTTTACGCCGTCATATGGCGAGATGAATGGCGTAAAAAGTGTCGCTTTCCATGCACACTAAACCGGCGTCAAATACGGCGTCATTGACGTATTTCGCACGTTTTTTTTCCGGCGTTTGTAATTACAACGGCGTATCACCTGTATTTTGGCTGTAAACGCGATGAATCTATAGCGTAATTGCCATACATATGAAGTGTGCCATTTAGGCCGTGTGTCCACCAAAGCGTTTTTTTTCATTTTCCAATTAGCTTTTTTTTTCACGTTTTTCAGCGTTTTTTACCGGTCGCTGAGAGTTGAAGAATGTTCAACTTTGGGTAAAACTGCTCATCACAGTCACTTTTTACCCAACCGTCCAATCACAGTGGAGGAGGGGCGGGACTAATACCACACCGACCAACCGCCACATTCTGCTTGTACAACGTCAACAGATGACAACAACAAGCATAATAACGAAAAAATATATATATTTAAAACAAGAGCCAGAGAATATACGTTAAATTGTATCGACATTTTAATATATAATCAACACAGAAACAAAATTTGTGTGAAATGAGATACTAGTAGTAACACTTTTGCGGATATTCCGTATCATAACAAGCAAAGGGTCTCAACTGAAAAAATGCTGCGCTGCCAAAACGTTCTCAAGCGCCCATAGCTAGGCGTTTTCAGCAGAGCGGTGGACACACAGCCTTAGGATGGGGCCTGAAATTCTAGACACAGAACCTCTATTCTTAGACATAGGTAAAAACGTATAGATCAAATGATCTACTGCAAATCAAAGCCAATGTCACCTGTTTCTAGATAATGATAGTGATTAAAATGTGCTTTTGCCTGCTGAAAAGAAAAGCATCGTCTATAAATACTATGATCTGAATTTCTCCATCCTCCCTGATTCAGAGGAAATGACAAAGAATATCTGGCTCCGAATCATGGGTCCTTCAAATCCTCATCTCTCGACATTCTCGCTCACTTTCTTTCTCTTTCACTCATTTCCATCTCTCTCTCACCCAATCTCATATTTAACAGCATGTCTGCAGTCACCATCTTACCTAAGAAGTATTTTTACACCTTGCAAACAAAGGAAAGGGAACAAACAAGAAGTTGTTGCTTAGCTTCGTTCTGACTTAATTTCCGCTATATCAGACTGAATAATCATAGAGGGCCATGTGACATGGAGAACACCTGAAGCTTCAGCGCGATCGGGACGACGAGCACGATTTAAAAGCAAACAGATGTTCTGTGTGTCACTCCATTCAGAAATGAAGACATGCTGTGACAGACAGTGACGGGAACATACTCTCAATTTTCACCCCCGCAACAGTTTTCTCTGCCAAAGATTTCGGACGACAATTGCACGTCTACCGGCTTCCGACCTGTCGTGTCTTACGGCAGAGATATCCTCCCTTGACAGCTAGAGAAGATTTTGACAATCACAATGGTTTTATTGTGTTGTTGTTGCTGTCATGGAACAACTTCTGTCACAAAAGAGTGGAGGCAAGCGTTCGTGACGTGACTCAATTGGTGGGTCATAGGTCTGATAAGGTCAAAAACAGCACAAACAGGGGGGAAAACAATAAATGCAAGTCTTAAAGTAATACATTTAGCTAGATGCTAACACTTAAATGGCTTAAAGGAATACGCCGACTTTTTGGGACTTTAGCTTATTCACCTTATCCCCCAGAGTTAGATAAGTCCATACATACCTTTTTCATCTCTGTGCGTGCTGTAACTCTGTCTGACGCACCCACCGCTAGCCTAGCTTAGCACAAACACTGGAGGTAAACGGCTCCAGCTAGCATACTGCCTAGAGCCCTGCACGGGGCAAAAAATCCAGCCCTAACTGAGACCTGGCCCGTGGTGTTCAAGCCCTAATCCGGCCCCAGCGCGAAAACGTCTGCAATTTTTCAGCCCGAACCCGACCCGAGACCAACATCAATATCATTTTAAGCTCTCTCTGACGCACGCTCTCTGATGCGCGCTGTCTCTGCTAGACGCACACACATACACACACGCTACTAGGTACAATTTTATTATAGGTCTCAAACATAACTACCACCACCGACAATCATGTTGTGAAGAAAAAGAATAGCATCCACTGTTGAAGGCTTGTGGTAATCAAATCAAAACTCTTTCGAAATGCAGCTTTTCCTGAAGTATTGGGAACTTCTCCCTGATGCTCTCCATGGTCAACTGTCACCTAATGCATTGCACGCACGTCGCGTTATTCGCGTAATCACATATTGCGTTGCATATTTATAATATTATCAATATAACAATATTTCATACAGTAGCCTGCGCTCTGCACGTATATTATGGGCACGATGAAAGGAGAGAAGCTAAATGAGCCCGAGTCCGACCAAAGCCCAATCTGTAAAAAATAAATAAAAAAAATGGCCCGACTGCTCCCAATAAGTGACAAAATAACGCCAACATTTTCCCAGTATGTATACAGAAGATGGTTGTGTCTCATGTGACCTTGTTATTTGTACATGCTGTAACTATACAAATCACAACATGTAAATAGGAAAATGTTGGCGTTATTTTGTCACTTATTGGGAGCAGTATGCTAGCTGGAGCCGTTTACCTCCAGTCTTTGTGCTAAGCTAGGCTAGAGGTGGGTGCGTCAGACAGAGTTACAGCACGCATGGAGATGAAAAAGGTATGTATGGACTTATCTAACTCTGGGGGATACGGTGAATAAGCTAAAGTCCCAAAAAGTCGGCGTGTTCCTTTAAAAGTCGACATTATTTCTATGGCAATCGAGAGAAGGCCACATACTATCAATTAAAACCTAAGTTGTATTTTACCCTGAATATTCCTCATAACCTTCAGCTTATAAAACTATTTTTGTCCATTTTTACTAAGCTAACAAGCCAATCAAACCATGCTCTTGTGCATTTAACCACATTTTAATTTAAAACAACTAAAGAAATCCATTACAATGTGAAATGTAATTGGCCACATGTACAGTCATTCATCCTGTAAATCACAAAACTTTTGCGAAAATAATAAACAAATGCTGGCGGTGGCTGGCAACTTTTTTCAAAAATGCTGGCGGGGAAAGAGTATGGAAGCTTGTTTATGCCACAGAATAAAACATTTTAAAAGATAACTGCGACTTTTTATCTCACTTATTTTTATCACACATCTTTATTTCTCAGAATTGTGAGATATAAAGTCAGAATTGTGTGATATAAAGTCACAATTGCATGTTGTAAAGTCAGAATTGCGCAATATAAAGTCACAATTGCATGTTATAAAGTCAGAATAGTGAGATCTACTCGCAATTGTGAGAAAACAAACCCACAATTCTTACTTTTTCTCAGAACTGCATGTTTATATCACATAATTCTGACTTTATATTGCGCAATTCTGACTTTATAACTCGAAATTGCGACTTTATATCTCTTCTGAGATAAAAAGTCGCAATTACCTTTTTTATTTTTTATTCCGTGGCGGAAACAAGCTTTCATAAGAGTTATGGGATCCCCAATAAATACCATAAGTTCTTGACATGTCCATGACACTTAAAGTAGTTCATAGAAGTGTGTACTTAACAGGTTAGTCTGTGTAAGCAGCGAGAGAGTTCGAAGCTGGACTGAAGTGCTTGAAAGACAGTAGCGTTGAAGGAAGTGCTCAAGCATGAGCTTTGGAAATTAGAGGTCATGATCTTGCTCTGATTGCTGGATCTTCTGCAATACAAAATAACGCTTTCTTTTCTGTTTTACCCACTTGGTCAGAAAACTCAATCTAACTCTGCGGCTCCTGATTCGAAAGTTTCGCTGACCTTATGACTCATCTGTGATATGATGCATATAGTGTTATATTACATTATCTGTAGGGCATAATAAACCCGCTGTTTGTTGCAAAGGTAACACAACCCTTCCTCTCGTACCATAGCTGGTAATACGGTGAGTCATTGGGCCATATCTTGCAGCCACTATGCATGATAAAACAGCTGACCGCTAATCGCCAGTCCAGATTTGCCTACACGAATATTAACCGACATGACATGCTCCGTGCCTCTTTTATTACTGCACCGCCTCAATGCAAATAATGCAACAATTAGAGTCTGTGCGAAAAACATCGTCTGGTCTTTGTCTGCTGTGAAGTAGTGCATTGTGAATACTTCAAGATCTATACTGGGTATTATATTCAAAATGGAGCTTGTCTCACATCCTTTCTAAATCACAAGTGTCTTCCGTCTATAGAAGTGCAGAATTGTCTTGACTGCGATGGCTTTTTGCTATTGTGTCCTAAACGGTGCTATATTGTACACGTTGTCACAATCTTCACTGCAAACAGCTACAAAACAATACAACAATGCCCTTCTTTCATGACGGCTGTTTTAAAAGGCATCAAATGCAGCTCACACACAGCGCTAAAGCCGATACACAGAGATGTGCCTGAGCGACTTCATAATTACACAGTGAGTTATAGGGGTGTTGTAAAGGCAGACAGCTTTAACCTAATTAGCACTGAACCCCAATGTTCACTCATACTTCCACGCAGACAATGTGTGCATGAAAAGCTGGAATCAGAGTTTGTTTCAATTGGAGTCCATTAGCAAATGAAGTTGTGAGAAATCGTGCATAGAAATACGCAATGCTGATCAACTTATGTATCCTAAACGTTGTTCATAGTGGCATCTAACAGAATTGAAAAAACAACAACAATAATATGAATCCAAACATACAGAAGCACACAGAAATGAATATAATGGTAACACTTTACAATAAGGTTTTATTTGTTAACATTAGTTAATGTATTAACTAACATGAACTAATCATGAGCAATACATTTGTTATTGTATTTGTTCATCTTTGTTAATGTTAGTTAATAAAAATACAGCTGCTCATTGTTGGTTCACGTTATTTCACAGTGCATTAACTAATGTTAACAAGATTTTAATAAAGTATTAGTAAATGCTGAAATTAACATTAACAAAGAATAATAAATCTGTATACGTGCAGTTCATTATTAGTTCATGTTAAAGGGTCATGAAACTCTAAACCAAATTTTCTGAGATTTTAACAGAGGTATGTGTGTTGAACACCATTTAAGACAATGTTAGCATCTGTTAGATTTAATAGTAGGGGGAAAATGGTTAAATTGTTTTCATCTTCCGGGTTTAAACTCTTCATCGTGTCTGCAGAGCACTATAGTACTTTGATGACTCATCGGTGTCTCATAATTATTCATGACTGAGTTTTCTTATCCAATGAGAAGACACTTGCTCTTAATTATTCATGACACCACGTGGAACTTTCCAATGACAGACATGTCAAACTGTGATATCGCGTAGTAGATGAGAGAGGCAATGATGAGACGCGCGTTTGTTTTCGTGGTGCAAAAGTTCCAGTGCATCTTTCCCCCACGATGCTACCAGGGCTAGACTCCGGCCATCAACCACGGACACATCTAAACTATGTGTGTGTAGCAACCATTCAACTGGAGAATGGTGGACTTCGGCCTTGTACACCAATGCAGGTTTCGTCTTGCGAGTGATGCGGTCCCGAGGACTTTTCTATCGCTTCAGAGGTGTGTGTGTGTGTGTCTAAAATGTAACCCTGACTGTTTTACTTGCCTTTTGTTAGTAATAATCACTCGTTATTAAAATTTAGATATTTCGATAATACCTCAATTGTATGGAACGTATGCTTAATTTGTGCAAATTTCTATGTCACTGTCCATCTTTATTATGTTTTTCACGAACGTTTTTTTTTTAAGTGGAAAATGTATTATTTTCAAATCTATGCATTTATAGTGTGTATATAAACAAATTTTTTTTTAATGACATAATTATACATATGCATGTACATTTATATGTTTTAAATAGAATTATGATTACTGTATAGGCTAATATATGTAGCAGTGCATTCAGTTACTTTTTAAAGGACAAAAATAAGGTGTCAGTGTATTTTATTAGACTTTAACTTTGTCAGCTATAAAAAAAAAAATCTAACATTTCCTCATATTTTACCACTGATTTTTAGTGACAGTCGATATGCATGGGCCACTGGCGATGACGTTTTTTTTAAATGTATTTCTTTTATGCAGCAAGGATGATGAAATGTGACAGTAATGACACCTATAATTGTACCAAAAACAATTTTATTTAAAAAAAATGCTGTTCTTTTAAACTTTCTATACATCAAAGAATCCTGAAAAACTATACCCCGATTTCCACCAAAAAATAATAAGCAAAAGTCGTTTGCAACTTCCGGTTCACGGGCACTTTAACTGGAAAAATGTACAAAACGCTGAAAAACAAATCGGCAACAATGATCACCGATGCTCTTCTTATTTTTGTAGATATCTTTACTGTATAAAATGAAACACTACATGGCTCTAGTACAGAGAGCTAAAATGTCCATCCAATTTAATTTAGGTGACTACATTGCTAAAGTGCAAATACAGTATAGTGGGTTTTGAATTCAGTTTAGGAAGAAAAAGAACACATGATTTGATATGATCTGATACCTAAAACCGGTTGCTCGTGTCCTTAGATTACGAGCCAGTCTGTTAAGCTTCATTTGATTCAGACCGTGAAAGCAGCCTTTTTAAACTGGCTGTCTGTCTGATGTTAATGGCATTTTGAAAGCCCCATTTTATCATTTCCACTGCATCTGAACTCAAGATCCGAAGTGGTAAAAAAAAAAAAAACTCTTAACACCATCAAACTGAACATCACAGTCCATGCCTACACGTCTTGTAATGGCGAAAGTAAAGTAGACAGCTACTCCTGGAACATTTTGTCTGTCTCTTTCAGACAAACGGAGAACTTTCCGTCTTATTCATTCCCTCTCTCAGTTCTATAACGCGTCTACTTAGTTGCTTTGGCGTCACCATTATAGTCCTCAAACAAACCAAATCAATTAAAAATCCCAAACACAAAAGCAAGAAAGCATACAAAGTTACCCTAGTCACTCTCTCCATCTCTCCATTCATAACCTAATCAGAGATTTCAAGTCCATTTATGTAAACAAATGTTGCTCCCTCAAGAAGCTCTGCTCGAGCACCTGCTACATCTGAGCAATCACATTTGTTTCTAGTCTGAGCAATGAACAGCACGGATCACTTCATTTCAGATAATGGAGGGCTCTCTGAATACTACACACACCACACACAAGGACAAACACAGGGAAATGACTCTGCTTCATGGGAAGTTCTAGACTGTAATGTAAGTAAAGCAAGGCTAAACATATAAATAAGAGACTCTGCTTGTTGTGTATTATTAAATTAAATGGCAGAAAGGTCAACGAAGACAATCCCACACATTAAAAAAATGTGTCTTTCTCTCAGTTCACAGTATATATTAAAAATATACTCTTTAGTCAAAATGACTTATTATCAGTCCAGGCAGAATATGCAAACTTTTTCATAGTTTTGGGGAAAATCTAAAGAATATTGTGGAATGGATTTTAATATGATAAAAGTAGAGAGTGCTTTACTGTTATTAGGCACTGAAAGCATTATCAAATTAGTCCAAATATGTAATAATGGAACAAGCCAGGCGCAGAGGATGTGTAAAACTAATGGTGGACATTCTGATTATGTGGAGCTTTCTGCAAAAGTCCTACAGGCACAGAACTAATAAAAAGTTATTATTATAGTGGAAACGTAATGAATTAAGTTAAGAAAAATGGCGGATAAACCCCAGTGTCTTGATAACTTGATAATAACTCAAGATAATAACTTTTTTTTTTTCATCTTGATCACAATAAAGACACATATTATGTAAACTAAAACTTATGTTACAGTATCAGTTCTGTCAAATCGATTAATCGTGATTAATCTCATCTACTGTAACATAAGTTTTAGTTTACATAATGTGTGTTATATTTATATATTATATATGTTTGTGTGTGCGCGTGTGTGTCTGTGTATATATAAATATACATATAAATATGTGTGTGTGTATACAGTATATACACACACTAATACACTAATATGTATTTAATATACATAGTTGTAGCAAATGCTGACTTGATGCTCAAGAAAAATTATTTGATGCACAGTGTTCATTTAAAATATTATTGTAACAATGTAAAAGTCTTTATTGTCACTAATGATTCATCTAATGTATTTTTGATGAAGGAAAGTAATCATTTTTAAAGAAAGGAATGAATCTAACATTTCAACTAATGGTGTGATTCGGGGATGGGACAATCTGTTTGTCTGACCAATGACAGGCGAGGCAGAAGGGGCACTAGGATTGTTCTATGACTGGTACCAATGAGAGAATCGTTTTACCTGTAGCAGAAGCTCTTTCTCCACAACCTCCTGAGTCTTAGCTATCAGCCTCCGCTGCAGACAATGAATCTTCTGAATCAATTCGAAGGTGCTTGGATCAGTTGCCTAAACAGAAAGAGAGATTTTAGAAGTTTTGGAAGACTTTACTGATAATACGACTGTTTCGGCAACATGCCAATATAAGTTCATACCTCCATTTTCCTCCAGTGGTGTATATTTATGGGATTTTTGAGCTCATCTTCCAGAGCACGACATCTTGTCCTCTCTCTCTGCAACTCCCTCTGCATATGAAACACTTCCTGTCTGCCATCAGAACAAAAGCACACCGGTAAAGTAACTCTGGCTCTGGTTTTCAGGCCATAATAAAAGCAACAATAACCTACTAATTTATAGTCAGTCATTTAAAGTCCCCTGCATTCTGGCAGGACGTTACAGCACTTTGAAAAATGAATTTGAACGAGAGGATATAAAGGCCTGCAATTCACTTATTTACTTATGCATCACAACAGGCACAAACAGGGAAATGCAAACAAGAGGGTGAATGGGAGTGAGTGGGAGAAACAAATCTCTTGGATCTCATATCGACAGGTTGTGGCTCACAACATAATCCTAGCTGACCTTTTCATCTCTGCACCAAGCTTGTTTGAAAAGACATTTGTAGACATGCATGCTTTTCTATAGACGTACATGCAGGATGCATTCTATCATTCTGAGCTGCTTTATGGTTGGTCTATGTACACATTTGCTGCGTAGTCTCGCTGTTTATCCGGTTAAAGCTGGCATGAAATGGAAGTTGTGATAGTCAGAGCTTCTTGAAACGGCTTCTTGAACAAGAAAAAATGTAGG
Source organism: Rutilus rutilus (assembly GCF_951802725.1). Taxonomy (NCBI): domain Eukaryota; kingdom Metazoa; phylum Chordata; class Actinopteri; order Cypriniformes; family Leuciscidae; genus Rutilus; species Rutilus rutilus. The sequence goes on along the minus strand of NC_140210.1, from coordinate 39,177,879 downwards.
GTGTCCATCTGGAATTGATTGAATTGTTGTTGTTTTCTTATTACTGTGATCTCATGTGAGTGACAGGTAAAAAACATAAGAATTATCAATTTTGATTTTGAGGGGACTTCAATTTTGCTTTCAAAGCTAGTGTTTCGAAGAAAATTTGAGCAGTGCTCACCACCACAATGCCATGTTGTGGATGGTTGCCAGTGCTTTGCTACACAGTTGCTGATGTTTTGAGAGGTTGCTTTTGAGAGATGGCTTTGGTCCCTCCCTCAATGCAAGTTCCCTCTTTCATCTGTTTTATTGTCCGCCAGTAAACTGTAAGTCTGATCATGAAGAAAATAAATAATGAACCTCACCTTAGCTAGTGCTGCTATAAATGGACCAATCAGAAAAACTTGGGGTTGCGGTTCAAGTATAGGCTACTGAGTGTTTACTGTAATTTTTGTCTGTTACAGTGTCTGATGCTAAAGTAATCATGGACAACTAGCGAAAAGATCTCTGCGTTCTGCTCTGTTTTGTTGCATTTCACCCACCTGTTATTTCTCACAACATTGCACCACGTATGTACGCCACTCTATAGCTAGTTTTCTCAGTCACTTTGGTTCATTTCTCAGATCACAACTGAAATTCTCAAAACAACTTGTTCAGTCTCCACATCATCTAGTAACTTGTGCAGAATGTTCACATTATAAAAGCAATTTCTCATCCGTTTGAACAAGTTGTAAATGCTTTGGTATATTCATGCAATTTATTTTGTACAGTTGTCTGCTGTTTCCTACATTATCAATTGCTAATGTCATGTTTCTTAAAATGTATTATACTGGTTCTCTGTTAAAGTCTTACCCCCCAAAACATCTAGGCATTCCACACGTCATTCCACAAGTCATTAAAGATGCAATATGCAAGATTTTCTGCCGCTAGAGGGCGCTACATTCCAAACAACAACAACAACGGCGTAGCTTGATGACGATGTGAAGGAGCGTGGAATGATGGGAACTGTCGTTTTCAACTCCACCGTGGATGTAAATCAGTCAGACGGGAATCGGAAAATCATGTTTATGGATGAGGTAAAGTTCTATTTTTAAATTAAATTAAAATGAATTAACCGCAAGAAAAGTAAGGTTTAATACTAAATTGGTTATCATAGATGTTACTGTATTTGTCAAATTCATTGTTGTGATAACGCTTCGCAGTTTTACGTGTTCTAAACAATTGTTGTAAAAGTACATTCAAACATACCCACATAATTTGCCAAAATTCTGATTACTCTTTATGTATAACACATGCTATATTTATTTACATGGCCATAAACACCTAGCCTGGCTCCGCCCTCCTACGTACTTCCGCTCAATTTCATTTTCCTTCAGTAACTCCGTCTGGGATTGTGGTGTATTCTTTGGTTTTCTCCGATCAATTTTTAACCGGTCCAATCAGCGAACAGAGGGAGTGGCTGAGAACGATGACGTTGAGATCGTGTGCTAGTTTGAGTTGACATACGTCACGACCAAACGTTAGCAATTGGTTATGGCAGATCCAGAGTGACTCTGGTCAGATCCAATAGTTTTAAACTTCAACAGAGTACCCGCCTACAAGGAAGTTAACGCTTGTCAATGGAGAGAGGCCAGACTCTCTGTACAAATGAAATGTACGAGAGTCTGGTAGAACCAGGCTAATAAACACCAGACGTGATAAACAATGTCAATAAACTAAACACAAACCTAAAGCAATAATACCCGTACGTTGACGTTTACGTTTATGGGACTTGTCTTTGTCGACAGAACCAGCTGCAATCGGTAAAGAATAATTGTGTTCCATAACGACTGCACGAAACAAGCTAGCGTTTGTTGCTTGATAGACGCTACAACTACAACTTCCGCATTTGTCCAGGACTCCACGCAGTACGAGCGGAAACCGAGGGTAACGTGGATATGACGCAATTGACTGGCGACTCCCAGCTCCCCCCTGCTCTAACGCCCCGTTTCCTTAGTTAAAAGCGCAATTTTATCACGATTTAAAAATAGTTGGAAACATTTGGGATATTGTAAGTAATCACCTTAACAAAATATATAACACTGCAAATGCAAAAATCTTACATATTGTACCTTTAAATGCAAAATGGTTGAACTAGTTATCATAATGAGTCAAGTACACTGCCAGAGGCCAAAAAAAAACATCACTGTTTGGATTTAATAGGCAAATGCTTATGAGTATATGATTGGATCATTATTGGAATGATTATTATGTTTCTAGCATGTTATATGTTTGGCAACAGTTCTTTACCCTACCTGAAGGAGTGAGAAGCTTTTCATTTCTTGAAACAACCATGCAGGACAATGCACTCTTGCAAAAAATTGATGCGACTCTTGATGGAATTAACATCACAACATTTCTCTCCATCAAGAGGTGAGTCAATTTTTGCTCAATATCTTGTATTGACAATGAAAGAGTCCAGCACTCTGTAAAGTCTCCTCCAGCACATCCCAAAGATTTTCAATGAAATTGAAAATGATTCTTCATGCTCAATTTTTTCACAATTTGAGACTGATTAATCTTAATATTGTCATCCTGGAATATGGCCATGATGTGTTTTCCTACATGGTTGTTTTAAGAAATGAAAAGCTACACACTCCATCAATCAGGGTTAGAAGAACTGTTGCCCAATATATATCATGCTAGAAACATGATAATCAAACATAATAATCACGGCAATAATTATCCAATCATAGACTCTTAAGCATTTGCCTATTTAAATCCAAACAGCAATTAATTTTTGGCTGGGAAGTGTATATTTTCTATTAATTTTTCAGACATTCTTGTAAATGTGTCCTGAATTGATGAATTGTGCAGGTGAATCTGGAATTTCACTAATGAAGGGGAATGTAATGCATTAGATCAACCAATGATCAATCAGTTCTCAATCATGACCTTACAATGGCTGACGTGGGTCGAAAGGTGCAACCTAACGTTGGGAAAACAACCGTTTCCTCAATCATTCAAGCATTTCGTAGACAGAACGGGTATGTATTTCTATGTGGTATGTATGTAATACTGTATACTTACTGTAATGTTTCATATTACACTTGCATTTTACAGTATATAGTAAATACACTTATTACAGATGCATACAATATCATAATCACACAAGCATGCATACACATGTATATAAAGGATTCAAGAAATGCACCAAAACGACAGTCCAGACACTGCCAGCATGTTCACTGGGTGTTACAGTGATTCAACTCTGCAAATAAACAACTTGAAAGCTCCATCAGCAAACCTATTAGCACTAGTGGCTTGCCAGAGTCTGGGAAAAGCAAATTACACTATTTCAGCCACAATAGAAAAGCCTCTTGAAAATAAATAAATGACAAAAGCATCTCTAAGGACACACATGCACACACACACAAAACATCTTCCTGGCAGAAAAAAAAGGCAGAAAAGTGGATGGGGGGGGGGGGGGGGGGGGTGTTAGGACGGGTAAAATAAGAAAGATATGACAGATTTTGAGTTCATTTTATCTAATATTTTGTCAAGGGTGTGTTAATGTCCCCGTTTAATCTTTAAACAAAGTAACTTCCCCTCTCTCTTGAGGGTGGGACAACCTGTCACAACAGTAGCAAACCACAACCATTCAAACAATTCCCAATGGACCAAATCAAGTCCCGCCCTACATATTGTTTGAGAAGCCGTTTTACTCAGATAACCGTCACAAGTGGCTAAAAAAACTATTGCAACCTTCGTTTCATGTCAAATTGAAACAAACACCAAATCTTTTTCTTTTTCTTTTTGATGCTATAGTAACTTTCAGTAAGATATCCTGCAACCATAAAAAAAAAAAAAAACCTTTAAAGTTTCTTTAAGGGGGGTTTAGCCCTTGTATCCTAGAGATGACAGAGCTGTAACCAACCGAGTGCTAAACAGAAATGATACGATACTCCGTTTAAACAGTATGTCCTAGAACTTTTTTCTCTGAGATGGATGATGATAACGCACAGCTCATTTACCTGAGTGCAATGCAGGTTGAGTTTATGATGGTGTTAGCGATTAGCGTCAGTAAGTCATTTCCTTTGAGGGGAAAATACGCTATTACTAAAATCTTCAGTGTAGTGTCATTTCATCTGGCAATGCAAGTAAATTGGAGAGGTTTTTGAAACCGCTGCTGAGCTAAGAAGATGGTAAGATTGCTTCTAAATGCATGGATTGATTTCTCAAGACCTACCAGGTCTTTTTAGTAATTGATGATTCAGACAAAAGCAATGTTGTTAGTGTTAGCAATGTTTGAGGGAGAAAAATTGCCATTAGCTGTTTGCATGCCTGTCATCTTTATAACCAACATATTGACTGTTGTTCCAAAACCTACTGAGCTGCCTAAGGAGACAGTATTTTAAGGTGGCTGATGTGCTCCTCACGCAAAGCCTGTTTTAGATGGTATAAGAACTTAATTTAGCTGCGCATGAACAAACAAGCTCAGTGAAAATATAAGTTTGAGAGAATGATGAATAGTTAATAGAAATGCTTATTATAAATGCTTTTCATTAAACATGTCAATTATAATTAAAAACTGTTTAGTGTAAATTACTTTGCCTAATATTTGTAGGCTGTTTTTTATACTTAACAACATCCTAATGTCAAATTCAATTGCGAGTCGACTTGCCCACGTCGTGCGTGGATGCAGAGTGGAAGCTCTCTATTACATATCATGTGTTCATATTTAGGGCCTAAACTGAGTCTAAGTGTCTTCACTGATTAAAATGGATGGCAAGGCAAATAAACAAGACGTCAGGCACTTTGATGTGAAGCAGAATCCTCTTGCACACCTGTTGCGTCATTGTCAGACAACGATGTAACGCAGACAAAACACACACACACACACATCGCTTTTCTAACAGTTCAATAAACAAGATGTTAATGTCAAGTAACTTACAATACATTTTCCATTCAATATTTCCAGTTACATTGCCTGTTTTTGTTCCACCAGTGAAAACATTTCCAAACAAATCCCCAATAGAACCGCTACACGCTTCGAACAACACACAGGCTGTGTCCGAAATCACATACTCTTTTGAGTAGGTACTTATTCTGAATAAGTAATTACTTCACGACCGCTAAAAAAAGTATGTTCTATAGTAGGAATGTGTGTAGTATGAATGTAATCCGGACATACTACATTCGTCATGTTGTCATTATCATGTGACCTACCAGCGTCAGTTGAGTCGCTTCACCTCTATTCACAAATCATCTTCAATGGCCTCATGGGATGGTAAAGTGTTCATCGTATGCACACTTCAGAATCTCGGTGCAGGAAGTAGGTCATCCAGCTAATTTTTGCCTACTCTTTTATCAATGAATCAATAGGCGTTTCTCAATGTCAAGGAAGGATCCTCGGAAGCCAGAATTTCGAGGATGCTACGTCATCGACATCCGTCGAAGGACTGTTCCAATGTCGAGGATCCTCGGAATTTCCACCAAGGACTGAGTCCTTCATTCGAAAAATATCCCATATACAGGAAAGGATGCATATGTGTAGCCTTCGTGCTCTTCGCGCTCTCAAATCACCCACAATCCTATGCGCGCAGCTTTGCTATCTTGTTAAAAAAATTCAACATGTTGGACGTTAACGGAGTCGGAGCGTTAACGGGTCAATATGCTTTCAAATGTAAATATATTTACGTTACCAAACATTTGTTTTAAAAAATAATTATATCCATTATGTTATGGGTCAAATTGACCCGCACTGTTCAAACACACTTCACAGTCAAATAATCAATATGATTAAAAAGGAGTTTATTGATTTAAAAACGATTATATTGCCTGAGTGAACAGAACTGCGTCCATAGCAACGCTCTGTTTTTTATTTTCACTGACGTAATGACACACTGACGTGCACTTGCTAGCCTGTTCCATTTACGTGTTCTCCGAATGCTAAAGAGGAGCCTCGCCTAGCCTCTGAAGGAAGTGACTTGGAAGGACCAGTCCTGCCAAGGAAGTATCCTTGACATTGAGAAACACCTAATGACTCGCTCATAACAAGGGTCAATTGACCCTTCGCTAAGCCACTCCCGAAAACCGCCACAGGCCAATCGTGGCTTAGCAACCGTAACTAGGGGCGGGAGGTCTGGCAAGCTTTCGAGCGAGGGAAACATGCCGAAGTGTTGTGCAAATCTAATATACCGGTATCCTAAAAGTTTGGACGGGGTGGTGGATTTTGTTCCCTTCCCGAAACCTAAAACCCAAGGGGAGAAATGCCGGGCGTCATCTTCATTTATATAGCGCTTTTAACAATGTAGATTGTTCCAAAGCAGCTTTACATTGATAATAGGAAATTAAAAGTAAAGTGTTTTGACTTTATAGCAGCTCTAGAATAAAGTTATTGTCCAGCTCATGGATCAAGCAGTGTGATTAAAGGCAAGATGGAGGCTCACTGACATAACTTAACGTTACTTAAAATTATATTTCAGTATTTTGTTAATCGACGGCCAAACTAGTACCCCAATCCAATCGCGACTCTCCCGGTGTTAGTTCTAGTAAAAGTAAACCAGGGGGATTGCCGGAGATCTCCAAGGAAAAGGTTGGTATGCAAACTTAATCAGTTCATAAACAGTAGTCACTTATGTGACCCACGACGTGTGAGCAGTAGCCTGGCGCACTAAAAATATAAGCGAAGTGGTCAGGCTAATGTCTTGTGTTTATTCAACAATACTTATGGATAAGCTGTTTGATTTATAAATATTAGAATATTTTCAAATTTCAATGCATACTGCAGTCCCTTTTGTCTTGCTCTCTCAGATTTTCACCTGTTCGCCAAAAATGACTAATTATCTCCTTGGGAATGTCTGAAACCGGTGCATACATACTGTAATAGACGTGCCAGGCGCAAAAGCTTGACAGGCGTAGCAACAGTAACTAAGGAGGGCGGGGCTTAGCGAAGGGTCAATTGTTTCATTCCTGAATGAATCAGCTTTATTAAACAAAACTGACAGAATAATTCAGTGATTCATTTTCTTACTGAATGAATTAGCGTTTTTTTAACAAATCACTTGAATAAATTATTCAGTGATTAATTCATAAAGAAGGTCATGTCGCCACCTACTGGTGTATTGATGTATTGTTCAGAAAGAGTTACTGGAAATTCCCACTAATACACAGATGGACCATGTCTAGAATGCGCAAACAAAATGTGTACATACTGTGTTTGAATGTTCATAAATTCAATTCTAACATTCCCGCGCTATTAAGACCAACTTAATCAAGAAAACGTCTCGGGTTATGACTATAACCCTTGTTCCCTGAGAAGGGAACGAGACACTGTGTCGTGAAACGACTCTTTGGGGACGCTCCCTTAGCGTGCGCCTCTGAAGTATGAATGAAACTAATCCAATCCTGATTGGTGTTGCGTCATGACGTAACATGTGACGGCATAACCGGATGCATAAAAGTGACGCTGACACACACACATATCAGCCTCGCGATGAAGCAAGCCGCTCTCAGGCATTGAGGGGCGTGGCAGGACGACGCAGTGTCTCGTTCCCTTCTCAGGGAACAAGGGTTATAGTCATAACCCGAGACGTTCCCTTTCGAGGGAACTCGCACTGCGTCGTGAAACGACTCTTTGGGGAACGAATGCCCACTAGGCCACGCACCGATAAATGCCTGTCCTGGAGTGAAACTGAACTCAGGCACCCAACTAGGACGAGAGCACACGTGCACCCGGCGTACTAGGGAGGTGCAGACTATAAAATCTGATAAAGGTGTGTGGGGTAGCCCAACCGGCTGCCTCACAGATCTCCTGGAGGGGCACTCCCGAGAGGAGGGCCCTAGAAGACGCCATGCTTCTAGTAGAATGGGCCCTTATGGCCAAAGGTGAGGGCAAATTGCGCACCTTGTAGGCCGAGGCAATAGCCTGAACAATCCAATTACTAATAGTTTGTTTGGATGCCGGGAGCCCCTTATTAGGTGACCCAAAACACACTAACAGTTGGTCCGACCTCCTCCAAGAAGAGGACCTCTCGAGGTAAATGCTCAGAGCTCTGACAGGGCAGAGCAGATAGAGCCTCTCTTCTTCCGCCGACACATGAGGTGGAGGATAAAATGCCTGCAGGACCGTAGACCGTGCCATGATAGAAGGCACCTTAGGCACATAGCCAGGCCTAGGGTGCAAAATGGCCTTAACTCCCCCAGGAGCAAACTCCAAGCAAGCTGGCGTTACTGCCAGGGCTTGAAGATCTCCCACCCTCTTTAGAGAGGTAATAGCTAAGAGAAAAGCCATCTTGAACGTCAAGTCCTTGGGCGAAGCCGACTGAAGGGGTTCGAAGGGGGCCAGGGATAGCCCTTCAAGAACCACCGCCAGGTCCCAGGCAGGAACCCTGGTCCTGGCTGTCGGTCTCATCCTCCACGCACCACGGAGAAAACGAATGACCAGCTGGTGCCTCCCCAGAGGTCCATCACTCAATTGTGCATGGAATGCCGCAATGGCAGCCACGTACACCTTAAGTGGGGGAGACCTGCAGAGAAACGATCTTGAAGAAATTCCAGAACTGAAGCCACCGGGCAGTTAACTGGATCTAACTCATGTTCTCTACACCAAATGGAAAAAACATTCCACTTGAGGCCATATAATCTCCTAGTAGATGGAGCCCTAGAGCTAAGTATGGTTTCAACCACCCCAGCTGATAGACCAGCATCTAGGTACTGAACCCCCTCAGGGGCCAGACCCACAGTTTCCACAGCTCTGGACGAGGGTGGAATATTGTGCCCTCCGCCTGAGACAACAGATCCCTCCTCTGAGGAATCTGCCACGGCGGAGCTATCAGGAGTGAAATTATGTCTGAAAACCATACTCGGGCCGGCCACAACGGGGCTACCAGAAGAAGACTGATGCCCTCCTGACGGACCCTTTCCAGGACTCCTGGGAGCAGAGCGATCGGGGGAAAGGCATACAGGCGTAGCCTCGGCCAAGCCTGTACCATAGCATCCAACCCCAGTGGGGCTGGATGCGTGAGGGAAAACCAAAGTGGACAGTGAGACGTCTCTCGAGACGCAAACAGATCCACTTCCATAGGTCCAAACCTCTCCCATATCAACTTCACCACATCCGGGTGAAGTCTCCATTCCCCGGGCCTCAACCCCTGCCTCGACAGGATGTCTGCTCCCTGATTCTGAACCCCCGGAACGTACATTGCCCTGATAGACAAAAGTTTCCCTTGGGACCAAAGGATGATCTGATGCGCCAGTCTGGATAGAGGGCGCGACCTGAGTCCCCCTTGTCGGTTCAGATAAGCTACCACTGATGTATTGTCCGATCGTATCAGGACATGGTAACCCTTGATGTCTGGGAGGAAGCTCCTCAGAGCTCTGAACACAGCCAACATCTCCAGGCAATTTATATGCCAAGAAAGATGATGGTCCTGCCACAGACCCCTGGCAAAGCGGCCGTCCATGACCGCGCCCCAGCCAGTGAGGGAGGCATCTGTCGAAACGGACTTCCGGCGACATGATGCTCCTAGCACTGGCCCCTGGGACAAGAACCAAAGCTTCTTCCAAATTACCAGAGAACGAAGGCATCTGCGCGTTACTCTGATCATACGGAACGGATTCCCCTTGGGGGAAAAACCCTTGGCTCTCAGCCACCACTGAAGGGGCCTCATGTGTAGAAGGCCCAAAGGAATAATGTTGGATGCTGCTGCCATGAGGCCCAGCAGTCTTTGAAATTGCTTTACAGTGATGGCCTGGCCTAGCTTTATCCTGGACACCATCGCCAGAATGGACTCGACACGTGCAGGAGACATTTGTGCCCGCATCGTAACCGAATTCCACACCACACCCAGAAACGTTGTGCTCTGGGATGGTTCCAACACGCTTTTCTTCGTGTTGAGCCTCAACCCCAAGTTCTGAATATGGCAAAGGACGACATCTCGATGCCGAACCGCCATTTCTCGAGACTGGGCCAAAATGAGCCAGTCGTCGATATAATTGAGTATGCGGATGCCCTGAAGTCTCAATGGAGCTAGTGCTGCATCCATGCATTTGGTGAACGTGCGGGGAGAGAGTGCTAGGCCGAACGGAAGAACCCGATATTGGTAAGCTTCGCCCCCGAAAGCGAACCTCAGGAACCTTCTGTGACATGGAAGGATGGAGACATGAAAATAAGCGTATTTTAGATCTATCGTGACAAACCAGTCCTCGGATCTGATTTGATTCACGATGATAGGGATAGTGAGCATTTTGAACCTGAACCTCCTCAGAGAACGGTTCAACCGCCTCAGATCTAAAATTGGCCTCAGTCCTCCATCCTTTTTTGGAACTATAAAGTACCGGCTGTAAAACCCGGACTCCCTGTCTGAAGGAGGAACACGTTCTATGGCCTCCTTCAACAGCAGAGATTGCACTTCTTGTTCCATCACCTGAGCCTGCTCCGGGACCACTGTAGTCTGCAACACCCCCGCGAATTTGGGAGGAGGGTGCCCGAACTGCAGTCTGTACCCTAATTTTATTATATGCAGGACCCATGCAGATATGTTGGGAAGATGACACCATGCCTCTACAAAATCTACTAAGGGAACCAGCCTCTCGAGGCTGGCCTCGGGTGTTATCTGAGCACCGTTCTCGACCTCCTGAAGCGAAGTATCGGCAAGATTTAGTCGATACGGTTTTTGTAACCTCAACTGATGCTCGTTTTTTATTTTTTGACACGAATGACACGGTGTGCGTTCGCTGGAAATTGATGCGGCCCGAAGCATCAGAGACGGCGGGAAACTCACACCGATTTCCCGAGGGCTCCGCTGCGAGAACAACCTCGGTTGCTCTGCAGCGGGGGGGGCAGCCCTCAGAGGTCCTGCTATCCCAGCTAGGATCTCTTTCCCGAAGCCCTCCTAGCCTGAAGGACGTCTCTCAAATCGCCCTTCTGGCCGGAGGACTTCTGCTGAGAACGTTTCCTCTGTTGCCAAGCTCCCGAAGGAGGGGCTCTAGAGGCAACGCTCTCTTTTTGTTCCTGGCGGTATGAGGAGCTGGATGACGGCTGGGGCTGATCTTTGCCCCACCCTACTCGATTTGGGTTTGGATCGACGGGGGAGGAACTGCTGAAACGCCGCAGATTGCTTCTTTGCCTCCTGAAACCGGTCAACGACAGCCGCAACTGCGTTACCAAACAGGCCAGACGACGAAAGTGGCGCATCAAGGAGAAACGATTTATCCTTCTCCTTGATACCTGATAAATTCAGCCACAGATGTCTCTCCGTAGCTACCAAAGCTGCCATAGAGCGGCCGATAGCGCGGGCCGTCTCTTTAGTAGCACGGAGAGACAAATCTGTGGCTTTACGCAGTTCAGCAATGTCTTCGGGTGTCGGTCCATCCCCCTCATCCAAATCTTTCAGGAGGTCAGCCTGGTATGCCTGCAAAATAGCCATCGAATGCAGGCATGAACCAGCGCGACCTGCCGCCATATAAGCCCTTCCAACCAATGCAGAAGTGTCTCTGCACGGTTTACTGGGCAGCGCCGGGGTTTTAAGGGAAGATGCAGCTTCAGGAGAGAGGTAACCCGCGAGTGCCTCCTCCACCTTAGGCATCTTCCCATAACCCAAATCTCTTGCCCCTAACACATTACTATAATCTACAGCTGCTGGATTATAGACACGGGACGAATGGGGTTTTTCCCACGATCTCAAAATTTCCTTATGGAGATCGGGAAAAAAAGGTAAACCCCGGCGCTGAGGTTGTGATCTGTGCTGCAGGAAACGCTCATCTAATTTACTCCTTATTTGCGTTCCCTGCTCATCTTGTGGCCAGCTAATATTGAGTCTGGCCACAGCACGCGTCACAACCTCTATCAGCTCCTCATACGCATGACCGTGAACCGGCGAGCTTAGTTCACGGTCATCCGCCTCGATGCTGAGCACATCCACTTCCTCGGAAGCAGAGAGCTCCAGCATCGGGCCCTGATCGCGGGCAGAAGAAGCCGCATCGCGGGCTTCTGCACCACAAACAGGGACCTCAGGATCCTCAGATGAAGAATGAGAAAGTGCCGCGGCAGTCTCATTCTCATCTGCAAGATCCTTTTGCGAACCCCACGAGCTCAATCGCCGCGCCGCCTCAACGGACGCGGGACCAGACCCGTGGGGAGCGCGAGCTTGATCATTTTCATCAAAACACTCAATACGGGAGCGCAGCACTCTTAATGATAGTGCTTCACAGTCGCCGCAAGCAGCCCCCTCGAGAGCTGCCCGGGCGTGCTGCGCTCCCAAACAGATCACACACAGCTGATGCGTGTCCCCACCCGTGATGTATCTTGGGCAGGGGTGCACACACCGCCTGAACTGTTCACTCGCCATGATATATTATATATATATATGCTTTCTCACAGACAAACAACACCAAATAGGACGTAACACAACAGAGAGCGCTTGCTGAAGAGCTAAAGCTGATATGTGTGTGTATCAGCGTCACTTTTATGCATCCGGTTATGCCGTCACATGTTACGTCATGACGCAACACCAATCAGGATTGGATTAGTTTCATTCATACTTCAGAGGCGCACGCTAAGGGAGCGTCCCCAAAGAGTCGTTTCACGACGCAGTGCGAGTTCCCTCAAAAGGGAACAGCTTTTAATGAGGTCTATTTTGTATGTTCTTCAAAACAGAAATCTTTTATTGGAATGCAAATGGTAAGCTTGCCAGCACTACTTCCAAACATTTATCAGGTGAGCAGAAGAATTCTTTCAGAGATAACTGATCACTCTGCTCAAGACAGGTCTAATCCGACCCTGAAACACGGAGACTTTCTTCATGTTGCACTTCGATTACTCTAGTGCTTGACAAAAGTTTATATCTGGGAAATCCAGCACTTCTGGAAGCCAGCATCTTTTCCTAGACAGTGCCGTCGCAGGTGGGGTGCGGGCCCTGTGCGAACTTGAAATGCCAGGCCCTCTTTGATGTGGATGCTCAATTGCGCATGAATAACAGTCACACGGACGTAGCTGTTCTAGTTCTATTGCACGCATAATCTCGCTGCAATACGTTTTTATCAAGTAGAATAATACAGCATAATCATGCACATAGTCTCAGCTATGACTTTTTGCTATTTATTTCAGAGGGAAAAAAATCAACTGTGCAACAACGTTTTCGTGTGAATACATACATAGATCCGCCTATTTAACCAATGTGTATCTGAATGGTCCAGTGGTAGAACTTTCGCCTAGCGTATCTGAGGTTTTGGGTTCTAATCCGCTCTCGTATAGTTTTTTTTTTTTCGTATAGTTTTTTTCTCTCATCAAAACCGACTATGTTCATCAGTGGATGTATATCAAGAAGGGACACGTTTGTGTGCATTATGTTTTGTGATTTCACCAGAACGAATAGAGAGTATCCGCAACGGATTGAAGCGCGCGTCCGAGTGAAGAAAGTGCGGCGTGTGCGCGAGCCACACGAGAAAACACTGTATCCGCGTGATCGCAGCGGCAACGAGCACTTTGATCACTTGATTTAAAAAACACATTTCAGCGCTAGATCGTCTCTTATTTAAAAAACGAACGAAATGAATGCTCTGCCAGTTAACTGGAGATGTTTTATTTATTTGTAGAATTGGTACAGTCAAACAAATGTATGTACTTCGTACAAAAATGTACAACGCGAGATGTTTTAAAAAGTGGTGGGGACAAGAAAAAAAACAAAAAAACGGCAGGTTTGCGAGGCCCCCTAGTGGCGCGAGGCCCTGTGCGGTTGCACAGTTCGCACAGTCTATGCGACGGCTCTGTTCCTAGAGCTTTAATAAAATACTTTTAGTAGCACTCAGTTTGATCTGTTCCAAACAAAAGCTTTCTTAGCTTTGTGTGCATTCAAATACATGCCTGTTTTTCTACGCTCAAAGGATATACTACATATAAGACAGAGAATACTGTAACATAAAATGTAACACAAGAGCAGACAGTAATTGCTGACATCAGTGGTCATATTAATCTTAGTCAATGGTAATTTTACTGCACCTTACAAAGAACAATAGAGCCTTGAAAGAATTTCCTGTCCAGATTGGGGGAAATAAAAGCAGCCTTTTGCTGGCTTTGGCCTTAATTTATGCATTTTAATTCTGTTTTTGGCAAAGCTTTTGTTTTTCTGCTCTCACCATTCTCTCTTCTCAATTGTATTTTGCATAAATACATCACTGTCCACTAAAAGAAAGCAAGCCATCCATCTTTCGCCGTCAACAAATTAATTCCACTGTGACAAATAAATAACTGATTTAGAATGGGGGAAAAAACATGCTTTATTTCAATATGGTTCTCTTTGTGTTTTAGTTTGTATTCCTCTTTCTAGGCATCTTTGCTGTTCTTTCGACTGAGATCTGCATGAAGATACGGAAGGCGGGAAAAAAGAGTGGGTTGGGGTATATAGATTGATTTATTCAGGAAGACAGGGTTGATATCAGGGACTTAAACTTTAATCAACACGCTTATAGAGTTCAGGACTCTCGCCCACACACACATACATTTCCCTGTGTTGCAGAACGAGTTCTTTCCAGTTGCACCACACACATTTTTGCATGCAATAGGAGAAAAAAGGCATAAAATAAAAGGCAATGATGTCAAGAACTGGACTTGTTACTGTGTACAGGCCCAACTATCATCAGAGCCATTAACATTAGCATCCTCCCACTTACTCACAAGTAGCATGGCCCTATTTTAACGATCTAAGTGCATGGTCTAAGGCCATGGTCTAAGGGTAGACGCAGATATTTCCCTGTGGTTTGGCCTCTCATTTACACGAAAATCCAGTTTTTATCACAGAAAACGATTATTTCTAAAAACTCCGACCAAAATGGAGATTTCTGATAACGCCGGTTATGTGTTGCCGTGTCAACTGGGAGAAACGGGGTTTTAGGTTCTCAAACGTCACATTATGCGCCAGAAAATGCTTAACGTCATGTGAGCGCCATAGGAAGTCGCTCGTGTTATTCGTTGTTGTCGATTCTGAGGATTCTGATTGGCTTGCATGGCTTTATTCTTCTCCCTACACTGCCGCCCATAGGTTTGGCATAGTTATGATGGCCCTCGACGGCGTATTTATGCGGGTTGATGTAAATGACAACTTTTTTGAAAACGATGTTGTGTGCACAATGTTATTATTGAAAACAGAGGGGGGGGGGGGAATATTTGTTTCTCTAAATACCCAGCTATGTGTAAATGTGACCTAAAGCGCACTTAGGCCGTGTCCGAATCCAATTTTGCTAGTTTAACGACGGGAAAAATGGTTGGCGCACCCGGCGCATGGTCTAAAAGGGTTGTCCCTATTCTCTTAATGAGTCATTTTCAGAGTCTCACATCTTATTCCCTTTAAAAAACAGTTGCGTTCGCGCCATGGTGGACTGAAGGAAAAACTGAATGCTTTTCTAGCGAAGAAACGTACCTGCTCGTTCGCGAGGTTAAATCGCGCGAGTAGACTATCTACGGGACAAAGTGTACGTGCGTTGTGGACCCGCCTATAGGCGCACATTACTAGCACCTAGAAATAACGGCTCTTAAATAACTAACGTTAGTAATGTGCGCCTATAGGCGCAATATTTTTTTTGTCCATTTCAGTTGCCTCAAAAATGGCAACGCGCCAACAATGTACCTGAACACACCTCGTTCCCAGACCCATGGGCGCACAAATGGGCGTCAAATACAAGGTGGTGGTGTGGCGCAATGGATAAGACACATGCCTTTGGTGTGAGAGACCCGGGTTCGAATCCACTGTGAGACACCAATGTGTCCCTGAGCAAGACACTTAACCCCTAGTTGCTCCAGAGGCGTGCGACCTCTGACATATATAGCAATTGTAAGTCGCTTTGGATAAAAGCGTCAGCTAAAAATTAATAAATGTAAATACATTTGCTATTTAAACAACGTGGCGCAGGACGTGAAAATAATAACTGCGTCGGGCTGAAACTAGCAAAAAACACTCGCCTGGCGCTGCATTGCACCGGGTGTGTGATAGGGCCTGCAAACATTTAAGTATAGTTTGTACATGCAGGTTGCACATGCACATTGAATTTGTTTTGCACTAATCTGTTGTTCCACTAGGTGGCAACACTGGCCCGGACCATTGTTTCACAGTTGAAAACAAAACTAAAGAGCAACAACAGAAAACAACAACAAAATACCTGAGACTGCAACAATAGATGCCCGCATTGGCAATCGCTTGTTTAGTTTAAACTTTAGTTTAAAAGAATACAAAGACATTTTTATCGGTCATAACTTCTGGCAAAAAATAGCATAGACACAGGACAAACATGAAACTTTCTAGAGTGCATGTGTTGACCGCCTGTGTTCACGCAGGCTATCAAATGGAGTACACTTTAAAAGGCTGCGCGTTCGACTGTATGCTTACGCTATAGTGTACGCATAAAAAAGTATACTTTGGGCTTAACAATCGCCTTCCACAGGCCGTAGCACTGCCACATACAGCAAACCATTCTAAAGCTACCGCAAGTTATTCTTTTAAACAACACACATAAAATGTATCTATCACCTGACAGATATCACTGAAATAGGTGTCTTGAGATATCGCACCTGTCTCTGTGACAGCCCTGGGCTCTATAAGCAGCCAAAAACAGAATGTGAACGCAGCTTGCATGTGTAAGAATAAGAAAATGTGGAGGTGTTTCTCTGCCAACTTCAACCAATAGTGTGATGGGCAGGTACTACCTGTTTAAAAAATGGAAGATGGTAGGAGTGTTTGGGAAACCTGTTTGGAAACAATTGGAAAGACCTGATTTAGTGTGTGTTCACACTTGGCAGGTTTGGTTGGATTAAAACAAACTCTCTTGCGATTGCTCTGTTAACGCGGTTAATTTGAATAAGTGTGGCAGCTGCCATCCAAACCCTGGTGCGCACCAAACATGCGGACCGAAACCCAGCTCTTCAGCTTCCAGACCAACACTGGTGCGGTTCGCATTGTTTTGGATGTTCGGTAAGTTCAGTTGCAAAATATACCTCTATAAGGCCGTTTTTCTCTGTTTTGTATCTTTAAGTTCTGTGTTAAAAATGACACGCTAAGTAAACCAGAACTAAAATCATTTTCTTTTTTGGTCCAGACCAATAGTCTAGAATTCAAGTTTTCTGGAATACTTTGATAGGGCAAATGCCAACTTTTTTTGTAATACATTTTTGTGTAAGTAATTCACAACAAGTTGGATAATTTGCAGTCAACTGGCCATAATTGAAAAAAGAAAACTTCAGGATGATGCAGACCCCTCTGCTTCTGGGATTATTTTGCAATAATGACTGTCTGACTGTATTTTATGCATTGCTTAGACTATATATATATATTTATTTATTTATTTATTTTAACTAAAAGCAAGCTGACATTTTTTCATCCCTCATTTAAATCAGAGTTTTACCAGCTGCCAAGAACAAGTGTAAAGACTGCATGCATAAAGCCCCTATTATCTGAGGGATTGCATCTTTGGCTCGTTTGATTGAGCAAAGCAGCCTATTATGGAGTGTTACAAGTAAGGCTCAAGGAAGCTCAGCTAGCAGTTAGCCAATGCTACAGGAACGTTTATTTAATGCTTATGAAATATTCATGATGTTCTGAATGGAAGCGGATTACTGGTAATTTGTCTGTTAGAATGCCACACAGCTGCTTTTTAAGTTGCCATCTATTGAGTCAGAGGATGCATGGGAAGAATATATGCTTCACCTAGTACAACCAGATGTGGATAAAAGGAGTATAGGATGACCATACATCCATGTTTTTTGGGGGGGGTTTTTTACACTTTGTGTTAAAAAAAAAAGCCCACAAAGTGTACAATAGGTAGTACCATTTTTCAATACTGAATAATCCATGACATTAGACAACACTTCAGGAATTATATTATATTATATTATATTATATTATATTAATTGTTATTAATTATTTAATTTTTTTATGGTACCATGGTAGTTTTTAGCAACATGCCATGCAACTCTAGTGTGCAAAGTCGAGTAAATGTACTTTAGAGTTGTATGACAGAGTATGATGTACCGTACTTCGTCACATTTGCCATGCTGCCACGTAATTTTCTCCTTTTCTAATTCATTGAAAATGACACATTTCAATGATATACTGGTTGCTGAACTAGAAATGTTCACGGTTAAAAGAGAAAAGAGAATAATAAAGAAAGGAAGGATGGAGGACAAGTGCTAGTGGGCATTGGTGTGAGACAGATATGGAGGAAGAGAGAAAGAAAGAGAGCAGTCACAGAAATGTGCCTACAGCAGTACACATATAAAACAATGAGCTGTGATAGAGTCCAAGGACTCTGTCCAGAAATTGTGCCCCAGTGAGATAAAATGTCAAAGGTAAGGTCTCCAAAACCCACCCCACCCTCACCCTCACCCTCTCTCACTCTATCATTCTGTTTTTAGGGGTTCAAGCATGAAATGCTGAAACCCTATTGTAATTGTAAGGATTTGTAAAACTGATCGTGCAGGCCAAACCATAAGGCCTAGAGACTTGAAACCTGGCCAGATGGTAGGCCTCAATTTGGGGAGAACCTATCAGAGTATGACCCCGATTGGCCCATAGGTGGCGCTACAGCAACCAAAAATACAAAATCGCTCATAACTCTTAGACCGTTTGTCCTCAAGTGTCTTACGCCACTGTGTTCCCTGGCTCAAGGCGGACAAAATGTGTATCTCCAATTTTGTCAAATTTTGTCCAAAACCTACTTTTGCGAACTAGTCCCTGGTTTTTCGCCCGATCGGAATCAAACCAATCTAGGACAATTCTCTGGACTCTCTATCAATAATTATCGGAAAAAAGTTGAACTTTTGCATTTGGGTGGCTGTAACAGGATCATTTAGAAAAGGGGCGTGACAAAATACACTCAAAAGCCTTTAAATCCTAAAGGAAAACTCAGAACTTCACCAAAATTGATGAGCATATGTGACATAACTAGGGTTGGGTATCGTTTCATTTTTAGCGATTCCGGTTCCGATTCCGATTCTGCTTATCGAATCCGGTTCTTATCGATTCTTGTTTCCGAAAAAAGGGCAAATACTTGAAGAATAAATATTTCTACCTTTTATTCTTGCCAATTTTAAGCAATAACCAATAAAATGGCTAAAGTGAAAGGAGTCTCTTCATATAAAGGTGTTGATTACATTATTACTCCAGTAGGTGGCAAAAATCGTGAATTATTTATTCAAGAAGACTTGAGAGATTCGTTAAAAAACGGTGAATCATTCATTAATTAAACAAGTATTTATGAAACACTGAATTAATTAGTGTTTGAATTAATTATTCAAACGATTTTTAAAAAAATAGACTATTAGACTAAACATGTTATTCTGAGTAGCTGTCTGATGTATGTAATCGTGATCTCCATTTTAAACAAAAAAAAATTTTAAGCCACATAGATTCCTGAATTAGGGACCGTTCACATATCGCGTCTAAAAATGTATGGGAAAGCACGGCCGCGCCGCTTTCTCCTTCTTTCCACAAACGCATGCGCTCCCGTGGCGTCTGTCGTTGCTATGCAACCATGAACTGCGCTCTCCATGATGACGACGAGGAAGTATCAGCAAAGGATTAATTGATTTATAGCCCTTGCATTAGCTTTACTAGGCTACTAGATATATTTATGGAGATGAGAAATAAAAACCCGCCCTGTTCAGCTATGATCAGCTGTTTGGCCGAGCTTTCGATGTTACAGAAAGGTCGGTTGTTTTTTGTCACGTGACCTGCGCACCGCTTGCGGCATTCTGAAAAATGTAGATGTTTTCATCTCGCTGACGCATAGGCGCGCCTGCAAAAACGAGCGCCACGCACCGCATGGTCGTCGCGCCCACGTCGCTTCTATTATGAACGTGCTTGCCGCGAATAACGAATTTGCAACTGTCCCAAAGTCAGGAATCGATAAGAGGAATCGTAATGCGTGCGTCTTATCGAATTCCCAGTTTCTGGAAATTTGTTACCGGTTCTAAAATGGAACCGGTTCTCGATACCCAACCCTAGACATAACATTCTGAACAAGCATGCAACATTTTATGGAGATGTTTAAAAAACACATATTTCATTAGTAAATTGCCTTATCTGCTTAAAGGCCTTAAATGCTTGAACCCCGATAAATGCTGCTTGCAGCTTTAATTCTTTCTATTCCTTTCCATATTTAAAAATAGCAATTATATAATGTTCCTCTAATGCAATAAAAACAGGGGGAATGGAGGGGAGGGGGGAAAAGTTCGAGAGCAGAAGAACATGTACTAATGCTCGTGTAAGAGCAGTTTTAATTGATGTGAAGTGCACGTAATGGTAACCAGTGATTCAGGCAGAGTTAGGCAAACATAATTTATTTTGGAGTACGGGCTCTTTGAAATCATTTGAAATGGAAAGACCTCCTCATTACAGTAGACAAACACCCAACGTAATAATTTGCTTCAAAGCTGGATCAAAGAAAAAACTCACACACACACACATAAACACACACTTTCACATCATTGGTCCGTACTCTGTATTGTTCATTCCACTAAGTGATTTTATTATTCTAATGAACATTCCAGGCAAAGTGCAACAGAATTTAGTTCATTATGGAATCTATTATCATGGTCTCATTGGTTTGAGAAAAATCAGTTCCATACATTTAATGTACTGTAACTCTCTGAGAAGCTACTTTGAAATTGTTGCTTCTCAAGCTGCCCATTCAAAAAACAAAAAACAAAAAAAAATTAGATAGTTACACCACAAACAACTAATGCAAAGTAGTGAGCTACATTGAAGCTATTTAAAAGAAGGCCTGGGTGATCAGAGTACTGGCAACATGTGAGAAGTGTCTGTATGCAAGAAAAAGTGAATTAAAGATTAAAATATAGAAGTACTGGTGTGTACCAGCCCACTTCGAGCACTGATGACACACGATGACCTGGTGGGTAGAGTGAAATGTCTGAGAATGTATCTCGGTGTAATTTAAAATTGCATACATTATCATTATGTACATGAGCTTTGATTGCAATCTCTTTTGAGACGTCGAGTTCATTTGACTGTCATTATTAAGAAAATAGTTGCATTTACATTCCAATCATTCTCTCTCTCTATTGAGTGGATGTTGAGACAAGTACGTTTTCTTGGAACATTTGAGCACAGTTCTTATGAACCGGAGGAATTTTCATCCATTTTTTATTCAGCTTTATTTGTGGTTGTGCATCGCACAATTTAAAAGCTAAGTTGCACAGAGGCAGGGAATTATTTATGACAGAATCACAAGCTTGTTGATAAGAGTTCAGGGGCCCATGACTTGACAAACTAACACAGTGGCGTCAAGTCAAAATTGTCACCCTAACACCTTCCGCTTCAGTAGGTGACAACAACGGTATACAGCAACTCTCCTTAGGTCACTCTACAGGAATAGATTAACTCCTATCTGAACTCTTTAGGATCTTTTTGGAATGTCATTAATACACTATTCTGAAATGTTACAAGATCACTTACTATGAGATTCCTGGATATCTCTTTAAGAATTGTGATCGATTTCTTTGACACTGCAAAGTAAACTCAGAAGTGCATTATTGTTCGAAAGTCTGAGGTCAGTAAGATCTCTCTCTCAAAAAAAAAAAAAAGTAGACACTTTATAGTTTTGAATGCTGCATCAAAAATGACTTTTTATAGTCATTTTTAAGTATTTTAAGTTCTTTCCGCTGCTATCAGAAAAAAAAATGTGAGTGAACATGCCGGCGCATTCATCAATCCAAAATGGTTAAAGAAATTATGCTTTTAGGATGCAGTCTGTAAATTGATAAAAAGACAAAAACTCGGCTAAGATCGTGTAGAGCCCTTTGAAGCTGCATTGAAACTGCAATTTGGACCTTCAACCCGTTGATAACCGTTGAAGTCCACTATATGGAGACAAATCCTGGAATGTTTTCCTCAAAAACCTTCATTTCTTTTCGAATGAAGAAAGAAAGACATGAATATCTTGGATGACGTGGGGGTGAGTAAATAAAAAAAAAAAAATTAAATTCTGAAGTGAACTAATCCTTTAATTTCCATACCTACCCCAAACCATAAACTGACCCATAAATGCACATTTAGGGCCCTATTTTAACGATCTGAAACGCAAGTGTCAAAGTGCAAAGCGCAAGTAACTTTGTGGGCGGGTTTGGCGCTGTTGCTATTTTCCCGGCGGGATAATGACTCTTGCGCCCGGCGCAAATCTAAAATGAGTTGGTCTGAAGTAGCTTCATTATTCATAGGTGTGGTTTGGGCGTAACGTGAAATAAACCAATCAGAGCGACATCTCACATTCCCTTTAAGAGCAGGCGCGCTTGTTCTAAAGCGGATTCCTATTATAACGGCGGATTTGCCAGGCGTTAAACAGGCGTATGATAATTTGGGTAAATGTGTAAGCTAGATGTATGCTTTTATAATAAAATATCTATCTATCTATCTATCTATCTATCTATCTATCTATCTATCTATCTATCTATCTATCTATCTATCTATCTATCTATCTATCTATCTATCGTAATAATGTATGATTTGCAAAAATGATAACTGCTGCATCTGTGTGTAGATGAGAGAATCAAAGTGTATGCGCGTTGTGCACACTACATTGATTATGGCCCAGCATGCGCCCTTAAAATAGCATATGAATAACATGCGCAACGCGCCACTGACTTTAAACAGTTTTTTTTTTCGGTCAGTGGCACAATTGTTTTCTAAACCTGTAAAATAGCATGAGGGAACGTTTGCGCCGTAACACGCCTCCTCTTTGCGCTGAACCGCCCCGGGGAGCGCAAGTGTATTTCTTAGTTAACCGACGTGCATCTGTGGAGGGAAAAGTCCGCTTTACACGGGTGCAAAATAGGAATGATACATGCGTCGGTGTACAAAGTCAATTGCGCTGGGTGCAAGATAGGGCCCTTAGTGTTAGTAGCACAATCCAATAGGTAGCATTATTAGTCAAGACCCCAGGTTGCTAAAATCACTCCTGGTACTGTGAACAGCAAAACAGAAGTGCCGCACTGCCTGCAAAAACACCGGGACGTGCAATGTTGTTTTTTTTAGACTGTTATAGTCAGGTAAACAATACATAGCAGTGTTACATCAAAGTTTGTTCATCAGTTCTGTGGAAACATGTGGCTGGTTCGCGACAGGCTTCAGTTCGCCTGGCAGAGAACAGGCTCTGGCTCCAGAACGTGAACCATTCTGGTGGAAATGGGGTATCTGTGTATTTATAGACCTGTGTTTGGTTCAGTCATCATTAATAAGTGTTCTGTTTACCATCTTTTTGTTCCCTGTCATATATATATATATATATATATATATATATAGCATATATTTTGAGTTTTGTTTTTATTAAAACTGCTTGCAAATAGATCTAGCACTTTCATTTATGCATTTTTGCAACTGCATGCTGACAATTACTCAAATGTGACCCTGGATCACAAAACCAGTCATGAGTCGCACAGGTATATTTGTGGCAATAGCCAACAAAACATTGTATGGGTCAAAATTATAGATTTTACTTTTATGCCAAAAATCATTAGGATATTAAGTAAAGATCATGTTCC
Source organism: Rutilus rutilus (assembly GCF_951802725.1). Classification (NCBI taxonomy): domain Eukaryota; kingdom Metazoa; phylum Chordata; class Actinopteri; order Cypriniformes; family Leuciscidae; genus Rutilus; species Rutilus rutilus. The sequence continues at coordinate 39,154,376 of NC_140210.1, read as the reverse complement.
ATGAAGATATTTTGTAAATTTCCCATCTTAAATATATAAAACGTTTATTTTTGTGAATGGATGCAGCACTATCGCCAATAGAAATGGACAACTTTAAAGGCGATTTTCTCAATATTTCGATTTTTCTGTACCCTCAGATTCCAGATTTTCAAATAGTTGTATCTCGGCCAAATATTGTCCTATCCTAACAAACCATACGTCAATGGAAAGATTATGTATTCAACTTTCAGGTGATGTATAAATCTCAATTTAAAAAAAAAAAATACACATAAGACTGGTTTTGTGGTCCAGGGTCACAAATGATCAAATAAATGCAGCCTTGGAGAGCACAGCCAACTTCTTTAAAAAATTACAGAAAAAACAATTCTTAAGCAATTTTTGGAACTTTGTATTGTAGCACTTGTCATATTACTGGAAGAAACTCGGATGTTGTCGCATTCTTCATTATTTGTAAGTCGCTTTGGATGAAAGCGTCTGCTAAATGTATAAATGTAAACATAGAAGGATGTCAGTTTCTCATGAGACTTTCCTTTCATAGACTTGTCCCAGAAACCCTAATGCCTAAAGGAAATATTTCTTCACACCCAGGCACGGATATGCTACAGTCAGCGTCTTTGAGGGAACTACTTTGCACTGATGACAGCAATAATGACTAAAATTTGCCACCTGTTTACCAGGGAGGCTTGTATATTTGCAGAGTTCTTGGCATCCAAGCTCGGCATCAAGTCAACCCATCTGGCACAGCGGCTGCTGACTAGTCTCTCTGAAACCTTACCACTAGCTTTTTAATTCTCACATATGTTTCAGAATATAGGAAGGATTATGACGCGTCCATGTTTTCTGTTGAGAGTTAAAGGTGCAACGGGGCATGGCTGGTTTGGAGAGAGATGTGACTGCTCACTTTTTAGCAGATGAATGCATTTAAATTGACAGACTTTTTGAAGCAAAAAAAAAAAAAACTCTCCATCTTCTTCCGCTTATTCTGAAGAAGAGAATGATTCTGAAATGAGAATGTCAATCCAACTGAAGCTGACTAGCAAGAAAATCATATTTCATGGATGTGAAGTCTATGGACTATTAAAAAATAAGTTTTTAGCCCTTCTGTTATCTCAGAGAAACATACATTAGTTTCATTCTTGAATGAATCACCACTTTGAACTAATCATTTGAGTAAATGATTTGAGTGAATGATTTAAACTTGCTTATTAAGACAGTCACTTGTTTTTTTCATTAATGAATTATAGCTGTAAACGAACTGTTTTAGTGAATGATTCAAGGCTCCCTTACTGTCAGCCGCTTGTTTTGTTCTTGAATAAATCTGTTGTGAACGAATCATTTGAGTAAATAATTGAATGATTCAATCATAAACACAATCGCTTGTTGAATGAATAAAAGTTGTGGACATACAGATTGAGGGAATTCAATGAGTGATTCAATGACTCACTCATAAAGAGTCACGTGTTTCCTTCTGGAATTAATCAATGTTGTGCATGAATCATTTGAGTGAATTATTCAATGGCTCACTCATAAAGACAGGCAAAAATTGGAATCACATACTCAACTGCTTTTATCAATTATTTATATGGCAGAAATAGTAAGAGTAATATGCAAGTATGTGATTTTAAGTTCAGCCATAGTTCTTTCAACTTTAAATCAAAGCTGTGAACGAATCGTTGAGTAAGTGATTGAGTCATTTATTTAGTCATTTATTTGTTTTGTAATAAAAGGTGAATTATTCAATGAATTAACAATCTTATTATGCCTGAACAAATCGCAGAAGTACTAAAAGTCAGAAAAAGAGCACTAGTGTAATATTCATAATATTCATTTTCAAATGCTTGTCGCTTGTCACTTCTTTTTTAACTTTTTAATGAATATAGAGACTTTTGCTATTTAAGCATTAAATAAAGGTCTCAAAATTTAAAATTAATTCAATCATTTTGGAACAATGGACATTTCTGTACATAATTCAGACTCACTGAATATTTAGCGACTTTGCAATGGCCTGAGAGATAGAAGAGAAACTGTATGTGAACTCATCCCCATCCCTCACATTACTAAAATAACCAGTAGAGGGTTAGTAAAACCCATCTATTATAGATCTGGCTTTAGATGCGAGACCTGCCAGTGCTTTCAAACGTTCCCTCATTTTCCACAGTGAGCAGTTGATGCCTCCTTTTTTACCCAGCCAAGAACTCCATTAAAAGTGATTTTTATCGCATGCCTTTTGTGACAAAAAAAAGTGAATGTTATTGAGAGTGGTGAATTGTGGCTTTTGAAAATATCAATAAACATCTCGCGGGGTCAATACTGACAGGAGAATTAAATGACAAGCACCCAATTAGCTTTGTCTCTCTGTGCCTTATGTGCCGCATAATCATTATGTCATTATACCTCTAAAGAGTACATGAGAGTTGCAGAAAAGCAATCAAACACCTGCCTCTCTGATGTTTTAGAGTGTTAGACATAAAAAAGATTACATTTGTGCCATCAATGTATGATCGTGAATCATCAAGTGTTTCCCTTTCACAATATTATGCCAGATTCCATTCATACCACTGCCATTCTGCAGTCTACATGAACCGTTAACAGCTTTCACACAAACTAAGGGAATCGATCTCTGACATCAAACACACTTTAGTGTGAAATCGCCCTAAGCCCATTCTTCAATAAATAAAAACCCTTCCATATATGAACAGAAACTACACCCCCTTGTGTTACCTGAGGTCCTCCACATTTGAGGTGGTCTTGTTGAGGATGTTCTTTTCTCGTCTAAGCTTCTTGATCTCTATTTTCAGGAGTCTGATATCCTCCAGTCTTTCGTTGTAATAAAGATCGCCCTTGTTCATGATGGACTGTTGAATTTTGATCTTTTCATACAGTAGTTTCAGCGCATCGTTTCTCTTCACCAGCTGTGTCCCCAGGAGGTCACGCTCACTTATCACCTTGATAATGAACACATAAACACATGTAACAATGAAAACACAAATGATGATAAAAGGCAACATTCTAAAAAAGTAGTAGTAGACATGTAGTCAATACCAAAACCTTGTTAATCTTGTCAGTAAATTAACATTGATTAAACATAATAAATTATATTGTTACATTCCTTTTATCAACTTGGTACCAAAGTTCTGGGCTGGGTTTCCCGAAACCTCCTTAACGCTACGTCGTTCTTAAGTTACACCTTAAGCTGTACCTTAACGTTAATACGTGTTTCCCGAAACGTTCTTAGTTAAGTATACCTATACGTTCGGAAGGTTGGTCTACTCTGGACCACTCTTAGCGTTACCTTATCACTGTTGCAGGTCTATATGAATACAGTTCTGAAGTTTTGAAACACCCAGACAGTGTTCAATTAGGCAAATTCAAGTGTTTTCATGCAAAGAATAAAATTGTCATTACACTGATTGTTGTTAGAATTTGAATTATATTATTATATATATTATTAATTTAATAAAAGAGCGCTTTTAAAGGCCAGTGAAAGCATAGGCTAACCTACTGTCAGTTAAGTCCTATTCGTTTTATATATTTTATATTTACATTTATAGGGGTAAGTCTGTGGTTTTAGTGCCGTCCGAATCCATAATATCAGTGTTTTTTCTCACCCAACCCGCGTAAAAATCCCTGGCCAAATTAATACCTACTGTTTTTTGACAAACAGGTCGTGTGGTAATTTAATTGCCGTTTGAATCCACATCTCTGAGTTTACAAGAAGAGATTCAAAATCCCCTGTTTAAATCCTTTTTGATCACTGCCGAGCACCGAGATGTAGGCCTACACTTTTATTACTGAAATGCTGGAAAGTATTTCCAAGAACAATATTTCATCGCAGCTCCACCTCAGCGAACAAAAATGGGAAAGAAAAGAAAGCACATAAAAATTTGAAATGGTTATTATGGCAGCAATATATGATACAATTTTAAAATATGTAGGCTAGGCTATTATAGGCTATTATAGTTTGGATTATTTTTTATAATATCCCACGATTCCTAATAAATGCAATTTCAACTATTTCTGAAGTGCTTCTTTTATAAAGAACACCGCTTTCTCACATAAACAGCCCCTGCACGAGAGAATAATTGATTCTCGAGCCATCGATATCAACCAATTCAGCACCATCGCCACGGACAGCGCCGGGTAACGTCGCACGTAAGAAGGTATATCTTAAGCAGCTTCCTAAGGTATGGTTCGGGGAACACGACTAGAAATGGTATACCTTCAGTTAAGTTATACCTTAAGAGTCTTCGTAGCGCGCTAAGAGACAACGTTATCGGGAAACCCAGCCCTGGCTTTTTTTTACACTTCTACTCACTCTTAAAAATAAAGGTTCCAAAGAACCAAAAGAACCACTTTTTTTCTTAGTGTAAAGAACATTTTAAAAACATTTGTTCATTATAAAGACATACTGTGAAGTTCACTATAAAGAACCTTTTGTGCGATGAAAAGGTTTGATGGATTTTAAAGGCATAGATGTGTATACGTAGATGCCACATTAGACACGTCGGTGCCCGCCATCTTGGAACGGTTAACTTGTCGTCACTCAAGTAAGAATCAATGATGACATAACATTGCATAGCTTCTGGTTGAGAAACCTCCGTCATTTATATTCCAGAAGAAATGGGATTACCTTTTACAGGTGAGAATGTGGTAGTTTGGGTTTTTGTATTTATTAACTTAATATTACAGGTTTTTCAACCTGGTAAACACTTTACAATAAGGTTCATTAGTTAACATTAGTTAATGTATTAACTAACATTAACTAACAATGAGCAATACATTTGTTACTATAGAAGTTAATCTTTTAGTTAATAAACATACAGCTGTTCATTGTTTGTTCATGTTAGCTCACAGTACATTAACTATAATGTTAACAAATACAATCTTTGATTTGAATAATGTATGAGTAAATGTTGAAATTAATATTAACTGAGATTAATAAAGGCTGTAGAAGTACTATTCATTCTTAGTTCATGTTAACTAAGGTAGTTAACTAATGTTAATTAATGAACCTTATTGTAAAGTGTTACCAATAACCTTTTAATGTTGAATTTGCTAACGCCTTCGTCTTGTTGTATTGTGTTAGTATAGCAAAATCATCTGCTGAAGTCTATTGCAGTTATAGATAAGCATGCATGCATCTAACTACGTTTGCAGACGCACAGTGAATTTCCTCTCCAGTGTTCACAGACCAACTCTGACCGGATGGCTAACGTATCTCGGCCCATAGAAACAGCCGCTGATGAGGCATCTTTGTATGGTTCAAGGTTCTTCATAGAATCATAGATGGCAATAAAGAACCTTTATTTTCAAGAGTGTACAAGATTCTGCGAGAAAACCATCAAAACCTACTTTCACCTCTGACTGAGGCAAGTTGAGAATGATATATTATATAAATAAAAGGCAGGCCTGTGTTTGTGTTTTCTGCAAAGATTTGATGACTCAGCAGTGCTAGTCTTTTCAGGATAATAGCCAAAAACGTCATGCAACATTACAAATGGTGGTGAAGGTTTGGGAAAATGTCTTATAAAGAAGTTTTAGGGTCGTTTGCTTGTAGATGTTTCTTCAGTGGTTTTAATAAAAAGTCAGGGGGGAAAAAAAATTATGGAAGGCCATGTGCAATAAATAAATGTAACATAATTTTTGCGTAACTGTTCACACCATATATACTGAAAGGATATTATTAAAATGGGATATTTAATTTCTGGCGAACAGCTATATGTGTATTGTATGGTATATGTTGCATGACATACAGTATTCAATTTGGTTTAGAGAGATCAGGGATGTACAGACGATGAAGATTTAAGAATATGAGCGTGGATAGCGAGAGGAATGTGGAAGCTGGTGTCAGCAGAGGCAATTTGGACAGAATGCCTTTTGAATTGGCTAACCTTTACCAAAGAACCAATATCAGCAATGTACAGCAGCAGATGTTAACATTACATTCACTTTATGATTTAGCAACGGATATTGATAGGTTTATGTATATCGCAGCCGCTCACTAGCCATTATTTTTAATAGAAAGGAGACGTAGGTCTGTTATCCAAGCATTAATGGCAAGGAAAGTCCCTTATACTTGGCAGCTGCCACGTATGAGGTGTTTATGGGTGTCTCTCCCTGATATCTGCTTCAAGGTCTTGATAAAGTGTGCCATTTATTTGTTGTTTAGAATCCAGTAGCTATTCCCGTAATTCCTTTGTCTCGTTCTGTCTAACCATACCACACCTTCTGTAAAGAATGATCGACTGTTACGTACGCGCCAGGTGACCTGTAAATGCGAAAAAGTTTTGAGAAATATTCCTTTTTTGAATTGCCTGAAAAACCACCTCATGTGAGCGTAAAAACTTTTTTGTAAAAACGTTTCCATTGGGCGTATTTTTAATTCGCAACATCAATTTGCGCAATCTGAAGGGAAACGCGGCTACTAAAAGTAATAGCATATTTTCCTTACACAATAAGTATATATGAGCGCATATACATATTAATCATTATTTAACAATAAATAATTATATAAATAAACAAATTTTCACAGCAAACAGTATTTAGCACAAATATTAAATTTGTTAAATCCTAAATAACATTAAGTTTTCATGGGGTACTTCACTGAACACATTTATCTGAAAGCTTAAACTAATCTTGTCATGAAAAGGGCAAAAAAATAAAAATCTACTGACTTTGATACATAAACATAAGATCAAAGTTTTTCAAAAATATTATTAATATTTTAAAACATCATTCTGCTTCACTGCTTTTTTTAAATAATAATAATAATTAAAGATTGTCTGAAAATGCTTTTTTATATTTTTTCAGCTTAATGAGGCTTTATTTTTTTCTTAACAGCATTTTCCAGACACCATCTAGACATTTGAAATATTAAGCCTCTAAAGAATATAAAAATACATTTAAAAACAATGAAAATATGTTCGTCATAAGATGTATATTTGAAGTTGCTATCTGTATGAAAAAAAAAACAAATTCATCACATCAGTGCCTACTATTTGAATTATTTGTCTGGTCAGCTGGTTAAACAAGTTCAACTGCTGACTTGGATCAGCAGCTCTAAATGTTTCAGAATGCCAAGACCAATTTAGACCTCCCCAGTGAGTCAATTTCCTCTCGATTTTTTTAAAGAGAGGTTGGCCCTGGCCCCACTGGACTTTCTCAGAAGTGAGACTCCAGATCTAATGACTTTTGAGTGAACCTAGATTACAGTCTCTTTCATCCTTAGCTTAAACGTTCTATTGAAGAAGGAACACAAGGACATGCAGACACAAGGACTCACAGAAACCTTCCACCTGTCTGTACCTGATCGAGCTCCCTTTTCTGATGGATCCTCTCAGCATCAGCCTCTGCTTTTTTCTTCAGTAGCGTGCGTCCGCTTGCCTCCTGTTTCTCAATTAACTGTTTCGTCTCTTGAGCCTGTTGCCTCATCTTCTTTAAATCAACCTGTAGGAAACAAGGCGATCGTGTTCATTTTTATACACAAGTTTATTTAACTTTATTTCGACAATTAGGTTGAAATTTATTTTAGCCAACAAAAACATTTCAGTTTGCAAAATGTTGTAAATCTTTATTAGAATTGGTTCATTGTAATTATGCATTTATGTTAGTCTCATATTGATTATTGCTGACAAAATCTATAAATCTTTTTGGAATTAAAAACTTCGGTAACTATAAGTAGTCTCAGCTCTTGGCTGAATGTCTGATGCATATGGCACACAAAATTGCAAACAATTCAGGAGTATAGAATTATATATATATAACTTTGTAACTACATGTCAACAGTCATTAGAATATTAGAAGACTTACTATCTGCTAACATTTTAACAGACATTCTACTGACTATAAATAACTTTTCAAGTACATGTCAACTTATTCTACTAACACTAACACTAACAAACTAATGAGCATTGGTGACATGTAGTTGTAAAGTTACTTATAGTTAGTAGAATGTCTAAAATGGACTATACCCACTTTTCCAGAAATAAAGTGTAACCCAATTTTCATCAGTAGCTTCATTGACATATTTAACACTGCCATTAGCATTCTGTCCTTAAAATTCAAGATTCAAATGCGCTTTACTGACATGACAAACAGGTTTACATTGGCACAGCATTAGTACACATTACACATACACGCACAATAGATGCTCTTTGTAGAGGTTTGCATAGGGACGATCGAATATGTCCCTGATTTATGTGAAGCGCATGAGGTTCAGAAGTGCAATTGTGTTTCCATCTCATTTTGTGTGCAGTAGGAGCACGGCACGTCCTCCTTCTGCAGTGAGGCCTGTCTGTGTCTAGCTTCTTTTGTGTCTTTAAACATTCAGGAGTTTAAGTTCAGGGTTGGTCACGGTAGTCAGGTATTCCTACTACATTTCATGGTGTATTCTATTCCAATTTCCTTCCTTTTGTTGTCATTTTTTGCCTAAAGTACAAAAGAAAACATGAAATAAAAATGGACTCTAATTACTCATCTAATAAATGCCTCTGTTTTTATTATGTGCAATTCATCAGTGCATGTTTGTTTTTATAGCCATTCATTAAAATGTAATCATTTTCTCTGCCTCTTAAAAAAGGTTTTGTTTTTTGCTGATGTAACCAAGGCAGAACAGGCAGGGGAAATAACTTTAACCAGTAATATTAAATCCTTCCCTTTTTTGCTGCCTGCATTTTTTGTCTCATTTAGTAAGTTCTGTTTTGTGTGTAGACCCCACATCAAGAGAGAGCAATATGCTCTATTACAGGTTCAATTAATTTAGTCTGATTCTGATTGGGATGTCAGATTTGATATTCCTTTTGTTGGCAAACAAAGCCATTTGTGCCTAATTCCTCACGCCATTCGACACATGATGTTTCAACCAAGTTCAATGTAGTTTTGTGCATGGTTGACAAGATGACAGCATATTAGATATCAATACAGTGAAATTTAACGATTTGATACCACTTGATACCACAGAAAAAACTATTATTGAACATAATCTTGCATACCTTTCAAAGTACAAAATAAACCTTTGTACTTCCTTTGGCCGTAGAATGAAGAATACCCAGGCATTAAGTTTGCACTTAATGCACGATCTCCTGCGTGTTCCTAGTTGGACACGCCGACTTTAAAATAAAATGCATCTCTCGAAGTAATTATTCAAGTAATAAAATTAATAAAATATAGCTGCAAGCAGCAATTAACGGGGTTCAAGTGTTTTAAGACCTTCATGCCTGCTGTTAAGGCCTAGTGTTTTAGTCAAGACCACCTAAACCGAGACCAAGTCAAGACCAAGACCAAGACAGGCCGAGACCGAGTCAAGACCAAGACCAGTGCAAGTCCCCACACTGCATGACACACATGAAATGGCCATTTTAAAACTCAAAGTTCCGTAAAAATGCTAATCTCGATGAGGTATTAATCTGGACACAGTCCATTGGGCCTATGTCTTAAATTAATGTGAATAACAGGTGGTGGAATATGTATCATACAGATCCATGCATTAAGTCTTGCGTAGTAGGCAAATTATTTTAAATATATTTTTCATTTACATGTTGGTACATATAGTGCAGCTTTAGTCTGCAATGGGGAAGGAAACCCTGTATTTGTGTTTTATTTTGATTACAGTTTGTAAATATCTCACATGTGGTTTGACTTATGTTTTTGGTTATCGCCCAGTTTGGATTGGGGGGATGTAAAAATATATATATATCTTGCATCACAATAAGTGTATTGTGATTGTCAAAACATTTTAGTAATTAAACAGAATTTTATTATGTTTAGTGACAACATGTTACAATGTTTACCCATTTCTGGTAAGCTACGTTTTTTTATTATTGCTTGACACAAATTTCACGATTTCAATTCAATTAAAGGGTTAGTTCACCCAAAAATGAAACTTCTGTCAGTAATTACTCACCCACATGTTGTTCCAACCCCGTAAGACCTTCGTTCATCTTTGGAACACAGATTAAGATATTTTTGATTAAATCTGATAGCTGGATCACTCCTCCATAGGCTTCTAAGACACTATAACTTGCTGGCCCAGAAAATGTATTTATTTATTAAACCAATAGTGAGCCTACGTGGTGACGTGCAACACAGACTCGAGGCCCAGAGAGAAGGAAATGAAAAGTGGAATAAAGTCGTTATTTTTAGTGCTGCACGATTAATCGTATCGCAATCGCAATCGCGATGTCAAGCCTACGCGATTATATGACGCAAAATGCTGCGATTTTATATTAAAACAAATTAGCGCTGTTAACGCACTTATTAATGCAAATGCTTTTAAACCATTCATGCGCGATAAGACATAAAAGAACGAGCTGCCTGTGAATGTCCTCCTGACACACACACACACACACACACAGATAGACGCGCGCCAGTATCAAGTTCTCTTTCGCGGTAGAACGAACAACACACATGTATGCCAAAATGAACGCGCTGCCTGTGAATGTCCTGACTGTGACAGACAGAAAGACTCGCGCTAATATCGTGCGTGCGCACAAAACAGCATGACAGAATACAGTCCTCTTTTGAGCTTGAACGAACAATAACACACACAATTATGCCAAAATGTCTTTTTGTCGAGTGTCTTCATAACATAAGAGTAGTCTTATGATGAACATGAAGAGTTGTGATGACTCGTGAAAGAATGAGGCGCGTGTGAGATCCGCGTCTCTGACAGCAGCTGGTCTTAAAGGGACAGTGCACAGTAGCCACTAATTATATCTGTCGCTAAAATTATTCTTTTATTTCTTTTTTTTACCCCTGACATGTATGGTTATATGTACTCTTGTATGTAAATTATGTTTTGTTCTTGTTAAAATGCAATAAAAAAAAAAAAATCTGTCGCTAAAGTTAATCAAAGCACAAAGGGAACAGGGAAAAACACTCACTGCTCTTGACTAAAGAACTTTTTTCTTTAGGCTGATTATCACTAATCTGTGTGTGCATTTATTTTCCTTTAGAACCAAGCAAGTTGACTCATGAAACCATTTGTTTATTATATCGCATATCGCAATCGTAATCGCAATATTGACCTCAATTATCGCAATATGACTTTTTCCCCAAATCGTGCAGCCCTTTTTTTGTTTGTTTTTGCGCACAAAAAGTATTCTCGTCGCTTTATAAATTTAAGATTGAGCCACTGGAGTCACTTGGACTATATTAACGATCTCTTTAATACATTTTCTGGGCCAGCAAGTTATAGTGTCTTAGAAGCCTATAGAGGACTGAGACAGCACTCAGATTTAATCAAAAATATCTTAATTTGTGTTCCGAAGATGAACGAAGGTCTTACGGGGTTGGAACAACATGAGGGTGAGTAATTACTGACAGAATTTTCATTTTTGGGTGAACTAACCCTTTAAATTCTTGTGATTTGATTCAATATTGACTTATTTGGATAAATATTAGGTACACAAGATAGGCGTTAATTTTTCTCAAGGAAAAAAAACATTTCCCCTAATGCTGTAAGCATACAGAGAGCCCTATCAGCTGGTAGCTCAGTATTATTTAAGGTTAAAAATAACTCGAATTAAATATAATGTGTTTTTTATTATAACAACTTTATTTAATGATATAATAAGTAAAATATAATAAATATGTAATATAGTAGCCTACACATATTTAGCAAAATACTCTCTATAGCTATTTTTTTCAAGCCAACTAACGTGCTATTATGGTCATTAAACGGCTTTCCTGAGGTAAATGTTATGACAGTGTTCTCCAGCTGTTTTACCTCTTTCCGAGGTTGAAAAACACTGATTGATCGATATTATGAATGAGGAATATACATTTCGGTAAGTTATACTGTATCTTTCAACATTGTCCATTCAAGTTTATTAAATAGTCCATTTAATAGTTTACTATTAGCTAGTAGGGATGATCGGTTCACATGCAGCTTGTAACTGAGGCACTAGGGATCTGTCACTCACATTTACAAGCGGCAAAACGGTATTTATTGTTTGAATTTAGTAATAGAATAGACAGAATCTGTGAGCTGATTTTTTTTTTATATTATAAGTAACCTGCTCTGTCTTGTCTGTCGGTGTCAATGTCCTCTTTGCTTCGCGATTTTTCTGTGCGTGAGAAAATGGATGTGTGGCGTGAGAGCGTGTGAAAAGTGTCAATTGCATGAGTCTCACGCTGAATGCGTGAGAGTTGGCAGCCCTGTAATGATTTTGTCTGAAATCTCCCCGACGACAGCCACGGTGGCGGCACAGCTTGCTCTCCTGTCTCCCGCGTTCACGTGTGTGGACTGTGTGTGCAGGGTAGGTAATTGCCACCGTAAAACAATCAGTAAAAACAAATAACATTTAAAATTAGACATGAGTCAAGCTCTTGGTCGGAAGTTTAACGTCTAATCACAGTAATGATGTTAACAAATAATTTCGTGATATGCCCTCAGTTGTGGTCTTGACCAGTCTTGAAATAAAATCCCGAGTCCTCTTCCTCTGAGACGAGACGAGACCGAGTAAAAATGTGGTCCATTCCGAGACGAGACCAAGACCTTTAAAAAGTGGTATAGAAAATATCTACTTCTGTCCATGAGTTATAGCCATTTTTGTAAAAGTGGCCACTGACATACAGCGATGGGAATAACGGCGTTATAAATAAACGGCGTTACTAACGGCGTTATTTTTTTCAGTAACGAGTAATCAAACTAATTACTGTTTCCTCCGTTACAACGCCGTTACCGTTACTGTCAATAAAATGCTGCGTTACTATAATTGAGCTCACTGAAGCGGTTTTCATCCGAGTAGGCTCTCTCTCAGCCATAGGAGCGGCAACGTTTTTTCTCTGGTGTGTGTGTGTTTATGAGGCGCCGGACTGGACAAAAGCGAGGTGGCGAACGCCGCGAACGCCGCGAGCGCGCTCAACAGTGAGACCGAGTACACGCTGTGATTACTATTGACCTAGAGAGTCCCGAGAATTGTGCCGTCGTGGTTTTAGCGAGGTTGAGCCAAAAACCTAGAACTAGTTCGCCAAAGTTTTTTTTTTAAATATTCTCCAATATTTAACGAACGATTCGACGGACAGCAGCGGTCTGATTCGCAACCCTTTACTCACGTGAAAAACGCGAAGGCGCCCCCCGGTGGCCGATTTCTTTCGAATTTCTCACAGGCCTCCAGGGCCGTAAGTCAAACGGGCCCAGCGAGTTTTGTTCCAATCGCCCTCCGTTAACCTCATAGCTGTTCGAACTTCATTGGTCGATGGCGGACATGTTTTTTGAGATACGTCAGTGAAGTAGTCAGAGCCATTTGTGATGTTTTTTCCTGTTATAGCGCCACGTCCTTTTTCACGTGACCACAGAATGAGCTCTTACATAGGAAATATCTCATTCTGTTCACGAGTTGTAGCCATTTTAGTAAAAGTGTCTCCTCCCACTTCGAACGTTGCGGCGGCGCTTAGGGACCATGAAGCAAAATGTCAACTTTTTTTGATAACTTTTGACAATCAGACTCCAGAGAATCTTGCTGCACTGGTTTGGTTACGATCGGGCTGCACGCTTGAACCCCTAATAAGTAGTCAAAAAATGACTTAAGTTATTTGCATATTATTGGCACAGGGTGACTCTTGGCTTTAATACATTAATATACATCCAACACTCTTTGACTTTAAGAAGCAGGAGGCCTGTAATTTAAATTAGCATTACATTTATTTCATTTAGACTTGATCATGTTTTCATGTTCGGTTTTAAATGGCTTATTAAAATGAACAATATAATCCAGCCAAACCATTGGTCACATTTTTTCTTTGTTGTTGGATTAATATTAATGACATAGTAATAGATGCTGACAGATCTGTTAGGCAGATCCCCCCTCCTCCTCCTCCTCCTCCTCCTCCTCCTCAACCCCTGTGCATATTCGCAAGATATAACCTGCTGTGCTTACACTAATAACTCGACAAGACAGGCATTTTGACCTAGGAGTCAGTATGTATGTCTGTCAGAAGTTGTGCAAGAGCTCAAAATGTTGCAGTAAATTTCCCTTGGTGGGAGGCTGTAGTAGTTCATCAAGACATTTGACTTCAAAATCCATCTCTGTCTCTCACCCTTTGACACTTCTTTGGTCGCCTGCGGGAAATGCAGAGGGGTAAACATATAGGTCTGCCAAGAAGGTAGGAAACAGACCAAAAAAAGTAGATGGGAAAGTTAAAAAAAGAGACAGAGGGTAGATAGGCGTGAGTGCTTTACACTTCATTTGATACCAGTCTTAACCTTGATCCCCTGAGAGAGAGGAAGAGAAAGCAAGAAAGGCAGAGTCAGGCTGTAGGAGCCTACTGCTGGTTGTCTTAAAGACCAAAGATCCTGTTCAACACCCAGCTCAGGTTCACTCCAAGAGCCCACACGCTACTAATGTCCCAAACGCTTCAATAGGCTCGTGATGATATGTATAATTTTTGCTTATCTTTTTTTAACTTGTTTTATTCTTGATATACAGTATAAAATTAGCATTAAAACTGTCACTTTTTCCATGCCTTCCCCATTTCTATTTGTTACTTTAATCCCTGTAGTTACAGATTTTAACGTTTTACACTTTTTTTTAAATTTCTATATAAAAATATTTAAATCCATTATAAAAAAATATATATTAATTGTCACTTATTTAAAAAAAAAAATCTTAACAAATAAGTAACCATTAAAACAATTATTTACTGTGTGAAAATCATTTCTATCAATTATAAAATAAAGGTTGTGGTCATTTCCATTTTTTTTTTTTTTTTTTTAAAGTTAGAATACTAGGTTATCAAGGAGCTTGGGATGAAATATGAGACATTTGATGTGTGAAAATAAAAAGTTGTAAAATAAAACAAATTAAATGTTTTAAGAGACTTCAGGGGGTGTTTTCTTATTCTGGAGCCTTGATGAAGTTTTCTGACGAAAAATGTTCGCTGACGACCTTTTTTTCCCTGACACGACACCCACGTCATTAAACGATAACTACATCAACACATGCAATATCGTTGACGAAAAAAGACAAAACCACTTGTTTTTGTCGAATAAAGGAGGAAACAACACATTACAGACTGTTTTTACGAGCGTTCATGCTTCCGGTTGCCAGATTTGATCTGAAAACACAGACAAGCTGGAGTTCAGCGATCTTCATTTGAGATTTTCTACTTAAATTAAAGTGTCATTCAGTCGGTCTGTGTTCTGTCACGAGCCGCTTGCGCTGTTTGTGCGATTAAATCTGCGAACAAAATGCAGGCTGATATCCAGCAGTGTTTTTAATGTTGATCATATTATACGAGCAAGAATGCTATGTTTCCCGAATATCCACACAATTTCAAATGTGACATTGATTTTATACAACAGTTCAACAAACAAAAGGCCAGGTTAACATTAAGTGATCATGTAGCCTACTACATTTAAAACAGTAATTGTCAGTAGGCTTATTGCTCTAATTTGCAACGAAACGCCACAGCAGAACTGCAACACACAGCGGTGATTCGAGAACAAATCTGTGGCTTTGAACGAATCGTGAGATTTAATGACCCGTTCATAAATACAGCCACTTGCTTCATTACTGAATAAATGAATGACTCGATGACTCACTCATAAAGACAGTGACTTACCGCCACCTACTGGCGATTTTAATTGAATATTTAAAGGGGTGGTATAATCCCCTTTTCACAAGATGTAAAATAAATCTCTGATGTCCCCAGAGTGTGTATGTGAAGTTTTAGCTCAAAATACCCCACAGATATTTTTATATAGCATGTTAAAGTTGTCACTTTTTGAGGGTGAGCAAAAACGCACCGTTTTTGTGTCTGTTCCTTTAAATGCAAATGAGCTGCTGCTCCCAGCACAGAGGGCGGAGCTACAACAGCTTGAAGGGGTGGTTCAGGATTTTCAACATCGGACCTCATTTTCAAGTGAGCCTGTTTGTCATTCATCAGTGGAGACCGTTTTCAAAAAAATTCATCCAGTCCTTACTTTTGGAGTTCGCTGGTGCTAGGCTAGCGCGAGTCAACGGTAGATGCGTTAGCCTGCCATTAAAAAGTTTTACCCACTCCACAGTACACCAAAAGCAAATAAATTATATAACGCCAGACTATCGATGTAAATGTCTGTTGAGAGAATAATGTTAGAATTCAAACTACACTTGCATCTCAATGATCGCATTACATTTACAGGAACTAGTTTCTCAGCAGTGGCGGAATTTTACTTTGCTCCGGTTAGTACTGCGCCGAAAAGTAAACACAGAAAAGAAGCGCACTACAGTCGGGACGTCTAGCTAGCTAGTAGTAGTCTCGGTTGCCTAGGTAACTTAATATCACTCCGCCGCTGCTGTAGACTGTGCTAATAAACACAGGGAACAAAGTATAACTATTGCAATGCGATGAAAGGGTAGTTTGATTTCTAACATTATTCTCTCAACAGACATTTATATCGGTAGTCTGGCGTTATAATTGATTTGCTTTTGATGTACTGTGGAGTGGGTAAAACTGTTTTTAATGGCAGGCTAACGCATCTACCGTTGACTCGCGCTAGCCTAGCACCAGCGAACTATCCAAAAGTAAGGACTGGATGAATTTTTTTGAAAACGGTCTCCACTGATGAATGACAAACAGGCTCACTTGAAAATGAGGTCCGATGTTGAAAATCCTGAACCACCCCTTTAAGTCCTTTTACCTCACATTAGCATATTCTATCTTGATAATCTATAAATCGTGTTCTGGGGGTGGGTTTATGTAAATTTTAGGGTTGGTTAACCCGGGAGGAATGTCGTGTAGTCCCTACCAGCCATTTGTTGTAGTCCTTAAAAAGCAATTTCTTAAAAGAAAATATCTCACTTTGCTTTGAACTTTGAGCATTGTAACTTTGCAGATGTTTTTTATGCTCAAACAGCAACATTACACACTAACTAAAGTTAAAAGAGTGCAATCGTAATCAACCACCCCTTTAAAAGTATCACCATCACTGCATATTTATTGAACATTGTTTTATTTAAAGCATTATTTATTTTATAAAGGTAAAAAAATGAACTGGAAAAATCGATTAAAGGGTGCAAATATTGTCCCTTAATGGAAAAGGAGGAGGGGGGTACGGCACTCTAAAAAATTGGAGAACCACTGAACTAGGGAAAAGGGATATGTAGAATTGCACAAGTGCTACTGCTAAAAATTGCAATGTCAATACAGCCTGTTACCTTGATTTTTCATAAGCTTAATTGAATTGGGCTAGAGAGAAAAATTATAATGACATTGTTTGTCTAAAGACTACATATAAAATAGCTACCAAAATGAATGTCAGTAACTGCAGTTTGACTAAAAGTAATGACTAAAAGTTGACAAAAAAATGCAATTACTTTTCGTCAACTAAAACTAGACTAAAACTATGAAAGACAAAGTGACTAAAATGTGACTAAGACCATTAAGCATTTTCGTCTGAAGATGAAGACTAAGACTAAATCAAAAATGGCTGCCAAAATGAACACTGGTTAACACTGAGCCGGGACCAAGTGCGAGAGGTCCTTTTAAAGGTCGTTCGTCGCAGCTCCCATTTACCGCGTAATGCCGATGAAATTTCAAAAAGCGCAGGACATCATTTAAACCCCGGCTGCATTCTTTACACATCATCACTTCCTTTTTACGAAATTAAATTCTGAAACTTTCTCCCCTCCTCTCTCGGTTTAGTGCTAAACATTTGCAGACAGTGTCTGGAGCATGTAATAAGATTTCTCCGAGATCGATGACGCCTCTCGGCATGCATAACAACCAGCTGGACGGGGCTTGTGCTGAGAGCAACCTCTCCCCTCATTACCCCCTGCCGTAGCCTCTCGTGATGAGAAAGTGCAGCCCATTCATTAACATGCTAATCAATTCTTATGAAGTGGCCTAATTGTTTTTTCATGGGGTGAGGGTTAGCCAGTAGACAGACTCCGCGCTGGCTGCTTCAAAGAACACAGGAGCTTCTTTCTTGGTGTGTTTGTCAAGGCTTGAGGTAATAAACAACAACAGGAAGAGCTGAAAGGTCAATGTCTTGGCACAATGGACTTTGTGTGTGGAGACAAGAGACCAGCAGGACAAAAGGGCATTGCTTCCTATGAAGCCGTCTGTAAGGCAACTCATCTTATAAACACTTGAAAATGCCCTTTAAAGGGATAGTTCACCAAAAAATGAAAATCACCATCATCATTACTCACCCTCCTGTCGTTCCAAAACCTGTATCACTTTCTTTCTTCTTCAGAACACAAAAGAAGCTATTTAGAAGAACGCTGCATGGGGTGCAAAAAATAAATAAATAAATGTTGCACAGCAGAAAAAAAGTTGTATAGGTTTGTCACGACATATTGAAGAGTAATGATTACCAAATATTAATTGTTGGGTGAACTATCCCTCTAAATGGTATTTCCAATTTTTGGGTGTACTATTATGTTAAAAATTACACTTTAAAAAAAAAAAGTTTACATTTATTTGCAAAACATACTCCAATAATCTTTCTTCAAAACTTAAAAAACTTAAAATAAATTGTTTACAGAGTAAGGAATATTTGGTCTATATATCATATTAATTCACTTTTGTCCATTTTACACCATTTTACACCATTTCAGTCTTTAAAAGTACCATTTTAGTTCCTGGTAATGAAAAATAACTAAAATGTTTGTCAAATTAACAGCTTGAAACTTTAACCAAATTTGCAAGCTTTTTGAAAAAAGTATAAACATTTATCAAGAATTCAACAAACACTAATTTTCTTCATTGTCTGCACAATATATGTTTTAATGTTTATGTTGTGGATATAGCTTAAAGGGGCCATATAATGCCATTTTTGTACAAGCTAATATGATTCTTTAGGGTCTAAATTAAAAGTTTGTAATATACTTTAATTAAAAATTCTCATTAGTATTGTAAGAAAACACTCATTTTACCTGGTCAAAAACAGCTCTGTTTTCAGCACGCCTTTTAAGTGCATGTGTCTTTAAATGATAATGAGCTTTGCTCACCCCACCCCTCTGTTCTGTGGGCGTTTTGCCACAACAACACACGTGGAGTGTTGCCTTGACAACAGTTGAGGGTATATTTTGAAGAATGGCAGCGGGAGTTTCTGAGGACACTCAGGTATCAATTTGAACCGGAGTCGGAAAACAGGACGTTTCTGAATGGTTGGTTAACATAATGTTGATCTATCTTTGTATGTACTGGCAGGGTAGAGTAGTGAGATAGGAACGCTATGTGTTTACTGATGTATACGTTAACGTTAGTTCATTGACAGATTGATGTTACAGCTAATGGTCATGAAAAACCTTTTTTCGGTAAATGTAGGCTTGTCCGTGATGCGTAACGTTATCTATGCAGTGTTAGGGCTGAAGCACTAACATTTTACTGATCTGTTTAAAAAATAACCAGTCTGTGAGACTATGACAGTCATTAGGCACATAAACAACACATACTCAGACAGGAGCTAATACATTTTTCAGTGTTCTCGTTTATAAAGCAGTCTGGTGAAATGATTCGCGCAAACATGAAAGCATTGACGTTGATCGTGGGGAATATTCCCTTCGAAAACAAAACTCCGCCACTGCGTCTTCAGCGGTTCGGATTTAGGAACATCAAAATGACTGCTGTGTTCCTTATTACACCCAAGAACAGAACACCACAATCGCTTAGACGCCATTCTGCTCCAGCGTATCAACAATGACCGCGCGGACTATGATGACAGCTCGCTCACGAGCGAGGGCGGGTCTGTGTTGAAATGCTGCTGTCAATCAACAATCGTGGGAGGGGCGTCCGACCGTGTGACGTCACACGGTCGAACGGCTTGATTTGAGAGAGGGGAAAACATATAAGAAGATTTGAAAAAAACACTGGATGGATTTTTATCATTTTATGATGATTGTGTACAGGCACTGCCAACACACATTTCAGTACAATCAACTTGTAAAAGTGCATGTACCATTATATGACCCCTTTAATAATCTCATATATAAGCAGGTCAGTTAACCGGTATTCAGTTAAAACAGGGAAATCGTTCTCTACACATTGTGAGCACTTTGTTTATATCCTGCAATGTTACTTTAAAAAAAAAGTGTTTTTTACATTTTCATCAACAGTGATTCCAGTGATTTTTGTTGATCAACAGTTTCAAAGTCATTTGATGTTGCGAGCGTTTGGGGTAAATTACATACATAGATTACTCTGATTTCAGAATGATTTCAAAGCAGTTATTTCAGAACTCAGCTCAGGGGGGAGAAAGAAATTATGAAGCAATAGTAAACCCATATATTTACTCTTCATTCTGTGTACAGATTAAAGCTTTACATGAATATGAGATAAATGTTTTTTTTTAAATCATTAAAGGTACACTATATAACTTTTGACCCTCCTGCGGTAAATACAACATTCAGTTCTGCGTTACTGTGCTGAATATGGTTATCCAATTGCTTATAAAACATTCACTTCTAGGCTTGAAAGTCACATCCAGTTTAGATGGAAAGAATCCCTTGTGTGGTGTAGGTAACATTAAAGGTGCAGTATGTAATATTGACAACTAGTGGTTGAAATGGGTACTGCAGTCCAAACTCAAAATGTTGGAAAGAGTTGACCCCGCCCCCTCCTCCTCAGACTTGACGATCACGCGGGTTTCTAGATTGAGGACACTCAACAGGAGTGAGCGAAATTGACAATGGAAAGTGTAGCACTTGTTTGGATTATACAGTAATTAATTAGTAATTAAGTAGTTTTTTCTGCTGCTTTATTATTATTATTATTATTATAATACAGATAATATTTGAATTCTATCAGAAGGACTAGGGATCGCTATGGAGACGGCGGGTTAGCATACGAAGTAACAGACAGACACAAGATTAATTTAGAAATATAATTGTTTAAATTTAATTTGGACGAAAAGTAGAAAGTCAATAAAATAAAATAAAATAAATGACAGAAACACAATAAACAATAAAACTGACTGCAAATTTCCACCTCGAGTGCACTCTTGTCGGTGTTTTCACATATATACCCACATAGTCAGTTCAACATTCAGGAAAAATAAAATAAATGAAACAGACAGAATATCACAAAAGAGTATAGGCTAATCTCTCTCTCAAAGGGATTTCAAGTGTCTCTCATGAAAAGTTAAATGTCTCTCAATTTTGGGTGATAGTTGACCATACACCCTCAAGAAGGAAAAGAAAAAGAAACAGTTCTTTAAATCAAGTTTGTCGTTCAATGCGGTTTCAGTGGAAACTCAAGGAAAGGATATCGGGCCTCCTCTCCACCACGCAATGTCTTCTTTTCTACAACTGGGTTGGCTCGCCATCAAACTCGCAGTCTACAGGATGTTACAGGAGGTCGTGCAGATCTTCACGAATCAAGAAGGAAGAAAGAAAAGAAAAAAACAAAGAAAAACACAGGAGAGAAAAAAACCTGGCCTGATCACAGACCAGAACATTCATTAAGTACATTTCAAAATAAGTTCCACATCTAAGATCCAGAATAACATCTAATACACAATTAAAATTTCTTCACGAACTAATATAATCACATTCGTTTACCTCTAAATCACTAGTTCTCTTTCATACAGACACGTAGCCAACAATGGTGACGCTGAACTCTGAAATGAACAAATAATAACCATGCGGTTCACTATGACCGCTCAAACTTAAGTAATTACATACTAGTACATACAAATATCTTTTTCTTCACAGAACTGCTTAACTAAGTTACCTTTATGATCGATTTTTTTCTTTTGCTCTCACTCGGGCGCACCTCGTGTGTGATCGTAAAATGGCGTCGATGAACTGCAATGTGCAATGGCCATGCGCTCTCACTCAGGCGCACCTCGTGCGTGATCGTTAAATGGCGTCAGTGAACTGCAATGTACAATGACCATGCGGTTCACTTTAGACATTTGTTACCACTCGGATCAAAATACAATTTTTAAAGAAAATAATCAGTCCACAGCAACTAATTTAATGTTTAGTAGCAGTAATTCTATCCTATTATGAAGGATTAGTCTTTTATTTTCATTAATTATGTGATACTGACTCACCAATAATGATTTATTCCTCTATTCAGTCGGCTTCTTGTTCAGAATGCATCAAATTAACTATATCTCAACTTCTCAATACTTTTTTTAAAAGATTTTTAACCTCAGATACATAAAATGGATCGCAACGGTGGGATTGCGTCTGCTCTTCTCAATCAAGCTTGTCTCTTCTGTCATCGCGCATGCTCGTCGACACATGACGTTACTGACAAGAGAGCTCTCATTGGTTGATCGCTGAGAATTTATTTTAGAATATATTCACATATTTTTCTTAATATTCTTAATCTTAATAATCTCTTATCGACTTTTATTAAGGGAAAATCATATAACTAAATTGTGTAAATTAAATATTAACTTTATTTAACCTGTGTTACATTCTCCCCTCCTAAATTCATGCAAGTCCCTTTGCATGTTCTGCTCGGCTGACTGGTGACCACACCGTGTAAACCATTAGGCAGCAAGGGAAGGACATTCAGAGTTTCATCTCCACCAAGAGATTTAACAAAAGCTGAATTCAGACCTTGGAACAAAGATTGGACCACATATATTAATGGGTTTCCTGGCTGAAAATAAGTAAGTCGCTCTGGTTCTCCTCTCGGTCTAACGGAACGCCTCGGTAAGGTGTCTATCTCATCTTCTGATTGTTGTTCGGCTTTTTCACAAACACCTGAACTTTCAACAACACTGGTTACTTCAACTTCATCAACAGAACTGCCCATTACGGCTTCGACTTGGCCCTGACCAGGTAAATTACTCTGTCCAAGGGTGCCGGAAACATTAAGAGGTAAGTGCTCATCGAGTGTGTCGACAGGTAAGTATTCACCCGGTTTATCAACTGGTAAGGCTTCAACAAGTAAATTATTACTTTGGTCGCCCTGCAAGGTGTCGCCGATAGGGAAAGATTGTTCGGCCGAGTTATCAGTAGAATCAGCGTTCACTGTCTCTCTTTCCGTACAGATATCATGAACTGTAGAGAAATGTACTGTCTCTATACTTGGAGTATGGCTGTACTCGCAATACGAATTTCCTTCTTCGGAATCAGAGAGACAAGTGTCATCAATTAACGGAACCTTAGGATTCTGTCGTGTTCGAGGTCTTGAGATGGATTCGTTTAGAGTGGGTGGTTCAACTTCGGAAGACAGTAAAAACCCACACGGGAGCAACATATCTCTGTGAAGAGTACGCAGAGGACCGTCCTTTCTCTCTGGACGAACAGTATAAACTGGCAATTCAGCTGCCTGACTCACCACAACATACACCTCAGACTCCCACTTGTCTGCTAACTTATGCTTCCCGCGTAGCCTAACGTTCTTCACCAACACTCGATCACCAATCTCCAAAGAGCAATAAGTTACAGATTTGTCAAACCTAGCTTTGTTTCTTTCTGCACTTTTTGACATACCACGTGACGCAAGCGAATAACTTTCTTTCAGATTGTTTTTTAGATGACTGACATACTCCGAATGAGACTGTCGTGGACCATCTTGATACGGCAACCCAAAAGCAAGGTCAACGGGTAACCTGGGTTGACGTCCAAACATCAATTCGTAGGGAGTGAACCCAGTGACCTCATGTTTCGTGCAGTTGTACGCATGAGCTAAAGGTTTTACGAAATCTCTCCAACGAACCTTGTCTTTTTCTTCTAAGGTACCCAACATACTGAGCAGGGTCCTATTAAAACGTTCGACAGGATTTCCCCTGGGATGATAAGGGGTTGTTCGGGTTTTCTTAATACCTGCCACCTCACAAAGCTCTTTGATGGTGCGCGATTCAAAATCTCGGCCCTGATCGCTATGAAGACGCTCGGGGAACCCATAGTGCACAACAAAATTTTCCCAAAGACATTTCGCTACCGTTCTTGCCTTTTGGTTGGGTGTGGGGACTGCCACAGCATATTTGGTAAAGAAGTCAGTGATTACCAAGATGTCTCTCGTGTTACTTTTGTCTGGCTCTAATGAGAGAAAATCCATACAGACCAACTCTAAAGGTCTTGTGGCTTGGATATTAACCAACGGTGCAGCTTTTTGAGGCAATGATTTCCTCCTCACACAACGACCGCATGTCCTGATCTTTTGTTCTACCTCCGCAGCCATCTTCGGCCAGTAGAACCGAGACCTTACCAAGTCTAGAGTTCTCTCCACCCCCATATGACCCATACTGTCATGCAAACTGGTCAATACAGAGGGCCTCAGTTTCTCAGGTAGCACGAGTTGATAAGTAACTAATTCCTCTACCTGCCGTTTCCGGTAAAGCACCCCACTTTTTAACTCAAGACGGTTCCACTCTCTTAGAAAAAAAGGAAGATCTGGGAGTTCCCTCCTGACTGTTGGTGGAGGCTTTTCTCCCGACTCTAGGCAAGATACTACTTCCCGAATGACTGGATCTGCCCTTTGATCATCACCGAGGTTCCCTGACAGGTAAGATACAACAGGTAACCCCTCAAAATCACCTTCTTGTTCGTAACTATCAGGTACAGCATCAGGATAAAGTGCAAGAGATTCAACAAACGCAGCACCACACCCAACGTCCGTTGGCTGTCTGACCAGATGTTTCTCACATATAGCCTGAACTACTTCACTTGCGGTGTCACAAGAATCTGCAGCTTCCGTGAGATGATTCTGCATAAACTGTTGAATTCGTTCGTACTCTTTTTGAGATAAAGGATTTTCGGGCAACTGTTCCTGTGGTCGCCTTGATAGACCATCAGCATCAGCATTTAGCTTGCCTGCTCTGTACTGTAACTTAAAAGAAAAAGTGGAAAGGGCAGCAAGCCACCGGTAGCTAGTCGCATCTAGTCTCGCCGTGGTTAGAACATACGTTAGAGGGTTGCTGTCGGTAATGACGGTGAATTGGCTACCATACAGATAGTCTCTAAACTTTTCAGTTACTGCCCATTTAAGGGCAAGAAACTCAAGCTTGTGCGCCGGGTAATTGGACTCACTGCGGGACAACCCTCTACTTGCATATGCAATGACTCGCATCCTCCCTTCCTGTTCCTGATACAAGGCTGCTCCTAAACCCTTGGTGCTGGCATCTGTATGTAGGAAATAGGTAAGTTTAGGGTTTGCAAAGCCCAACACAGGCGCAGTAGTTAGTTTGTCGATAACAGACCGAAACGCTTCCTCACAAAGCGGCGTCCAACGGTTTCCGAACGACTCTTTAGGGTTATGGTATGGACCCTTACTCTCACTCCGTTTACCACCTTTCCTAGTCGGCGGATACCCTACAGTCAAGTCGGTGAGTGGTTTCACAACCCTAGAATAATCTTTAATAAATCGGCGGTAATACCCCGAAAAGCCCAAAAACGACCTTAACTCTTTAAGGTTTGTGGGACTCGGCCAGGTTTTTAAGGTTTGTACTTTCTCTGGATCGGTCTCTACTCCACGCTCTGACACTATGTGCCCTAAATAACGTACAGACGTCTGAAAAAACTTGCACTTTTCAGGGGCGAGTTTTAGCCCATACTCTCTGAGCCGAGAAAGAACTTTTAACAGCCGTCTTTCATGCTCTTCCAAAGTTTCAGAAAATATGATCAGATCGTCCAGGAAGACAAGTACTTCCCTGAGATTGATATCCTCCATACACTTCTCCATCAATCTCTGAAAAGTACTTGGGGCGTTAGTGACCCCCTGAGGCATGCGATTAAACTCCCAAAACCCCAGGGGGCAGACAAAGGCGGTTTTAGGTTTGTCTGCCTCTTCCACCTCTATCTGGTAATACCCAGATTTCAAGTCGAGAACGGAAAACCATTTTGATCCAGTTAAAGCGGAAAACGTCTCCTCGAGATTGGGTAATGCATATGCGTCTTTAACTGTTTGAAGATTTAACTTCCTATAGTCTATGCACAACCGTACATCTCCATTTTTCTTCCGCACCACTACAATAGGCGAAGAAAAAGACGACTCAGACTCTCGGATAACGTTACTCGCAAGAAGATCGCGCAGATGTTTGCGGACAGCTTCCAGATCTTGTGGATGAATAGGTCGCGCCCTATGTTTAAAGGGAGTTTCATCGTGCAGATGTATACGATGTTTCACCTTTTGTGTATGCCCAAAATCTAAATCGTGTTGGCTGAAAACGTCAGGCATTTCTCTGAGTTTTGCTGAAATGCGTTCCCGCCATTCTTGTGGCAATGGGGACTCACCGAAATTCAAGGCGAAATTAGAATCCTGAGTAGGCAAGTGCTTACTAACAGGGGAAACACTCGGCTGGGGGAGCACGGACTCAACTGCATGCAGCTCTGCTATTATGCATCTTGGGGGAATGGCTATATCGTGCTCGGTTTCGTTTTTTAGTACCACAGGTAACCAGACAGATTGACTAGAAGGAGTAAGTAAGCAGCGCTTCACAAACACACCACCAGGTAAAGAGGATTCAGACGGGTGTTCTACCACTACACACTTATCTATCCCACCGGGTACCGCAAGAGAGCCTTTCACCACGACAGTTTGACCAGCGGACATGACCTCCGGTATGTTGCCTCTTAATCTCACCTGACTCAGAACGCCACTCGTGTTCTGCTTTCGCCTCGTTTCAAGAGTTTTCAAAACCACTCTATACCCAAATAGAGATGGCTGGTGCTTCGGGGATACTGCCACTAACTGCTGCTCATAGAGGATGTCGAGAGTGTTTGTACCTATTAAGATCAAAGGCTGAGTGTGAGACTTTACATCTGGAACGACTAGAGCTACCGTGGCCACTTCAATAGTCGCACCCAAAAACTCCTCAGGGAAAGTGATGTCTACCTTTACGTAGCCTTCGTACGGAACGGAAAACCCATTGGCGCCTTCTACTTCCAAAATATCGTCAAAAGGGTTAATCGGGTGCTCTGAGAGGTGTCGTTCATAAAAAGACTTAGGCACAGTTGTGACCTGCGATCCAGTGTCGAGTAGACAATGACATTTCTTACCAGCTATGCTGACTTCGGCAACACATCTAGCACCAACTAAGCCCTTAGGTAGGTTTGCACTCTGCTTCCTAGGAGCTTGGCATTTCTTGAAGACACGATTTACAATGGGACCACTCGATTTAAGCTCAGTTCCTGTATGTCCCGCGACAGGAACTGCCTCGAGTTTAAATCTACGCTAGTGGAGGGATTCTGTGACTCCCACTGTAACTGTTTCTCCCTTAACAGCCTACGTTTAGTAGCGACAAGCTCGGGGTTTGGCTCAGAACTACAGGACGATGCAATGTGGCCATCCTCACCACATGTGAAACAGTACCACGGTCTAGGTCTATCAGTTGGCTTCTTATTGACCGGAACTACACTCGCAGCAGCCCCTGACTTCCTTTGGTCAGGTGGTGCAGGCCTTTTGACTACCTCTCGCGACGGAGTTCTCTTTGGATGTTTTGGTCGGACTGCAAGATTAGCTAACTGACTCTGCAACTTGACAATCTGCTTCTTTAACTCACGCGTTTCAGTTTCAAGAGGACTCACTCTAGGAGCTTCATCTTGTTCTAACTCAGCAGAAATCCACGCTTTCTGAGAGTGCATAAACGCTCTCTGCTTAGAAGACCCAAGGTGTTGCTTCATTCGAGTTGCTTTCGCAGTATGTCTATCCTCCTCTGTACGAAGCATAAGGAGAAGCTGTGCAAAGGAAGGAGGATTGTTTCGCTTTTGCTCTAGTCGTAGTTCGGCGATCAAGTCATTATCCCAGCAGCCCCTGCAAAACTGCTTTAGGAGATGCCTATCTGCCTCTGCTGGGACAATACCATCTCTTTTGACGGTTGCACTTAAAACTGACTGTAACCTGTACAGATAAGTAGATGGCCTTTCACCTGCATCCTGCAACGTGTTCATGAATTTCGCTAACAATTCGTCCCCGTCCTCCACAGCCCCGAAAGCGGAGTCCAACAGCTGGAGGTAAGCAGAAGGAGGAGATTCGGGATTCAGATGCTTTATAACATCCGCCGCAGGCGGCAAAAGACTGTCTAGTATTCGCCTAGACGCATGCAAATCGGACAAAGACGGATCTTTCAAAATGAATTCGACACTAGAACGCCAAATGTCGTAATCTACCTCGTTTCCAGGCCTAGGGCATTTTCCTGAAAACACTCTGAGCCTGGGCTGTATCTGCCCTTGAGCAACCACTTCACTGCTCCGCACAACATGCTCAACTACTAGCCTTTGGACCTCAGGCGGGTTGAGAAATTTGGACGACGTGCGAAGGGTCGGTTCAATCAAATTGATAGGAGTAGGTTGGGACGGTACATCATCTATCTGACTTGGTGGATTACGAATTGGGTCGAAATTCCCATCCGGAGATGCCCAATATGGTTTCTCACAGGTATTGTCACCAGTACTACCAGAAACGGCAGGCTCTGGTGGGAGGTCAGCACTCATTTGCGACAGCATTTCACTCAGTATAGACTCAAAGTTGTTTCCGCTCAGTTCTGCTATTTCTTTTAATCTGTCCAGGTAGGATTTTGTTATGCTACTACCAAGTTGCTGTGTAAACACACTGGCTAATGCTCTCACATCGCACTTAACACCTGGTTCGCTTGACAGCTGGTGAGTAAACGGCAATTTTGGTCCGAGTGATTGCAACGCTTGATTACTGTTGTACTCAACGATTACGTTTTGGTAGAACTCGGATTCTTTGTCATCGATGCGCACGGTTTTGGCAAATGACCCGTATCGTTTCAGAGCATCAAACAATTCGTCATCGCTCTCAGTGTCTGTTAAACCACTGACTATTACGGAGTTTGGGATAATAATCCCTTCAGCTTCAATAATCTCCATTATCGTCGCTTGCTTAAAAGCAAAAGAGAAAAAAGGAAAATCAAATGTGTAGCTGTTAGTTCTCTGCAACAGCGCCGTCTCCTGGCTGGCTCGCCAAAGTTTATGTAGCACTTGTTTGGATTATACAGTAATTAATTAGTAATTAAGTAGTTTTTTCTGCTGCTTTATTATTATTATTATTATTATAATACAGATAATATTTGAATTCTATCAGAAGGACTAGGGATCGCTATGGAGACGGCGGGTTAGCATACGAAGTAACAGACAGACACAAGATTAATTTAGAAATATAATTGTTTAAATTTAATTTGGACGAAAAGTAGAAAGTCAATAAAATAAAATAAAATAAATGACAGAAACACAATAAACAATAAAACTGACTGCAAATTTCCACCTCGAGTGCACTCTTGTCGGTGTTTTCACATATATACCCACATAGTCAGTTCAACATTCAGGAAAAATAAAATAAATGAAACAGACAGAATATCACAAAAGAGTATAGGCTAATCTCTCTCTCAAAGGGATTTCAAGTGTCTCTCATGAAAAGTTAAATGTCTCTCAATTTTGGGTGATAGTTGACCATACACCCTCAAGAAGGAAAAGAAAAAGAAACAGTTCTTTAAATCAAGTTTGTCGTTCAATGCGGTTTCAGTGGAAACTCAAGGAAAGGATATCGGGCCTCCTCTCCACCACGCAATGTCTTCTTTTCTACAACTGGGTTGGCTCGCCATCAAACTCGCAGTCTACAGGATGTTACAGGAGGTCGTGCAGATCTTCACGAATCAAGAAGGAAGAAAGAAAAGAAAAAAACAAAGAAAAACACAGGAGAGAAAAAAACCTGGCCTGATCACAGACCAGAACATTCATTAAGTACATTTCAAAATAAGTTCCACATCTAAGATCCAGAATAACATCTAATACACAATTAAAATTTCTTCACGAACTAATATAATCACATTCGTTTACCTCTAAATCACTAGTTCTCTTTCATACAGACACGTAGCCAACAATGGTGACGCTGAACTCTGAAATGAACAAATAATAACCATGCGGTTCACTATGACCGCTCAAACTTAAGTAATTACATACTAGTACATACAAATATCTTTTTCTTCACAGAACTGCTTAACTAAGTTACCTTTATGATCGATTTTTTTCTTTTGCTCTCACTCGGGCGCACCTCGTGTGTGATCGTAAAATGGCGTCGATGAACTGCAATGTGCAATGGCCATGCGCTCTCACTCAGGCGCACCTCGTGCGTGATCGTTAAATGGCGTCAGTGAACTGCAATGTACAATGACCATGCGGTTCACTTTAGACATTTGTTACCACTCGGATCAAAATACAATTTTTAAAGAAAATAATCAGTCCACAGCAACTAATTTAATGTTTAGTAGCAGTAATTCTATCCTATTATGAAGGATTAGTCTTTTATTTTCATTAATTATGTGATACTGACTCACCAATAATGATTTATTCCTCTATTCAGTCGGCTTCTTGTTCAGAATGCATCAAATTAACTATATCTCAACTTCTCAATACTTTTTTTAAAAGATTTTTAACCTCAGATACATAAAATGGATCGCAACGGTGGGATTGCGTCTGCTCTTCTCAATCAAGCTTGTCTCTTCTGTCATCGCGCATGCTCGTCGACACATGACGTTACTGACAAGAGAGCTCTCATTGGTTGATCGCTGAGAATTTATTTTAGAATATATTCACATATTTTTCTTAATATTCTTAATCTTAATAATCTCTTATCGACTTTTATTAAGGGAAAATCATATAACTAAATTGTGTAAATTAAATATTAACTTTATTTAACCTGTGTTACAAAAGCAAGGAGACTTACAACTGTAAGTTGATGAGTTGATTTATCCGCCTTTTAATATGCTTCCGTTTATAGAGATTATTAGATGGATGCTTTTTAGGTCGGATAGAATCTGCGATCTCTGACACATTTGTTTGTTAGCTTCAATCATCGCTGCAATATTCTGCGTTTTCCGCCAACTGGCAACCTGGGGTGTCAAAATACTATTGGGTAAATCACACAGACCAAAACAAAAACATACATTCCGACACGAAACGCACATTTCAAAGTAAAATAACTGGCTATAGCATTGTTTTTCAGATAAAGAGTATGTGAACTTAGTACAGTATGTTTCCTAAATATCTGCAAATATATTATGGTATTTTTATGCTTAAGTACAGTGAAAAAAAAACGGAAAAAAACGCACCTTTAAACATGGAATCATTACTGGTGTAGCAACGACCCCCATTTCCTGCAAGGGTTATGCTTTGACATTGACGCATTCTGACAGGATTAGCGGATACTGGGAGGTAAAATGTGAAGCCGAGAATGAATGCAATGACAGCTGCTCCATGGAAATGTAATGAACCCAGGTATGTCACCATTTACCGAAGGGTGATATTGACTTTCTGTCATAGGCATAATATTGCTGACAATTGTTAGATATGTAGGTTGGCTGACAGAGTGTATCTGACAAATTAATAACAGAGGTGACAATGACGGAGGTGCAAATCACCTTTTTTACCAGTCAGCCTGATGAAGTGAACGAAGCATGACCAAAAAGTTGTGTGTAATGCAAAACACTCAGATGTCTTCCAAGCATGTCTTCCAAGTTTTTTTCTTTTTCCATCATGAGTTCCTTGACATGCCAATGGTGAGGTTCAATCTGACTATAAAATATTATGTTATATAAATATTATGTTATAATATTGTGTTATAAGCTTCTGCAGAGCAAGTACAGGATTTGCTAATGTCAATTCATACACGACACGCTGCTGTGAGCAAGTAAGACATGCTGCTTTTGTACAAGCATACATGAATTACCTGTAGCAGATCTATACAGGTGGAGCTGGGGAAGATGCAGGGTTTCTGAAAGTGCGCTGCAAACTGCTACAGCCAAATATTTTAAAGTTGAGCAGCAAGCTTATTGGCTACTGATACAGCGGGAACCAATCAGCTGTGCCCTATAGAGAATGATGTAATTGCAAGCAGATTGAGTTAAGGTCCTTCACCAGCCGTCAGAAATTTGCTTAGTGAAGCAAGGTTTTGCTTAGATATTTACTTCAAATTTACCCCTATTCTAGTTTAAAATCTAGTTCTAGTTCATTATAGGTTCAAATAAAAATAAAACCCAGATTTTCGATGTATTCTCAGACTTTTCTCAGAATTACATATCAAATTCCAGTCACGAGAAGTTCAATAAGTCAATCACAAAATCTGCCCCAAGCTTGTCGAACAGAACCTTTTCCTTGCTTTCCATGTCCTCCTCCTTCACAGTTCATTACATACACAAACCCAAGACTAACTAAGAGACATCCCGTAAGAATATTAAATGAGATGTATTAAGGTTTTATGAGCAAATGGCATGTTCTCCTGCCTCCTTCCATCTGCATGTGGCCAAGAACTCTCACATTCTATGGCCTTCCATCTGAAGCCAGTGGCAAATGACACATAAGGAAAAAGCATGAAGTAAAGACTAAAAACAGAAATGACTGTTAACGACATGCTAAAAGGCTTCCAACCACTTAAAGCTCAATTACGTATTCATCAAAGCACAGAGAGTGCAACAGACTGGTGACATTTTTAGAAAAAATGAAACATGTGACTTCCTATGTTTGCAGTGTTCGGAAAGCTGCTTTGAAAGTGTCATGTCAAACTACAAGCTACTCCCAAAGTAGTTGAATTACAGTAAAGCTACTTCAGAGAATAGACACAGATAAAGAAAAGATGCTAACTGCACTGAAGCAATTTAAAGGGATAGTTCACCCAAAAATGAAAATTGTGGTGAAGAAGTGGTTGGAAGCTAGTTATTTTAGTCGATAAAGTTTTAAATGTGGATATTTTTCTTAAACAAATGCATCGCGTCACTTCAGAAGGACTTTATTAACCCCCCGGAGCCCTGTGGAGCACTTTTATCACGGATGGAAGCGCTTTGATGGACTTCCAAAAAAATATACCCATTCACTTCCATTATAAAGCTTGGAAGAGCCAGGACATTTTTAATATAACTCCGATTGTGTGCGTCTGACAGAAGAATGTCATATTCACCTAGGATGGCTTCAGGGTGAGTAAATCATGGGCTAATTTTCATTTTTGGGTGAACTATCCCTTTAAGTGGGCAATATTTTTGTTTTATTTATTGATTACATCATTTATATTTATTATATTTAACTGAATACAGCTAATAATCACATCAAAAATGTTACACTGCCATTCAATATTTTCTAATTTGCTCATTTAGTGCTTAAGAAACATTTGTCATTATAGTCAATGTTGTGCTGATTAACATAAATGTGGAATTGTGGAATAAATTTAAAAAGAACAGCATTTATTTAAAATGGAAACTTATAAATGTCTTTACTTTCACTTCTGATCAATTGATGCATACTTGCTGAGTAAAAGTATTAATTTGCCTTAACTTTTGGAAATGAATCTACAATAACTAAATATTTTGCTGCAAAAACATGTAACTATGACTTCTATGCAAGATCTCAAATTAATAAATCAGTTCATTTGAATGGTTCATGTAAATCATTTCGCAAGTGAGCCACTTGAACAAAATGAATCAGAATCCAATGCTACATGGAAAAAGTGGATAGTTTAGAAGTAAGTTGCAGCAGTTTAACTTTATACAGTACCACAATACTGCATATTTTTGTAAAAGCTAGACGACTAAATAGTTAAGGCAGTAATGCCAATACTTGTAGCTCCAAAAATGCTTGCAAGGTTTGAGAATGCAAAGCATGTCTTCATTCAGATGTTCTGGATCTTTCTTCCTCTTGTCAAAGAGGGAAACTGATGATGGTTTTGACTTGAGAAGTGATGGGAAACAGGAAGGAAAAGGCAGAAGGTAAAAGAAAGCAGGAGTAAATTGCAGCTCTGGGGCACCTGTATGCTTTTAGAGTACAAAAGGCAAAGGGTGAGACACAGGCTCACAAAAACCAAGAAAACAAATGAATGTAGGTGAAAGAAAGGAAATGCCAGAGAGAGTTACATAAGCCTGCAGTGAACTCCCTATCAATTTAAAGTTTTCTGCATCATGTCCCTGCGGCACCTCAAAACATGAAAGATTGCCTTTGTTCGTCATCTCTCTCTTTCGTTCTTTCTCTCTAGCTGTTTGTCGATCTTCTTTGCTCCGATTTCCTTTCCCATCAGTCTATTTAATTCCTTTTGCTCTTTATTTGTAAAGTGATGCCTGAAAATATTACACACGGATTACAGGAAAAATAAGTAAGGTTTTCATGTAACACTATTCATATGACAACATGACATATGCAGTGATTGAGCAGTTACAGCGATTAGAAGAGGCAATTACATGAAACGTGTTAATTGTGCATCTTCCTCTCGTTTTAGCAGAGGTGTCAAAAGTATTCACATTCATTACTCAGGTTAAAGTATAGATACCAGGGTTTAAAAAGACGTCTGTAGAAGTTGAAGTATCAACTCAAGCTTTTTACTCAAGTAAAAGTGTAAAAGTACTGGTTTCAAAACTACTTAAAGTATAAAAGTAAAAGTAAGGGGGAAAAATGCCATTAAGGACAAAAGCTTAGACCGCGCCACAGGGGCCTATAGTGCACAATCTCACCATCAGGCCATAATGACTAAATTGTTATATTAAAATGTTAATGTTGAAAAATTTGGGATGCACTAGGCTACCTATTTCAGCCGTATATATGCCCATTGAAAATAAACGCATTTTAGTACAATGCAAATACATTAAAGAACCATATATGTGACCCTGGATCACAAAACCAGTCATAAGTTGCACGGGTATATTTGTGGCAATAGCCAACAATACATTGTATGGGTCAAAATTATCGATTTTTCTTTTATGCCAAAAATCATTAGGATATTAAGTAAAGATCATGGTCCATGAAGATATTTGGTAAATTTCCTACCGTAAATATCAAACATTTATTTTTGTGAGTGAATGCAGCACAATCGCGAACATAAATGGACAACTTTAAAGGCCATTTTCTCAATGGTTTGATTTTTTGGCACCCTCAGATTCCAGATTTTCAAATAGGTGTATCTTGGCCAAATATTGCCCTATCATAACAAACCATACATCAATGGAAAGATTATTTATGCAGCTTTCAGGTGATGTATAAATCTCAAATTCAAAAAATGTACCCATGTGACTGGTTTTGTGGGCCAGGGTCACATATGTGTACTGCTGAGCATTAACGTGTTTCATGGAGCGGAAGATATGATGACTAGTTGCCTGTAAGTATTGTAATGGTGCACAGCGTTGCCAGATTGGGACGGTGATTTCCAGCACAAAATAAAGCTCACCAAAACCCACCCACTCCAAGAAAAAAACGCCCAAAATTTTACTGCCAAAATAATGTGATATAATTTTATTACCATGTCATTCAAGGTCATTCAATTGACCCTTCGCTAAGCCACGCCCGAAAACCGCCACAGGCCAATCGTGGCTTAGCAACCGTAACTAGGCGCGGGAGGTCTGGCAAGCTTTCGAGCGAGAGAAACATGCCGAAGCGTTGTGCGTATGGATTGTGCAAATCAGATACCCGGTATCCTAAAAGTTTGGACGGGGTGGTGGATTTTGTTCCCTTCCCGAAACCTAAAACCCAAGGGGAGAAATGCCGGGCGTCATCTTCATTATAAATATAGCGCTTTTAACAATGTAGATTGTTCCAAAGCAGCTTTACATTGATAATAGGAAATTTAAAGTAAAGTGTTTTGGCTTTATAGCAGCTCTAGAATAAAGTTATTGTCCAGCTCGTGGATCAAGCAGTGTGATTAAAGGCAAGACGGACGCTCACTGACATAATTTAACGTTACTTCAAAATATATTTCAGCATTTTGTTAATCGACGGCCAAACTAGTAACGTTACCCCAATCCGATCGCGACTCTCCCCGTGTCTAGTAAAAGTAAAATGTAGTTAGTAAAAGGAGGGAACATCAGGGGGCTTTGCCGGAGATCTCCAAGGAAAAGGTTGGTATGCAAACTTAATCAGTTCATAACAGTAAGTTAGTCACTTATGTGACCCACGACGTGTGAGCGGTAGCCTGGCGCACTAAAAATATAAGCGGGAGAATGTTATCATTGCAAAGTGGTCAGGCTAATGTCTTGTGTTTATTTCACAATACTTATGGATAAGCTGTTTGATTTATAAATATTAGAATATTTTCAAATTTCACTTACGCTGCTGTGCATGCACAAAGCTGTTCCTCAATTTGTGTGTTTCCCATTTGAATGATCAGCGTACGAGGCGGCTACTGCTTGCGCTTGGACCTAACGTTATAGGCTTTAGCTTAAATTTTGATGAAATTATTCTCTAATCGTTTGCATATTATGCCGTGGATATAGCCCTCGAATGCATACTGCAGTCTTGCTTTCTCATATTTTCACCTGTTCGCCAAAAATGACTAATTATCTCCTTAGGAATGTCTGAAACCGGTGCATACATACTGTAATAGACGTGCCAGACGCAAAAGCTTGACAGGCGTAGCAACAGTAACTAAGGAGGGCGGGGCTTAGCGAAGGGTCAATTGTATCTCCTTAAAACAAAATAACGATCATAAAATAAAATAAAAATAAATCAATTTTCCAGGAAACCGGATCAAAACAGGGCAATAATTAACCTAGAATTAACAAGATTAAGGATTAAGGATTAAGGAGAATTAGCAAATATGACTCAAATGTCGAGGTGGACACTGTCAAAACGGCAATCAAGAAATGAACCGATGACTTTAACCCTCGGAAGTACACATTGTCGAACATAACCTAGAATTTAGCAGTCAAAACTGATTCATCGTTGATTCAGCAGCTGTCAGGGACAAGTAGAGTGCATGCAGTCTGGACGGTGTAAAAGCTGCAGATATCTGGTTAGGCTAGTGTGCACATGACCATGGACAGGAGTCGTCCCATATTCGATTTCAATTCAAGTCATTCAACTGTGCTCTCCTCTCAGAGTTATATTCACCATCGAGTCATCTCCCACCACATGTGTACGTTTTTAGAGTTGCTCACTGTCTCACTCTTTACTGTAGATACAACTTACTGTATAGTATGTCACTTTGGCATTAGCGATCACTTGAATGTACAGTTCCAACTTATCGCGCTTGCCTGCTGATAGCTGATTGGCTAAAAGTGCGTGCTCGTCGGTGACATCAACACCAACGCCAGCTGACTCTGCATGGGCGTGTGTGTTTAGTAATGTCATGATGACTGATTTTATTGACTACATGCACACTTTAGTTTAGTTTTTTAACCAATTAGACTTTAAAATGTAGATGTTTGAAAACCGCCGAACTGACCCCAAACCAGCCCAAATTTTTTACCCGCACAATCAAATTCAAAACCGCCAAAAAGTAAAACTTTAGAGGCAGACGATGTAACCAATAGGGTGTCGGAATGGTATATGTTTATACTTCAAATTCACTCTATCCTGGATGGCGCGATTTATCTGGATTATTTATTTATTTTTTAACGATGACAAGCCGGAATGAAAACAAGTCGAAATTAAATGAGGCTATTTTTAAAATGTAAGGAGTAGAAAGTACAGATAATTGCGTGAAAATGTAAGCAGTAGAAGTAAAAAGTCAGCTGAAAAATAATTACTCCAGTAAAGTATAGCTACCCAAAATTTCTACTTAAGTAAGGTAACGAAGTATTTGTACTTCGTTACGACACCTTTGCATTATTTTTTTTTTTTGGTAGATCCCAATATTGCTATCTCATTCAGATAGCTAAAATGGCATTGCTAATGTTGTGTAAGCAATACTAAACCTGTGTCACACTTGATAACAACTGTTGTCCTGACACATTAAGTTAAACTCTGAACATCAGAATTTCTAAATTCCGAAAAGTGTTCCAATATCTTGTTCTCAAAAGACTTTCTTTTTGTCCTCTGATATAATATAGCAAGCTATTTACAGTAGTTGCTATATTTTTTTCACATAATTTTTTTTTTCACTTGTAACAAATGGATTGTAAATGAAAATTCACAATGACTACGCAAATAAAAATAATTCAAGTATGATAATTATACTTACAGAAATAGTTATAGTAAAGTTTAGAGTGAGCACACATTTCATTGATCAAAAGTGACAGTATGACATACATTGTTGCAAAAAATATCTATTTCAAATAAATGCTGTTCTTTTGTAGCCTGGCAACTCACCATAGACACGCTCAATCCGAGGGGCGGGATAAACGGCTGTCTTTCAAATTCACTCTGCATTCAATAGGACAGCGCTTCAACCAACCAGAGCGTTTTCCCAACAGCGGAGCTAACATTACTTGATAGATTCAACTTTTGCCATATCTGGCCGGCAAAACTACGAACACATCTTCCTTTTTTTAAGAATGACTTAAGTGCCGTTCTTTGCTCTTTTCTCAAAGAAAAACTTAACTCCAAGTCCTCCAGAGTCACGGCCAAAGCCGATTCGAAAGATGTTCGCCAGCAGCAGCCATTCTTTGTTTTCAAGTGGCAGGTAACCGTCGCAACTCTGTCGTCATTATGTTAAGCCCGCCCCGCCTACTCTATACACGACGTGATTGGCCTGACCCAATTTAGGTTTTTGCAGCTCGAAAGTCAATGGAGAGTTGCTAGACTGCCCTGGCTGCAAAATACATTTTGCTGCCGCTAGGGTGCGTCTAGATTTCTAGGCTAGTTCTTTTGTACTTTCTCTTCATCAAAGAATCTTGAAAAAAATATATATTTTACACACACAGCACACAGCATAATAATGACAAATGTTTCTTGAGCACCAAATCAGCAAATTGGAACTATTTCTAAAGAAATAGTGAAGACACTGAAAACTAGAGTAATGATCCTGAAGATTCAGTATTGCCATCACAGGAATAAATTACATTTTAAAATATAATACATTAAAAAAACAGTTAGTTTAAAATTTTACTGTATTTTTAATCAAATAAATGCACCCTTGGAGAGCACAAGAGACGAATACATTAAAACATCTTACCAACCTCAAAGTTGTACATTTTATTTATATTGTGAAAGTTCATTTCCACTGCAGGATGCACAGATCTTTATGACTCAGTCTTCATGATGATCAATTAGCTTCCTGTGTGGAAGGGTTGAATGTTTATCAAATGATCTTGCCTGATATTCTCATCCTCTGGAAGTAATTGCAAGTGCTCTTCTGTTCCTGATGACGACCGGTCTTTTTCTACTGTTCTCTGTGGCTTTCCGTTATTAGTACAGGAATCTAAACAGAGGGAGTGCTGAGCTCGGCTCAAACATGCCTCTTACTTTGATTAGCAAGGGTGAAGCATGCTCTCCAAAGATTACATTGATGTCTACCATGAGAGTGTCAGCATCTAGTTCACAGACTTTAGTTTGCTTTGTAAAGTTTCCCAACGTTTCAGTCTTCAGTGCATCTTTTGGTCTTCTCTCTCCCTCTTCTCTTTCATTGGGCGTCTTGCCTTTTCACTTCATGGTTCAAAGGAGAGGTGAACATCAGAGCCATCATGCTTCCTGATAACCAGTCGGGGCGCCAGACAGCACCTCCTGTGGCATGCTGGGTAAGCTGCTCAAGTTGGGTAGCTGCCCACCAGCCCTTGAGGCCCATTTTCTTTTATTAATGAATCTTTCTGTCTAGTTCCTTACACATGCACAAACCATATTTCACCCAAAATGAGCTTTTAAGGATCTTCAGCAGTCACCCAGGAGAGAATATTCAAGAGCATCCGACTATACGCTTCCCAAGGCAGTGTTTGGATTAATCAGAAAATACTGTCAGTTATCCGTGGATCTATTTAGTTCTGAGACAGCTCATAAGTCTGTGATCTGCAAGTCGAAATTTTCCACCCTTGTCATCCAGAACTCCACAACCCTCCACCCCATGTGTGGAGGAACCTTCCAGTCTGAAACCATCTGTTCGGACCACTGGTCCACACTCCTCTGAAACAATCTGTTCAGGCTGATGGACCGATTCCACTGTGCTCCAGATATTACCATAGAATGGATTCCAAAAGTCTGAGATTTTATGTTGGCTTCTTTGTTTAATATTTTTTTTATATTAAAATATATTTTAACACTAATGCATGACCCAAAAAACATGTATTGGATTCAGTGGTCTACTTTTTTGTCTTCCTCATCAGAGATTGTCTTATTATTGGAAGATGAGAGGGTCTGTGGCTGTTGCATTGGTTGCAGGCTTGCCTTCCAGTGGCTTTGCCCGATTCAAGTCTTGGGCTGTGTCTGAAGTCACCCCCTTAACCCTTAAATAGGCCACTACTTGAGGGGACAGCCATTTGTAGTGGACGTTATCGAGTGCACTCAATCCCACAATGAACCGCAAAAATGAGTGTACAACCAATATATGCTCAACGGCTAGAGAATACCCATAATGCACTGTGACGGTCACGCCAAATGAATTCCCGCGTCTCGCCAGAAGATTGCGCCCGCATAGCTGAATCATCCATCCATTTTCTAAACCACTGATCCAATGTCCAATTCATTACTACTGGAGATACCAGTTTGCTAGGTTTCGAATGATTATTAAACAGCAAGCACAAACTATGCAAAAGTGGCAGCCCTTTCAACACACTCAGACTCCGAATTCACTCCCACGTTTTCATTCAGTCCTTCAAGTGAAAGAACTATATTAGGACTATAGTGAAGTAATGTAGTGAATAGTGAATGAGGTGATGAGTTGAATCAGGTGTGTTAGTTAAAAGGGTCAAAATAATCCATATGCATTGCCTATGAAACTTTCATCTAAGACTTGGAATAGTGATAATACAAAAAATATATATTTTTCCTGAACCTATGACAACTATATAATTAACATTGCTGATTCTTACATACTTATGAAAAATACATTGAATATCAAGAAATTGTATTATTTAAATGAGAAATATTCTATGAATCACATCAGGTCACTTTGAACTACTTTATGCATACCAGTGTTCAAATAAACGAAATAAAAAGACACTTCATATATCTTGTTATATAAGGCCCATGGCGCATGTGTGCATTAGCTATGCTGCATGTAAATCTAAACTTTAGATCTGTTGCATCATTCAACCCTATAGGACTGCTGGTCAATCATTCACTCAGGCTTTCTCTCTCTTTGTTTGTCCTTTTCTCTGACTAACCCCCCATCCGACCACACCCCTCACTCTATATCTCAGAACAAGGTCATGTATAATTTACAACTCCAATAACCACCAAAAAACACTGCATATTCATTAAGTCTTTCATGTCAGATGATGAATTTGAAAGTGCGTAGAGTCAAAGCCCTCTCTGAACTCAGATTTATATTTCTGTCATAAAATATGGAGGGATCTTTTGTGTTTTCTTTTATATGTTTTTTTTTTTTGTGCCATCCTATTTGATATTCCATTATTATCCTTATTGAGGGTGATATTGAAAGCTTATGACAGGGAGAAGAAGAGACCTGCCATTGTATTTGATAAGCGCAAAGATCTGGAAAGTAATAATGAAAGGATTATGAAAAATATCTCCTCGAAGATGAATGCAAGGTTACTTTCCTAATGCTGTCTGGTCATGTCAGGAACCGCAAATGAGCACCTATGAAGACAGTGACCAGTCTGCATATAAAAATAAATAAATAATAATCACACTTTCAGCAAAAGTGAAAGATGGGTATTAATTAAATGAAATATTTGTATATTTCTATCAATGACAACTAAAAAGAGTTTAGCATGGCAATGTATATGACAATGTTAATGTATTAGCTCTTGGCGAAACAGATCTGCTACGCTGTTGCTCCTGTTGTTGCTGCTGCTAATGATGATATTAATTATTGCTGCTGCTGCAGAGCAAGTACAGAGACTTGCTACTGCCAATCCATACACATACACGCTGCTGTGAGCAAGTAAGACATACTGTTGGTACACAAATAGCATACATGAAATTACCCAAAGCAGATCTATACAGGTGGAGCTGGGGAAGGTGGAGGGTTTCAGAGGAACTCTGAAAGTGTGCTGAAATCTACTACAGCAAACACTGACCAACTATTTAAATGTTGAGCAGCAAGCTCATTGGCTGCAGATGCAACAGGAACCAATCAGCTTGTGCCATGTAGCTAACGATGTAATTGTCAGCAGGTTGCGTTAAGGACCCATTAGCCTGCACCATCTAGAGTTTCATGACAAAAGTGCTGTTAACGTATTACAGGTAAAACATCCAACTTTCCAAAAAAATCTAGTTGATAATAGTTTTGTAGTAGAGATTTGCTACATAGTATATATTTATATCAAATAAACCAGAATTTAATATAAATTATTTTTTAGACACAATCTGTCTGGTTTAGCCAATTACTTTTCCAGTTATTTTGTCTGGTTTTGCGACGGCAAAGAAAAAGTCCCTATAGAACCGCCTCCAAGGAACACAGTTTTTAGTTCCTGAATGAATCAGCTTTTTTGAACAAAGCAGTTCAATGAGTCAATGATTCACTCATGAAAATAGTCTATTGCTGCCACCTACTGGCATAACAATGCAATGCACAGTCTGCCAGTCTGTAAGGAAATGCAAACAAGCAGAGTGATACTTAGGGCCCTATCTTGCACCCAACGCAATTGACTTTGTACACCGACGCATGTATCATTCCTATTTTGCACCCGCGCACAGCGGACTTTTCCCTCCACAGACGTACGTCGGTAAACTAGGAAATACACTTGCGCTCCCCGGGGCGTGTTCCGGCGGAAACGGTCCCTGGTGCTATTTTGCAGGTTTAGAAAACAATTCCGCCACTGACCAGGAAAAACCTAGTCATCCGCGTTGCGCATGTTATTCATATGCTATTTTAAGGGCGCATGCTTGGCCATAATCAATGTAGCGTGTGCACAACGCACATACACTTTGATTCTCTCATCTACACAGAAGCAGCAGTTTTCATTTTTTCAAATCATACATTATTACAATAGATAGATAGATAGATAGATCTAGGCCTAAAGAAAGAAATCTAGCTTACACATTTACCCAAATTATCATACACCTGTTTAACCGAAGTTAATTTGGGTGTGTTTCTCCATCCCCATACAATGTCACTTCTCTGTGTTTTACGGCCCTGACGAGAACGTCGGTCTCCTCGGCTGTGAAGCGCTCCTTGCGTGCGCCTGGCAAATCCGCCGTTATAATAGCAATCCGTCATGGAACAAGCGCGCCTGCTCTTAAAGGGAATGTGAGATGTCGCTCTGATTGGTTTATTTCACGTTACGCCCAAACCACACCTATGAATA
Organism: Rutilus rutilus; assembly: GCF_951802725.1. Classification (NCBI taxonomy): domain Eukaryota; kingdom Metazoa; phylum Chordata; class Actinopteri; order Cypriniformes; family Leuciscidae; genus Rutilus; species Rutilus rutilus. The sequence goes on along the minus strand of NC_140210.1, from coordinate 39,111,415 downwards.
ATGAAGCTACTTCAGACCAACCCATTTTAGATTTGCGTCGGGCGCAAGAGTCATTTATCCCGCCGGTATAATAGCAACAGCGACTCAAGACCCGCCCACAAAGTTACTTGCGTTTCACGCTTGATACTTGCGTTTCAGATCGTTAAAATAGGGCCCAAAGAGTGAAAAGTCTCAGTGCTGTTGGGGTCATATATTGATCAGAGTACCAAAACTAACTGTTATATAAATATCAAAATCTTAAGATATATATAAAAAATTATAAAAGAATCTCTAAAAATACACAATGAACTCAATGAACAATGGTTAATTTTTACATAGTTGGAATGTTGGACAATTTAATGAGATATCCAAACATTTTTAAAATGACACAAAAAAAAAAACATTTGACTCTGAAATTGTGTGAAAATCCAAACTGGAATGACATTTTTAGTTTATGGTTTACATTCATGGTTTCCATGTCTGCACATTGCATTGTGTAGCCCGCTCACCATGCAATCTCATAGGACAAAAACTCCACTTCATAACTGTACATTAAATATGATTGGCTGAGACTGTCAAGTTGTGCGATAGTTTCACATTCAATGTGGACAGACAAATATTTTCACTGGAAACGTGTCACGCTTACTGAGGCCTATTAACATTAGACCTGTAGATAAACAGAAGAAAGAGGGCAAGACATGGTAGCTGAGAATAAAAAGAGTTACCTTGAGACATTCCCTCTCTCTCTCTAAGCGCTGGAACTCCTGGTGCTCCTTGTCTAAAGCCAACTCTTTTATGGTGATATCATCTTTCAGCTGATCAAACTCTCGGTTCATGTTCTTCACCTTGCGTTTCATCTCAGCATTCAGATCCTAAAAGTGAACGCAAGGAGGCGTGTGAGAGACAGACACAAAGACAGCTGGCCAGGCAGGCAGTCACACTCAAAACACACAAACGCACACATTCACAGGAAAAAAAGTGACAGAGCAGTAATGGATCATCAAGGAAAAGCTGACAACAAAGGACAGTCATTGATAGACATGAAAAATATATATTTGAGAAATCTTACACTTAACTTTTCTCAATGCAGTTTTCAAGGCTTCACTCATTTGTCTCCTAAAGACCAGTGCAGTGACAGTTACAGTGACAGAAAAGGTTTTTATATTGTTACAAAAAAATTCTGTTTCAAATCAGTGTTGTTTGTATCCCCTCAAAGAATCCTGAATAAAATATATTGGGGTTTCTACAAAATATTTTAATGAATATAAATATTATAAATATTAAGCAGCACAACTGTTTTCAACATTGATAATAATAAGAAATGTTTCTTGAGCTCCAAATCATCATATTATAATTATTTCTGAAGGATCAAGTGACACTGAAGACTGGAGTAATGATGCTGAAAATTTAGCTTTGCCATCACAGGAAATATTTATTCAGGAAACAGTTATTTGAAATCGTAAATATATTTTGCAGCATTTCTTTTTTTACTGTATATTTGATCAAATAAAAGCAGCCTTGGTGAGCATAAGATCTTACCAACCCCAAACTTTTGAACGGTGGTGTATTTCTTATTGATGCAGAACGTTTGACATGTCTCTAAAAAACAGGTTTTAGTTACATCACAGAAACAAACTATGATTTGCTTTTTTTAGAGAGCATTTGACTGGACAAAAATCTGTGTAGTACAGGATGAGTCATCAATATTTTGATCATATTTCTAGAAGAAAAATACTGTAATGTGTGTATATGCTAAAGGTTCGTTTTTAGGAGAAGATTCTAGCATATAGATTAGCTTCAAAGCTGATACACATGGACTAAAAGACGATACATTTTGATTTTATGGGGCCCTTAAAGGAGAACTCCGGTCAATTTTAACATTGAGCTCATTTTTTTGTACATTTGGAGTGCTGTCAGTACAGAGAACAACGACAAAAATCGGTGTTGCCTACACCGTGTTATCCTCGTTTTAAAATTTGCACCCTGTTGACTTCAATGGGGCAAGTTTTAAACCTGCTTTTAGCCTCTTAACATCCTTGATGTGTCATTACAAGTGCACAGGTCATGCGAGTGATTCCTTCTGAGTGAACGCGGGTGAATCTGACTGCAGTAGATGTGAAAGATATGAATAAAAATGATGTTTATTCAGCCAGCGCACATACCTGTATTTACATCCTGTTTTCGGTCGAAGTCCACAGTAGTCGATTGTCGAGTTCACGCGCGTGATCATAGGTACTAAACTTATTTACCCATTGAAGTCAACAGGGTGCAAATTTTAAAACGAGGATAACACGGTGTAGGCAACACCGATTTTTGTCGTTGTTCTCTGTACTGACAGCACTCCAAATGTACAAAAAAATGAGCTCAATGTTAAAATTGACCGGAGTTCTCCTTTAAGATATCAGTGAATTGACAAATAACTGGTTTCATGCCTGCTATTTAAACTTCTATTGAGGCCAGAAACATTATTTTTATGTAATGCTATTCCTTTAATTAACTTGCTCAATAAAAGTATCTTCAAACTGTTGCTCCACCGTGACAGTAGAGGACCTGAAAGAGAAAACCGGCCCCACTATAGAGCTCCTTGCGGCAATGCTGAGAATGCAACTTGTGTTGCCCTATGAATTGCATTCGGACACATTTGGAAACGCATTGATGCGTGAAAATGATTTTTGCGTAGCTGGAAGCATCAGCATTCATGTACTTTTGTAGAGTTTCAAGCCAAAATCCGCACAGCAGGATAGGTTACCTGCTATTTCCTACTTCTCACACATGGGGCGGATTCCTGGACAAAGATTAATGTTCACGCCAACTTCACACATGCTTCCGTGGGGCGTATTTCCAAAAGAAGTCTTCCCATGGATCTACTGGCCTCTATGTCTGCTCTCATGTTCATTGGGAGCAGATCTATAATATAAAGGTCTACACACACACACACACATTTTACCTTGGCCTCGATCAGGTTCTTGCTGAAGAGGTCCCTCTCTGTCCTGACATCCTCATAGAGATTCTGTTGCTGCTTCTGTTTTGTTTCAGCTTCTGCGATTCTCTTCTCATACTCAAATATCTGTATCTCCTTCAGTTTATTGTCCTCCATATTCTCAAGAACCTGTAAAGACAGACAAAGACAGTGGGGTTAGTCTGTAGCTCAGTTTAAAACCTAGTGAGTTGTCTGTTGCCTACATACAGTAGTATTCTAAAAAATCAAGATGTAAAATGAAATAATGTTTATTTTTTATTGTTTTTACTGAAGAACACATTCTGTAAGCTTTTTGGAATCACAAAATAAATTGTGGCTAATAAATATACCTATTATCAACACTCCTAGTTCCTAATAATAAATTATAGTTAATGTATGTTATAGGAGTTATTCGAATATTGTGTTGGACAGCGGGGGGGTTGAGTCAAAAAGATTGAGAACCACTGATTTAGATTGAATATCTTGAAAGTAAATTAGATTATTGCAATGAATTTTGGGATTACCTTATCCATGAAGGATAAGTGTGATACCCCCATAGATTTTGTACAAAACAGGGTATAATGCAAAGCAACATAATTTTGTTACCTGCTGTTTATTCATTGAGATGTTATGCAACCCTGCACTGATGAAAATTCAGACTCAGGATTGCCTTTACCCTTTTCCCAACCTTGTCATGTTTTGATTTCCTATCTTTAACTCAGATACATCCACATTAGGAGAAGTTTAGAGAACCAAACAAACAACTTGCCTTTATTGAATTTCACTGCGGTTTGAATAGTTGCCAATCCATGTTAACCTTTTCACTTGTGCATTTAGCAAAGAACAAAGTACACAGTTTCAAAGGAGTTCAGTGGAGTGAGCACATGTTTTATGGATGCAAGGGATTTTTAGACTAAATTGAAAGCAGAATGTGTCCAAGGCTATGCCATTCAAACTCACATGTGCTATATTCAGGGTTAAATTCCTCAATTTGAGACAATCTGACAATTGTGTTTCTAGAGATAAAGAAGGGTGCATGTGTCAGGCGAACCCACAGGTTGCAAACACTCAGCCCTTCTGCAAATAGTATGTATATTATCAACCAAAGCGTGATAAAATAACGCCAGTCACTGTAAATTCAACAACTCGCAATTCATAGTCAGCTCCAGGGCCTTATACATCAAACTTGTGAACACCATAGAGGTTTTCCATCATCTCCTCAATAAATCTTGCTAAATTCACTGATCTAAACCTGGCAAATGTCATCAGTTTTGTCCACTGGGTGATTTTGTGGAGCAAAATCCACAAGCAGAGGCATCAATCACGTCAGATGTCAAACAATCTAAAAAGTGAAGAGAGGAAATTGCGTTCCAGCGGCCGGATTCACGAAACATTATTATGAACAAATTTCTTCTTAACTTATTATTTAAGAATAAAATTACGAATAGTTTGTGTTCTCAAAAACCATGGTGGACAGTAACGAAGGATTTTTACTTTGTTACTGTACTTACAGGTAGGTATTTTTTTTTACTTTGGGAAAATTTAACTTCACTACATTCCAAAACATAATATTGTACTTTTTACTCCACTACATTTCATAATAACCTATCATTCCTCGTTATTTTGAACTGAAGAATGACGTGATAGCGGTGTCCGATTCGCGAACGAGCTTAGTCTTTCCATTTAACCCGTTAAATCGGCTTGCAAATTGCACTGAATGGTTCATTTGTGAATTGGACCAATCTGTTCTTGAGTCAACAACTCACTGATTCAAATGGTCCAATCAGAGCCAGTCTCCAGTTAACAATTTGCTTTTTGTCTGACTCAAAATGAGCCAAGAAAGGGATATCCTCCGAGCTTGAGTGCACGCGCACATTTATTTATTAATTTATGAATTTAAATATATGAGTTTAATATATATGAGTTTCAAATATATTAAGCATTACAACACATCGCCAAGTGCTGAACTCCCTGTTACAAGCCAGTCACCGACAAAAACAGTTTTTATCAAGTAATTTATCAAGAATTGCACTTCGGAACATTCTGACAAAGTTGAATGTTGTCAAAATGTTGTAACTTTTTTTAGAACCATCTTTACATACACGTCTACTAGTACATGAAAGCATGTGTCCTCTTCTATAGAAAGAAGGATTTCAGAATATATTCCAGAATCTATGAGCTCAAATGCCTCACCTCATTACATAGCTTCACTTTACTGCTCATTTAAGATCCTGAAAATAATATTTTTCATGTACATATATACTCTCTCATGCTCCCATTATTTAAAGGTCCATCATTTAGTCTTATTCAGTCTTATTATTGAGGAGTATCACCCTTAATGGTTTTCTATAAATAACATGCCTCTAATGATGGTGTAACATTGGTAAAATATAATGAGACAGTCTGGAGGAGGTTTGTGCTGGCCTTACAAACTGAACACCTACAGATTTGTGTTGAAATTAAATTGAAATCTGTAGGCCACTAGAGCAAGTTAACAGCTGGTTTCAAAATAACTGTGTAATACAATGCTGGTGTGTGAAAGAGGCAACAGATAATGGTGTAAATAAATGTTTAATATCACTCTGCGTTTATGGATTGTCTCAAAAACTTCTGTGCCAAGATGGCACATTTCAACTCTGAATGGGAACGCTAACTAATAGCTTTCCTCGGGCATTGTAGACCTACTTGTTTTGAACCATATTTCTTATTTCTAAATCAGGAGAATTTTTATTCTCTGCAAAGTACTACAGTGTGGAGTCAGATCTCAGGAGGCAATCTCAAAACCATCAGCTAAGAGCTTTTTCAACACGCGGCCTAACTAATGCTTACGGCTGAACATTTTTTACCTGGAATTAGATTATTAACTTTACACACACACAAAAAAAGTCTGTCTGAAAGAAATCAAATGTTAGCAATGCTGAATACATGAAAGCGGTGTTGTGTGTCTTAAATAGCCTCTGGTTCCAAGGAAACTGTGAAAACTGTTCCAAAATAAACACCCTCTGCAGTGCAACCATCATGCTCGCACTGTTTGCGTGTGTAAGACAGTATAATGTGAGCTATATAAAGATGCTGTGCATCCAGTATGTATCCTCAGTTAACATTCCGAAATATAATCGATTTCACGATTTGACTCCACAAACAATATCAAACTGAATTGAGCTGAATAATCACACTACTGTCTTCTGTAGCTTCTTAGCTGAACTCATTTCATAATTGATGAACTATGCGATATTGGCACTCTTATTGAACTAAATTTAATCAACATTGAACTGACATGAGCTGAATAATGATACGTTTATCTTCTGTTGAGCTGTTTTATTGCTGCATTGAATTTGTTTCATAATTGATGAAATTTGCAACATCAACAATGTCACTGAACTGAATTGAATCAGCAATGAACTAAACTGAGCTGAATAACGGCACTATTGTCTTCTGTAGAGCTGCTTTATAGCTGAATTGAACTCATCAATTGATGAACTTTGCAACATCAACCATGTCACTGAACTGAATTGAATCAGCATTGAACTGAATTGAGCTGAATAACGGCAGTATTGTCTTCTGTAGAGCTCCTTTATAGGTGAATTGAACTCATTAATTGTACTTTGCAACAGCAATGTCACTGAACTGAATTGAATTGAATCAGCATTGAACTAAACTGAGCTGAATAACAGCACTATTGTCTTCTATATAGCTCATTTATAGGTGAATTGAACTCATTAACTGATAAAATTTGCAACATCAACAATGTCACTGAACTGAATTGAATCAGCATTGAACTGAATTGAGCTGAATAACGGCACTATTGTCTTCTGTAGAGCTCCTTTATAGGTGAATTGAACTCATTAATTGTACTTTGCAACAGCAATGTCACTGAACTAAATTGAATTGAATCAGCATTGAACTAAACTGAGCTGAATAACAGCACTATTGTCTTCTGTAGAGCTCCTTTATAGGTGAATTGAACTCATTAACTGATGAAATTTCCAACATCAACAATGTCACTGAACTGAATTGAATCAGCATTGAACTAAACTGAGCTGAATAACGGCACTATTGTATTCTGTAGAGCTGCTTTTTAGGTGAATTGAACTCATTAACTGATGAAATTTGCAACATCAACCATGTCACTGAACTGAATTGAATCAGCATTGAACTGAATTGAGCTGAATAACGGCACTATTGTCTTCTGTAGAGCTCCTTTATAGGTGAATTGAACTCATTAATTGTACTTTGCAACAGCAATGTCACTGAACTAAATTGAATTGAATCAGCATTGAACTAAACTGAGCTGAATAACAGCACTATTGTCTTCTGTAGAGCTCCTTTATAGGTGAATTGAACTCATTAACTGATGAAATTTCCAACATCAACAATGTCACTGAACTGAATTGAATCAGCATTGAACTAAACTGAGCTGAATAACGGCACTATTGTATTCTGTAGAGCTGCTTTTTAGGTGAATTGAACTCATTAACTGATTAACTCTGCAACACTGACACTCATTGAACTAAATTGAATCAACATTGGACTACATTGAGCTAAATAATGACAGCTGTCTTCTTTAGAGCTGCTTTACAGCAGAAATTGAAGTCTTTTCATAATTGGTGAATTTTGTTTATTTCTGTGAAATTATTGAACTTAAATATACGAGCTTGATAAAAATGGTCATTCTAGAAGCAAATTTCAGATGGCACTTAGAGGCTTTTGCATCTGAACTCTTCATATATATTTATATATATATGCATGCACAAATTAACAGTAGGTTTGGAATGTGCAGGTGAAAATCCTGGCAATATTTTACAGTGTAGATCTTCAAAGGCACTGATGCACCTAGTTTACACAGAAACAGGAACACTATTATATGGAATATATTATGTCTAGTCTTATCTGTCTGAGACAGAAAGAGAGTTAGAGGATGTGCCTGGAGCTGAATGTAAACCTGAATCTTGCTGTTCATGGTGCAGTGCACTTACCCAACATAAAACCTGAGAAAACAAATGTCAGGGCAAATGCCAGGATGCTAGAGGGTGTGTCAACACCAAAAAGGATAGATTTTTCATGGACTACTGTTCAACACAATTTATTTATTATTTTAAATAATATTTAAATTGTGCTTATTTTAGCACAAAGGTATTTAACGACCACATAATGGTATGTAATTATAATTACCACCGCTTTCTAGAAAAAAAAAAAAAAAAAGTTTTAATCATAAGAACTGGTAATTTGAAAATAATAACTTGTTAGCAGGAGAAAACGCATTATATAACACTATTTGGTCAATCAATCATCTTAAAATACCTATTTTTGCATTTAATTCATTACTACAGGTACTTTTATAATTAAGTGATTGACGCATCAACTGAGAATAGCAGGTAATTTTCTTATGTTACCTTATAAGATCTATAATAAAAGGTAATGCTGAGATAATGAAGCAGACTTCAGAGTTGATTTAATAATGCTGTCATAATTTACTCACCCTGATGTTGTTCCAAACCTGAATGACTTTCTTTCTTCCATAGAATACAAAAGGAGTTATTAAGCAGAATGTTCACACTGGACAGCATATAGTAATTATGTTAATCATACACTCTTAGAAAAAAAAAGGTTCAGTAGGGTTCTATATAGAACCAAAGGGTTCTTGACTGAATTTTAAAAGCACTTTATTCCAAAAAACTGCCAAAATTTGCCCGAATTTCTAGTGATAAAGTATGTTTACAAGCTGTTTAATTACAAAATATTAAAATAAAATGAATTAATTAAAACTAAAGCCGTACAATGATCCTGATGGGAACACCTTAAAGGTTCTATATAGCTCCATACACACTGTAAAGTTTCATGAGTGAGTGAATCCCCTAAATTATCGTTCTATATGTACAGAACACGACTCACTTCAGAAACTGCGATGATTGACAGTGTGGTAACCACAGCAACTTTCCAGTGTCTTGTGTGTTTGTTATCCGTTATTTTGACCAAAGTAATATTACAGCGACACAAGACTCATTACTTTCTGTTCTGCGATTTTAACTAAAGTACCATCAACAGATGTGTGTTGTGTTTGTAAGGCTGCTTTGTAGAGCGCGCACTTGAAGTGTTGCCTTGTCCGCTTATTATAAGCGTTTTTGGGCTTGTTGTTTGAGCGTAAAGGGATAGTTCACCCAAAAATATAAATTCTGTCATTACGTACTCACCCTCAAGTTGTTCCAAACCTGTATTAGTTTCTTCTTCTGTTGAACACAAAAGAAGATATTTCCAATAATATTGGTAACCAGACAGTTGATGGTAGCCATTGACTTCCATAGTAAAAAAAAAAATTTCAACTATAATAGTCAATGGCTACCATCAGCTGTCTGGTTACCAATATTATTGGAAATATCTTCTTTTGTGTTCAACAGAAGAAGAAACTAATACAGGTTTGGAACAACTTGAGGGTGAGTAAATGATGACAAAATGTCATTTTTGGTGAACTATCCCTTTAAATCATAAAGCGATCTTGGAGTTAATAAAGTTGGCAGGTGGAGGTCACCATACTTTGGTCTTATTGTCAATATATAAAGCATTTGAATTCTTCTCAGGTTATTATGGGCTTGGTCTTGTTCACTTTTTTTTTTTTTTTTTTTTTTTTGATTTAGCCACACAAATGAGTCAAGGCTCGTAACTCTGTCCCTGTCCTTTTCTTCGGCACACATTCAGAAGAAAGACGTATCTCTGACGCTCTTTTAAATTCATAAATAACAACTACTAGTTGTTCAGTTCGATTCTGTATACACTGCGTAGAATTTTGTAATTCAGTTGTAGAATGCAGTTGTCACTCCTGTAAATTACTGAACTGTGTGTGTACAGAACAGGATTAAACTCTAAAAGGTGAACTGACAACCAAATTTAGCTGCGGTGTGTATGTGGCCTTTATGAAGCACCCTTTAAGATTCTATATAAAAACTTTTCTATATAAAGTTTACAGAATTTCATTTTTGGATGATTGTCCATTTATGAAATGAAGCTTAATGGCCATATAAAACGGGTTGAAGATCAGTCTTAATTAAACCAGTTCTTTAATTATCTTATTCATTGCACTCTTGACTCAACTTGATAGTTGCCTGCCTATTATAAACAAGTTTGCCCATAAGTGCCTAAACGTCACTGCCTTGAATTGTGTAAAGAGCGGCACACATGCATATGCACTGTTGCGATAGCAACAGTATTATAAAGTCATTAGTAAGACGACTCACACAAGCACACTGATTGAAGTACTACAGAATGAAGAAATGCCTTCAGGGATTACAAGAGAAAAACAACAGACTCTCAACTCTCACCAACTCTTAGAAAGAAAAAGAAATAAGGAGAGATTTAGACATTTTTTCACTCTTAGGCCTGAAACACACTGTATGAATGTACACATTTTAAGCTGTGCAAGTTAGATTTCATGTTTTGAAATGGGTTCAAATTCAATTCGCATTTCAGTGCATTGATGTGTTGCATTTGTGGTACTGCCACAAGGGACACAAGCTGTTTTCTTCTACTGATGTTCTATTTCCATAGTTTTAGAGACTCTTGCTGAGTTAGTTAAAGCTAGTTGTAAAGCTAGCTACCTGTATGGCACAGACATTTGAAGCTTACTCCATTCCTCCATTGAGGTGTGTTACTGCCACATTAACACAAGAATTGCATGTACGTGTTTACATCTGTCAACTGTCTTCTGACTGTCATCAGACAAACGGAGTTCCGATTCGGTGATATACCACTCAGAGAGGAAAGTACACGGATACGTTTTCTGGTATTTCTAGGCGTTGTATTTCATGTCACATTTTTGGCAACCTCAATTTCTCATAGCTAATGGAGTCTCATGAACATGCACATCGTGCAGAGAAGACCAACGGCCAATGGCAGAATTTCGTTAAATAACAACAGTTTCGTTTTGTTTTTCACTCAACCCTATTGTATACCCCCAGAACACTTGGAATATACTGTATTGGCAGGTGGACACATGTATCTCATGTGTCGCATGAGATCATTCTGTGATTTTTTTTTTTTAAACCTTGATGCTGGTCGCTATTCACCGCCACTATATGGACAGGGCGAGCGGGACATTTAAAAAAGATTATCGGTAACACTTTATAATAACTGCACGCTATTAATCATTAGTTAAGCATTAGTAAACAGTTAATTCATCATTTATAAAGCATTAGACATTAATAAGCAGTTTATAAATACAGTTATAAATGCTTTGTTCTTGATTTACAGTCATGGCCAAAAGTGTTGGCACCCCTGAAGTATGTCTCACAGAAAAGTATTGAAATTACACGTTTTGATATACACGTTTATTTTGTGTGTATTGGAATAACATACAAAAAACAGAGAAAAAAAGCTAATTTCACACAAAACTCCAAAAATGGGCTGGACAAAATTATTGGCACCCTTAACTTAATATTTGGTTGCACACCCTTTGGAAAAAATAACTGAAATCAATGGCTTCCTATAACCATCAATACGTTTCTTACACCTCTCACCCCGGAATTTTGGACCACTCTTCTTTTGCAAACTGCTCCAGGTCTCTCATATTGGAGGGGCGCCTTTTCCCAACAGCAATTTTAAGATCTCTCCACAGGTGTTCAATGGGATTTAGATCTTGGCTCATTGCTGGCCACTTCAGAACTCTCCAGCGCTTTGTTGCCATCCATTTCTGGGTGCTTTTTGAAGTATGTTTGGGGTCATTGTCCTGCCGGAAGACCCATGATCTCGGACGCAAACCCAGCTTTCTGACACTGGGCCCAACATTGCGACCCAAAATCCTATGGTAATCCTCAGATTTCATGATTCCTTGCACACAGTCAAGGCACCCAGTGCCAGAGGCAGCAAAACAACCCCAAAATATCATTGAACCTCCACCATATTTGACTGTAGGTACTGTGTTCTTTTCTTTGTAGGCTTCATTCCGTTTTCGGTAAACAGTAGAATGATGTACTTTACCAAAAAGCTCTATCTTGGTCTCATCTGTCCACAAGACATTCTCCCAGAAGGATTTAGGCTTACTCATGTACATTTTGGCAAACTGTAGTCTTGCTTTTTTATGTCTCTGTGTCAGCAGTGGGGTCCTCCTGGGTCTCCTGCCATAGCGTTTCATTTCATTCAAATGTCGACGTATAGTTCGCGCTGACACTGATGCAGCACCCTGAGCCTGCAGGACAGCTTGAATTTCTTTGGAACTTGTTTGGGGCTGCTTATCCACCATCCGGACTATCCTGCGTTGCAACCTTTCATCAATTTTTCATCTTCCGTCCACGTCCAGGGAGATTAGCTATACAGTGCCATGGGTTGCAAACTTCTTGATCATGTTGCGCACTGTGGACAAAGGAACATCTAGATCTCTGGAGATGGACTTGTAACCTTGAGATTGTTGATATTTTTCCACAATTTTGGTTCTCAAGTCCTCAGACAGTTCTCTTCTCCTCTTTCTTTCCTCCATGCTTAGTGTGGCACACACGGAAACACAATGCAAAGACTGAGTCAACTTCTCCCCTTTTTATCTGCTTTCAGGTGTGATTTTTATATTGCCCACACCAAGCGTGCCGCACAAGCCCTCAAAAGTGAAGCCAAAACGTCTCGATCGCCCCCCGGTGACTGGTCCTAGTATAGGTTATAAGTCCCGCCTCCCCGTGTTATTCAACGGGACGTGAGACCAACTAAACAATTAAATTACACTTCAAATATCTTTTTTCCAAAGGTGGTTTATTTCATTTGCTGTCATTTTTATCACGCTGATGTAAGTTCAAGTGTCCGTTTCAAAAATAAGTTGGCTTTTAGTTAGTTACGTGATGCGGTGGTGTAACGTCATGATTGACAGCTGTGATTGACAGGTTCTCTGAGCGAAGTAGTCACTGAAGCACCAACGGACATTTTTTCGGGATTTTCGGAAGACTGAGGAGATTGTATTTACTATATTTTAACAAGCCTCTTGTCGTACTGCAATCAATTTGTAAAAAAGTGTGCAGAATCCACTCTCCCTGAGTGCATTCTGCGAGAGTGAGGGCGGAGCGTTGATTTCGCGGCTTTACTTCCTGCTCACGACTGCGCAGGTCTGGTCCCGAGATCGCTACTGCGCAGACTCAAGTTTCAATATGTCAGCGCCATATCGGGACTCTGGCGGCTTCAGTTCTCATCAATGGAAGAGAGCGAAGGGGCGTCGTCCATCTTTTTTTTACAGTCTATGGCCCACACCTGTTACTTGCCCCAGGTGAGCTTAAAGGAGCATCACATGCTTGAAACAAACTTATTTATCCACAATTTTGAAAGGGTGCCAATAATTTTGTCTGGCCCATTTTTGAAGTTTTGTGTGAATTTTTTTTTTTGTGTGTTGTTCCAATACACACAAAGGAAATAAACATGTGTATAGCAAAACATGTGTAATTTCAATACTTTTCTGTGAGAAATACATATCTATAATGTGTTTAATAATTGTATATTCATACTTTATTAATGATCAATTTATCATTTCTAAATGAAGTATTGCATTATTTACAAACCGGTTATTTAGGAGTTGTCAGTGGTTCATAAGATCACTTAGAAAGTGTAAGTAAATGATTAATAAACTGTTTAAATATTATTATTCAGACATATAGTAATAGTTACTTAGTGTGATAATAAATGCTTTATTAACATGTATTTCTACTGTAATTCATGGTTAATTCAGGTAGTTATAAAGCATTTAGTAGTGGTCCGTAAACTATTTGTGAGCTCATCTAAAGTGAGGACTATTTATGCCTTGAAAAGCATTTACAAAGGAGATTTAAAGGCTGTTAAATATTTTTATGTTCTGTATCACTGTGTTGTGTTTGTTTCCTTTTGCTGTTTAGAAGATCAGTGAGCCTTTAAATCTTCTTTGTAAATGCTTTTCAAGGCATAAATAGTCCTCACTTTAGATGAGCTCACAAATAGTTTACGGACCACTACTAAATGCTTTATAACTACCTGAATCTACTACATTTACTTACACTTTCTAAGTGATCTTATTAATCAATGACAACACCTAGTTTGTAAATAATGGTAAATAATGTAACTGGTTTGTAAATAATGGTATACTTCATTTAGAAATGATAAATTGATCATTAATAAAGTATGAAAATACAATTATTGAACACATTATAGATGTGCTTATAAATCAAGACTAAAGCATTTATAGCCGTATGTATAAACTGCTTATTAAAGTCTATTAATGCTTTATAAATGATGAATTAACTGTTTAGTAATGCTTAACTAATGATTAATAGCATGCAGTTATTATAAAGTGTTACCAAATTATCTTTGTGTGGTCCATCCTAAGGCATATGGCATTAGAACAACACCAGGGTGAGTAGATGATCACTTAAAGTCTTCCTGTAGTCAATCATTTTATACAAATTAGCCACGCCACTTATTCACACCAGCTCAGAAATCCTCTTGTTGATGATCACACAATGACCTGATTGGTTACAAGCAGGGTTTGAAATGAACACCCGCCAACCCGCCAAATGCAGGTAAAAATCAACTGTGGCGGGTAACGCTGTCAAATCACTAGCCAATTTGGCGTGTTACTTTTTATGTTTACTCACTTTGCTGGGAAAGTTTGTGAAAGCTAAATCTGCACAGATTTAGCGCAAATACTCAGCTCGTGAGTCATCATGATATATTAAATACAGATACTGCGCAGAATATGCACATATCTGGCTTACTTGAACACACATGTCGCTAAGCAACAAATAATGGCGCTCTTATTAATTTGCATTGAAGCAATAGCGAAGATTAAAAAGCATTTGGTTAACAGAATAACATTGTTATTTTCCAACATCCTAAATGTTCTTTGTACTGTATTGATCTGTCCACCTAAAACACATCTTTGGTGAAAAGGATGAGGATGAAAGAGGAACAGAGGAGATGGATGCTGGATGACAGGATTTTGTTTGAAAAATAAAAGAATGTATGAAATCCAAATATATATATATATATATATATATATATATATATATATATATATGGATTTAATACATTCATTTATATATATATATATACATATATTTGGATTTCATACATTCATTTATATATATATATATACACAGCCTGTGATGTAGTCTGGTTAATTTTTTATTTATTTTTTGGCTAGTAGAAGTTCTGATTGGCCGGTAACTTAAAAATTAAGTAGCCAAATTGACCGTTCGCAAAACCCCGCCCTCGAACGGTCCTCGTCCAATCCTAGCTCAGCAACTGTAACTAAGGAGAAGGACCTCCGTCAAACATTGCGATTTCAGCAAGATGGTGAAACGATGCGCCTATGGCACCTGCAAGTCTGACACCAGGTACCCCAAAAGTTTAGAGGGAGGGGGCGGTTTTTTCGCCTTTCCAAAGCCCAAGACCCAAGCGGGAAGATGCCGACAATGTATTAAGCAGTGTGGGAGACCTCACTCACAGCTAAATGCCTCGAAGATTAATAAACATACATATGTCTGCTCTAATGTAAGCAAAGCTAGCGAGCTAACTTAGCATATCAATTATCAATAAGTAGTTTAAGTAGCTAATAGGGGTGTAACGATACACATATTCGTATTGAACGGTTCGTTGGACCATTTTTCCTGCTGACCAAAATGTCGTTATTTCAAATGTAGGCGCGTTGCGCGTGGCAAGCGCGCTCATAATGTAGACGCCGGCGCGACCACAACATTGCCCAACATCAAATGGCAAACGTAATGCAAGTAGAACGAAACTGCTCTTTGTTGAAGGACCGTTTATCAGTTTGAACCAAAGCAGCGCGAACCGATCTTGATCAAGCGACACTGTTACTACACAGCGCTAAGAGATCCAGTAAAGAAAGCATTTGAATTCACCACAGAAGTAATAACATCGCTGCGAGATCTAGTGAGAAACATTCACATTTCTCCGTTATTAACGGATCAAACAGCGCTGACGTGGAAACCAGGAAGAAACATTGTGGCATGAATGAACTATCCAGTGTCCACAGATCAGCAACATTCACCATGGATTTACTCCAAAACCAATCACTTAACGTTATACTGATAGGTATGGAGCTCAACCCAGCCATGGCTATGTGTCTGGTTCTCAATTGTTTGACGGGCGTAGTAACAATAACTATGGGGCGTGGCTTTTGTGAACGGTCAATTGGCTGGTGAGAGAAAAAGTTAATTGCGAACCCTGGTTACAAGGTAGTTTGTGACGTCAGAAACACCAACGATTTCAAACCGAGTTTTTGAGACTGTCTTTGGTTCAGTGCAGTTTTAAGGAGAAAATACTCAGCAATGGTGTTGACTTATGAATTTGCACATGGTTTGTCTTAAAGCACATTAAAAACACCACATAAAAATATAAACAACATTAAAAGTTTGATTTTCACCACAGGGGGACTTTAATTTTCCTTATAGGGTGAACTGTCCCTTTAAAATGATTTCATTATGATCAAAATTACCTTCAAGTTGACATTCTCACTCTCTCAATGAGCAATGGCTAAAGCCAGATCACTGTACGATTTTGACCACAATTTGGCCTTCTTAGACCAAATTTTACCTCAGATGAAATTGAGGCACAGTCCTGCAGAGTGACTCTCCTACAACAACCGTTAAATCAAAAACCAGTAGGAGCGCAGAACCTGATGACACAATCAGTGCAACAACAAAAACCACCACTTGCTCCACACAGATCATCTTGTTGTTGTTTTTCAAGACAAGCCATGATCAAAATGAATGCTACAGATTGTTTTTGTTTGCAGGCCACCATTTTAATCCCGCATGTAAATGCAGCTCACCATCAGCGAACATGTCACGGATTGATGATGCAAAACTCTGGATAAGTCTTCATGCATGCGTCCATTCCTGACATTAATGGCCACTGAGATCCCACTGTGTGACATGGCTTACTGTGACAAGCAACAATCGTAAAGGCCTATTATAAATCTTACAGTGTGCACCCGGCTTAACTTTAGTGTGTGTGTGTGTTCAGACATGCTTTACCTTCTTTTTGAGCTCACTGGCCTCATTTATGTAGCGATCCCTCTCTTTCTCCAGCTGGAAGATGATCTTTCGTTGTTTCTGGGCTTCGTCCCTGTAGTTTAAAATCTCATGTTCCAGAGTCTTCTTTGACTGTTCGTGTAGCTTAACAATGTTCTGGTGTTTGTCTGTTTCATTTGACGCCTTGATCATATTCTGGGAATATATGCACATACATATGCAAGAGGTTACACAAAAGATCACTTTGTAAATATACTTAGCAAGAGTGACTCAAGATTTTCACAAAATAGGAGTAAAAAAACGAGCTTGAGAATAGGAGGATTTTACTCTGTGATGTATTGCTGTTCAATAGATCAAAGAAGCGATTCTCTAAGGTAAGCTGATATCAAAAGCTATGTTTGTTTGCCACAGTGTGTGCATTTGTGAGACAGAGTGTCTCCTGTGCAATTAAATATGAATATCCTGTTATCTTCATACGCACAATAGCAATGCAATATTCAGCACATCAGCAAAAACATCATGCACCTTCTCTTGTTTTCTGAAATCCATCTGTGCATCATAACAGCGTGGGGAAGCTATGAGAACTATGAAACTGCAGAACTGCAGCAGAAAATTAGCCATGAGGAGGAAAAACTAAACCTCAAAGACTCGCATAAAAGCTAACTCTGGCATTAAGAGTTGTCTCAGGTGATCCGAAGCACGTCCAAAACGCAGACCCGGCTTCATGCGATGATCTCAATCCCCCCTCCCCCTTCCATTTTACACAGTAACAATGTTTTTGGGGTCTACTAGAATAGGTTTTCATGCTTCAATGTTCAAAAAGCACATTTTATAATTGTTGCAACACCTCTCTTTCCAGTCTGTCAGTAACACTGTTTAGTTTCGATCTCTCTGATTGGTCAGCTGAATCGGTGTGTTGTGATTGGTCAATCACTTCAAGCGTGTTTCAGAAATGTCACGTACCTTACCATAACCGTGAGTTTCAACACACTACTAAAACAACTCAACCAGGCCTCACCAACTTTTTTTGCGTATGCCTTGGGAAGGGAATTATTTATATGAGGAATATTGCGACGTGTTCGTTTCAAGGAAGAAAACTACGTTTCAGGGATTTTCAGAAACAGTGCGCACTGACATAGAGAATAACTCCCTTTGCAGTGACTTTGTGCTTTGTAACTTTGCAGACCTTTTTCATGATCAAACAGCCACATTACACACTAAAGAAAGTTGAAAATGTAAAAAAGCATAATAGGTCCTCTTTAAAATTAAATATTAAAAAATCAACTGACAGGCCTAGAAGAACAATGTTTTGTCTTTTAACATGTTCCTTATGGGTGGTTTCATACAGTACATTTTAATATAGTTGTGAGGTCATTTTGCTAGAAGTAAATTAGAAACACGTGTCCACACACACCTTAATAAGGATGCCCCTCTCCCGCACCAGTTCATCTATAGCCTTCTTGTCCACATCCCTCTGATTCTTTGAGGCCTCCATTTCTAAGAAAAAGAGAAAAAAGGCACTTATTGTTATTTAATATTTTATATTCTTTCAAAGCCAGTGGGATATAGCGCTAATTGTTACTTTTCTTTTTGAAAGGCTTTTCGCTAATAGGGTTGTTTTCAGAAGCACTTTCCACAGCCTGTGAAGGACCAACGTAAAATAATTACACAATTCAAAAAGCCCATTATACAGCTGCAGGCGGAAGGAGGTAGAAAAGAGAACTGGGACATGCAAAGACAGAAAGAAAGAGTGAGAATCAGCGAAACAGGAGAATGGAACTGTGCCGTGTCTCGGCCGTCAGCGAAGAGGCTCGCATGAGTGGACAATGTAGGACTGCACTGTCATGTGAAATGGCTATTCCATGTTCTATCCTCTGATGACCCTGCCTCCCTCGCTCTTCGGACGGCCAGCTCACTGACCCCGCTGTCACAGCCCATCTCATCAATCATCCAGCCAACCCTGATTAAGATGACAACATCCATCACCGTGGAATCCCCGATTAAGATGACAACAGGGCTCTGCCTCCATCCATCACGCGCCAAACACCCTCCATCCCAACCGTCCAATCAGAGCTTGGAGACTTTCACTAATATGAGGTATCTTTATAAATTACTGGCTTGATGACAAGTCTGATCATTTGTCAAACTGCCCAGATGGGATCAAGGACACTAAGATAAATTAAGTGCACATTTTGTTTTTGTCGCTCCATGAAAATTCCACGCATACTTATGCTCCTCCATTTGGAGATGTTCTGTAATTTCAAAGAATACAGCATGTTAGATATATTCCAAAATGTTCTGGGCCCGGTTCCCCGATAACGCTCACTCTTAGCGCACTAAGAAGACTCGAAACATATATCTTACCAAAGTTGTTTATGTTCCTAAGTGTGTTCCCCGAACCATACCTTAGGAAGCTGCTTAAGATATACCTTCTGACGTGCGACGTTACCCGGTGCTTGGCCAGGGATTTTTACGCGGGTTGGGTGAGAAAAAACACTGATATTATGGATTCGGACAGCACTAAAATCACAGACTCACCCCTATAAATGTTTAAAATACCATACAAGCCCATGAGAAACAATATTAGCGTCCGAATAGGACTTAACTGACAGTGGCCTATGCTTTCACTGGCCTTTAAAAGCGCTTTTTAATTAAATTAATAATATTGTATAATAATATAATTAAAAATCTAACAACAATCAGTGTAATGACAATTTTATTCTTTGCATGAAAACACTTGAATTAGCCTAATTGAATACTGTCTGGGTGTTTTAAAACTTCAGAATTATATTCGTATAGACCTGCAACCGTGATAAGGTAAAGCTAAGAGTGGTCCAGACCAACCTTACGAAAGTGTGGCTTACAGAAGATATACTTAGCGTACGAACGTGTCGGGAATCGTGCCATAACGTTAAGAGAGAAGTTAAGGAATAGGTTAAGAACTACTTAGCGATAAGAACGTTTTGGGGAACCGGGCCCTGATATGATCACAGGGAAAAAAATTGCTAAATGAAAACATTTAAGAGTAACTAATCATTCTATAGCTAATGTAAAAGAGTAATTCTACTGTATTTCGGTACAAATTTGTCTCATTTGTTAAAATAAGAGGATGACAGCATCGATGGGTTGCATGAAATGTCCTCACCCTTAAAAAAAGAACACAACTATGTAAATGAAAAATAAAAAGACTATGTTAAATATGGGTTCAGTTTTAAAGATTTGTATTTGTGTTTGTAGTGAACAAAACATGTGAACAAATCAGCTGCCAAAAGCATGAAACCAACAAAATTCAAGAGACATTGAAAAATGTTGTATTTAAATGTTCCTATTCAGACTATGCTATGTTAATACTATTGTTTATTTAAATAATTTAAGTGTTAGTATTTTTTTATTATTTATATTATATAAATTATATTTATAAAAATATCATTGCTTTTATACATTTTATTGTTAATAATTTATTGTTGGTTCTATGTAGTTCATGATATTGTTATTAAATATTATTAAATTATTTCATTTACATACATTTTTGTTAACTTTTGAACACTCTTAGAAGAAAAGATGGATTTTTTAATGGGATCATCATTCTATGAATTTAGTTTTAATTATTTAATTTAGTTTGAATTGCTTTTTAAGCTTTTTAAACTTTAAGAATTAAACAGCTACTTATCACCAGAAAAAACTAAACCTGTGAAACATGAAAGTTTTAGGTAATCATTTAAGACATTCCTCCTTTCAGAATCTTTTTGGAATAAAGCGTTCTTTAAAATTGAACCAAGAACCCTAAGGTTCCATATAGTACCCCACTGAACCTTTTTTTCTAAGAGTGATGTTCAAAAATTCTGGTACTGTGCTGAATCACCACTTGATGTCCAATATAAAATCTGAGTTCTGAATCGAAACCAGCTGTGTAGATTCACTGTGTACAGTGGTTTTACATAAACACATTGTTTCTGGCCAGAGAACATTATAAAACAGCAAATAACTTATTGAATGTTCACATTCACTCATGTTATAGGCATTCACATTTCCATCTTACTATATTCAACAATTCTTTTTTTTAAAGTACAACGAATGGCACATGGAAGTAGCCTGACTACGTCAGACTTCTTACTTCCGCTCAGTTTCATTTCGCTTCTGTACTCAGTCTGAGACAGCGTAATAGCTTTCCGTTTTCCTCCGGCCTGAAAACAGCCGGCCAATCAACGAACAGAGGGCGGGCTGAGAGCAGTGACGTAGACACTGATTGTACCGTGGATGCGTAGATTTACTTCACATAATCTGCAAAAGTCGTTCACAGCCATGTTCACTCCGGTATTTCGCTCGATGGTTTTGTTTTCGCATCATACTACATGTGTTTACAGTGGAAGTTAGATGCGGCTGAGCATGCGCATAACACACGCCATAACCAAACGTTATGTGATTGGCTTACGGGAACCAATGATTTTAAACTTCAGACAAGCGCCTCCCCGCGAGAAAGAAAACGCTTTTCAATTATGCCATGCCAGACTCTGTCTACGAAGCAAAGCGAAGTAGCAGAGTTTGGTATTACCAGGCTAACATGGAAGGTATTTTGTGTTGCAATTGTTCAACTCACAACCTACTCAAAGATCTCTGGATTACAGGTCAGATGGTCAACAACTGATGAGACTGATGGAAGTGTCCATCTACATTGGTTCTAGGGTCTCTCTGAGCAGTGCAGCATGTGGTATGAAGGTAAGATACTCGTCATTTAGCCAATGCTTTGATCCAAAGTGACAAACTTTACAGTAACAGTCCTTCTAGAGCAATAAACAAAGTACTGTATTCAGTGGTGACGGGCTCAATCTGCAGCCTTCTGGTTACCAGCCCAGATCTTTACCACTATATCTACCTCATCAGACACTTGGAGCTGAAACCAGTAGGATCCACAGCCTTTATTTAATAGAGTCTCCTGATAAATCTATCTTCACATGCTCAGCTGGGATGGACAGACCATGAGGGTAATGGATGCTGGTGTTGGTGAGAGGTCATATAGTGTCTGGAAGAAGAAGGATGTGAGCAGGTGTGGAGGGTGGGGGGGGGGGGGGGGGAGCAAGAGATGAAAGACCAAAGGACTCGAGTCCAATCTGTTAAAGAACATAAGCACATGGATCTCTTTCACAGTAGTTCTCAAATGGATTCGCTTCTCATCCCAAATTTTACACTGGACATCAAGTGGTAACCAACAAACCCAACAAAAATGTCCATAAATCACTGAAATTGAAATGGATTGAAATGTGGAAACACTGAAATGGATTAATATTACAATGAACCTGGATCATATACAACCATTTTTAAAATAAAATAATAATAATAAAAACCGACGTGTGCTAAAAATGTAACTGTCAAGAACGAAGATGAACGAAGTGTCTTTAATAGAAAGAATATAATTTTCAGGAACACAGAATTAGCTTACTCACACAGAGTCATAGTGTAGACTAGGCCGGACAACACAAACTGAAAACAAAACAAACAAAGTCCACATGGAACAAATGTGGACACTACATGTGTGTGACAGTACGCCGCCTCTCGAAAGGCGCAACCTCATGCCGGAAGATGGAAAATTGAGGAGGCTCTGGAGAGGGAAAGACATTTGGGAGGAGGTCAAACAAAAAAAGACCAGGGTGGTGCTGATTGTGGTGAAGTCCAAGGGCTAGCCTTGAGCAGAGGAAGATAGTCGCTGATCCAGGCCACAGGGAGGAGCCATGGAGATGTTGTCATTGACAACACCATGTGGACGACCGGAGGCGACAATGACGTTGTCATTGGAGCCCACCACGCAGCCAGGGAGCCGATGCAGTGATGGTACTCCGATGACCTAGGTGGCCACAATGTAGGCGCAGTGACAACCCCCCGAGATGATGGCAGGCATCAGGAGGGTTGAGGTCGAGCTGGAGCGACCGAGAGCGGAGGCGGAGGCGGAGGAGCTGGCCGAAGTTAAAGGGGTGGAGGGCTGGAGAGCAACGAACGGCCCGGCCCGCAAGTCCACTGCGTAGGCGTAGAGATGCAAGAACCAGATAGAGCCAACGTACCGAGGGAGTCCGGCAAGGCATCAAGGGAGGAAGGAGAGCAGGAGCCAGGGTGAGGGGTCGAGGAGGAGTGGAGTGCTCAAAGGCAGGAGGCGGAGCCATGGGCTTCCCACATCCAGGAAGAGATGGCTCCCAACAGGCCCAAGGTGTTGACTCGCCACTGAGAGGAGGCACTGAGGGACTGATGGGAGGTTGCGATGACTGGGTGGCAGGAGTAGCTGGGGACTGGAGTGGAGCTTGGAGGGCGGTACAAAATCCAACAAAAAATAAAGCAGTCTCAATAGCATTCTGGAGAGGTGGTGGGAGAGGGAGGCTGGGTGGGACCAGAGAGTTCAGGACATAACAGACTGATCGGCAGAAAAAGGGGGCAGAAAATAAACCTCTCCAAAATCAAAGCAGTTGTCCAGTAGCAAACATTCACTCTCAGTAGCGGGAGGGTGAACTATCCTTCTGCTCAAGGCACAGTAAAGATCCATGGTGATCGAAAAAAAAACACACCGCTAATCTATTCTAGGTCTGGCCTTCTGTCGCTACTTGTAGTAGAAACACGCACAATACAAGGACGAAGATGAATTATCAAGTGTCTTTAATAGAAACAATATAATTTTCAGGATCACAGAATTAGCTTACTCACACAGAGTCATAGTGTAGACAAGGACGGACAACACAAACTGAAAAGGCATGAACTTAAATAGAGGCAGTGATCAAATCAACAACCATGACAACAGATTAAGGCGGGAAACCGGTACAAAACATAAGCAAAGTCCACATGGTTAGTGTGCGTGTGACAGTGACAAATTTTAGGCTAAATATCGTAGCGGTATTAGCCATGTTATTAAGGGATACATTTGCCCTTTGATGTACCCAACAAAAGATATGGCCTTTTCTCGCTGTTAGTTATTAGTTAATAGACCTATCTATTTTGCTGCCCTATGCACAATTATATGGTAAGTTGCATTTTATTATCTGCATCATTTCATCCCTCCTGTACACAATGCTTTTAGAACAGAACTTCTGCCCTTTTTTTTTGTCGCAACCCATTGATTTACAACCTGATCCCCAATGATCCTGTAAACATTGGTTTTGAAACTTGATAGTTAATGTCATTTTGTTCCATTAATTTCCCTTTTTTTATTGTTTCGTTATATTACCCCTTACAAATACAAATAAACAGACCGTTAAACGCCTCCAGATAAGCAGTCTGAGCTCTGAACATGAATCAGACAGAGACTAAGGTCACTTTATTAGACCAATGCCACCCATGTTTCCTTTCCTTTTCTACTCTGGAACTGTGGCGCACACACACTCGAGACCTCTGGGGGTGTGCAAGGAAAAATGTGTAACGGAGGAAAATGTAGCTATAAATGTACAGGTTTAACATGAGCTCATATGTCACACATGACAATGTTTCATTGAAAAATAGAAGTTTACATTATTTCATTTAGCTGACGCTTTTATCCAAAGCGACTTACAATTGCTATATATGTCAGAGGTCGCACGCCTCTGGAGCAACTAGGGGTTAAGTGTCTTGCTCAGGGACACATTGGTGTCTCACAGTGGATTCGAACCCGGGTCTCTCACACCAAAGGCATGCGTCTTATCCATTGCGCCACACCACCCCCTAAACATAATGCAAGCCTTTTTTAATGCCATGTATTAAATTGACCAACAACCCAACAGAAATCATTAAAATCATGGCTTGGCTTCGCGAACAAAGATTTAGGAAGGACATCCACCTGTCCTATGCGGGACAGGCAGGTCCTGCCACAACGGCTGGAGGTAAAGGTCTGGTCCAGGATAGGTGCTGAGGGGACACGGTTTGGGAGGGAATCACTTTGTGGTTGCTCACATCTCTGGAGTGAGATAAATAATGTGGAGTGGATTTCTTTTCGAGTGAGGGCATGAGATTTTAGCAAAACATTTGAACTAAATACCTGTGTCTATTTTCAGGATTAGCATGAGAGTTAATTAGTAGCCTGAACTGTCACAAACGCAAAGGCTTTGAAGTAGAAACTCACACAATGAAGATGAATTAGCTTGAAATGACTTTACTAAAAGACTCAATGATGACTCAAGACTCAAGATATCAATGATAACTGCGACACTAATGATGCTGGTCATCTTTATTTTTCCAACTTAGTTCTGTAAAATAGTTTTATTTTGTGTAAACTTATTTGTTCAAGTAAAGGTTGTCACCCTAATTGGGATCGTTATTGCTTTATGTGCCCTCTTCTGATGTGCCTAAAAAAATGTAATAAAATAAAAAGATCTGATAGTTACATTATTCAAAAATAAATTGCCCATTAAAACAGCTTTGATGTAGGTAGCCATAAACATTTTTTGTTTTTGTTTTTAAAGCTTTGACTGTAGTACTATAAATAATGAGAAGCCTGTGCTTCGTAAACAACATGTTAGGTCGCCATCAGCTCAATGGGGAACCAACAAGAATTGGGGACTGATTCAAATCAGAAAAGAAAGAGACAGATACATATGAATGTGAAGAGTCAATGGTCTGTAAAAAAGACAAACCGAGACAAAGAGAAAAACAAACTGACAGAAGTATAATTTTCTTTCCAAAAACCTGCAATATTCAAATAGTAGGGAAGAACCAAAGACTGACAGGACAGTATGTACAACTGGAAATGAAAATCAGAGAAGTGTAGAGGAAAGTAAGGAGGTCAAATGAAAAAAAAAAAAAAAAAAATTAAATTAGATGTATTCATTGTTTGACTGTAATTACTCTGAGCTCTATCTTCCTTCAAAACGAATTACCTGTGTTTAGAAAGAGAAAGAGAACAAAGCAAGGAAGATGAGAGTTTTTGAAAGAAGAGAAGTCCTCCCTTAAGTCGTCTTGATAATGTTAGTCAAGGTTTCTTTCCCTGAAAACATCATAATTTAGTTTTACATGTCCATTTCTCAACCTCTCTTTGTCCAGGCCAAAATATACTAGGACACAAAAAAAAAGATTTTCACAGTAATTGCTAGTACATTTCACAAATAATTACAAAGAAATGGCAAGTAACACAGAGTTAAACATGAATAGAAGTAGAAAGTACCGAAATAGTATTTTCCTTGTAGAACATACTTATTAGCAACTTCAAAAACAATCATCTTTTACAGTGTAAAGACCTGTTAACATCAAGAACGATAACTATAACAATAACTAAATTAGTGCTCACACCAGCGAACCTTATCGTTCTGTTTATTCTAAGTGTGCAATGCAGTTTTGTCGTGTAGCGTTTAAATGCTCGAGCTCTTTAAATCAGGCTGGATTCTGAATGGCTGTCAACGTTTTTAGCGTTAATCAGCAGGGGGAAATCAGTCTGAAAGTGACATCGTTTCTCTGTGCCATTGTCGTTATAGTTGCGGAGTGGACTCTGCTATTCCTTTGCATTTAAGGCCCTTTCACACCGGATGCGTAACGAAAAAGCGAATAGTTCGCGTCAAAACTATTCACATCAGCCGCGACGTGAATTTGCGACGTCACAGACGTTCAGAGCTTCAGCATTCCAAAACTTTCGCACCGACAGCTGAGAAAACATGGACACTTCATCATCATCATCCAGTGAAGACAAGCTTTTCATGTTATTTAAAAGACAGAAAAGAAGATTTTGGGTGCACCCAATCTTAAAGAACAGTGAGTCTGAAGGGGATTATGCTAATGTCCACTTTTAGTTTCCTTTTCCTCTCTCCTTTTTCTCACATAGGTGTCCCTGAGGTTTTTCCACAGTTTTTTTGCGTCTTCAACTAAACATGGTGCGTTTTGTTATGTCAATACACATTACATGTTACACACGAAGTAACAAGTCAAAGGGATAGTTCACCCAAAAATGAAAATGCTGTCCTCATTTACTCACCCTCAAGTTGTTCCAAACCTGTATGATTTCCTTTCTTCTGCTGAACACAAAAGAAGATATTTTAAAGAAGGTTGGTAATTAAACAGTTGCTGGTCCCCATTGACTTCCATAGTATTTTTTTTTCCTACTATGGAAGTCAATGGGGTCCATCAGTCGTTTGGTTACTGACTTTCTTCAAAATATCTTCTTTTGTGTTCAGCAGAAGAAAGAGTTAAAGAGCCCTAAACAGTTTCACTACATTTTGTTACATGTTCAAAGTAAACATGGTCTCTATCTCTATCTTTGACGATGATAGTGTTAGCTTTCTATCCCAAATGTAGTTTAGCCTGCTAGCCTACACAGCACAGGACTATACAACGACTAAAACTATCACACAACATACTCACAGTCGTGATAACCGAGTTGGTTGGCAATGCTACGCCACACATTGTCTTTCACATCTTTGTCCTTGTAGTATGTGATTGGCTGAAGCCTTTTCTGTCGCCGCAAAAAAGTAAAAAAGAAAATCGACATCGAAGCAAAAAAAAGAAAAGTAGTTTTTTCGCCGCAGCACATTCGCGTTCGATGTGGAAGCACTCATTACACAAACAGCTGATCAAAAAATAAAACCATCGCGCAAATTATTCGTGCGTCAAAATCGCGTCCAGTGTGAAAGGACCTTTAGAATGATTTCTAGAACTATATCTTTATCGGTATAGTTATCGTCCTTGTGAACGGGCCTTAGGGAACGCATTTTGCCATTCCACTGAGCTACTTTTCACTGTTTTTCAAAATCCGCTAGATGGACCTCTTTAAAGGGTTAGTTCACCCAAAAACCAGGTTGAACCACTTGAGCCACATGGACTTTTTTAACGATGTCTTTACTACCTTTCTGGGCCTTGAAATTTGCAATGATTTTGCTGCCTATGGCTGGTTCAGAAACCTTGCGGATTTCATCAAAAATATCTTCATTTGTGTTCAACGAATATCAACGAATGTATTACGGGTTTGGAATGACATGAGGGTGAGTAATTAAAGGGATACTTCACCTCTGGAAAGATGAATGTGTATTTAAAATAGGTCATTTATGTAGAAGAAATGTGAAATTATTTTTGAATTTGGAGCTTTCTAGACTGAGAAAAGCCAGAAAATGTATTTTTGGCTTATGTGGATGAAATACAACAACTCCCAGAATGCACTTGCTTCGCTGCCCTAGGAGGCCACTCCCAAGCCACGCCTACCGGTAAGAGAGCGCAGTTGAAAACAACAAAGCTAGGCTACTAGCGAGTCTCCATGATGAGTTTGCCCTGGATTTCGAGATCGCCCAAAATGTCCGGGATTCGGCTTTTACGTTCTACAGTCGCCATTCATCATGTTTACTGTGGCGAGCAGGACGAGACTGAGGGCCGCGGGAGAACGGCGCGAGGCCGGTGGCGTCATTACTGAGACGCACCGGTCTCGCATCTCTCACGGAGGAGCGGGAATTTTCTTAGCAATGTTAAAACGCACATCAACCGATCACTTGTTTAGCGTTCATGTAAACACTACATTCAGATTCACCAATCGGAATGAATTCAGCTAGATTGAAACAAAAGGTGTGCATGTAAACAATGAATGGCGACCGCAGAAAGCAAAAGCCGAATCCCGGACATTTTGGACGATCTCGACGGCCGGACATGTCCGGGAAAAAGAGGATGGTAACCCCTACTACTCAGCTTTCTCCTACTACTCAGCTTTCTCCACAGAACAAGAGCCTGCTAGCTTAGCTTCCAAAAAAAGATGGCTGACACTATGTGTACATTCTGTGAGTGAGATCCCCCTCTCTATGGGCGGGTTGAAAACATGCGGGACAGCTCCTCCTACTGGCTGTAGTCTTTAGCCTCTGGTCAGAAAATCCTCCGATGACGCAATATGACGATTTTTGCGTCATCGGAGGATTTTTTCCAGATAAAAAATCAGGGGGATATGAGGGTGGAAAGCACGGTAATTCGAAAATACTACAGGTTTTCTACTAATACAAAGCTTAATGCTAAATCCTGAAGTATCCCTTTAATGACAAAACTTCATTTTTGGGTGACCTAATTCTTTAACCATTGCGCTCACGTCTCTTGTCATTTGAAGCGCCTCTAGACCTTGCGCTTTTTTTGTTCCACTGACCTGCGCATTTGTAACATTCTGTGTGAACCAGCCCTAATTGGTACAAAATAATCATAGCAACATGTGCATATCTGTTTCAGTCACTTGACTTTTGCATTCATACGCCATATTTATGACCATCAGCAGGGTATTTCTGTTCATGTGTTTGCATTCATCACCATGACTATGCCCCGCTGATGACCAAGCATAATGACTGAAACAGATGAATAGCATAATATTTTTTTTATAATATCTAGTTTGAAACTAGGCGGTTTTATTTCAAATTTCAATATGATTGAAATGCTGAATTGAAATTCGCAACTCGCAACGCTATTTTTAACGGTCCAGTGGAACGCTTGTATAATTTCTCATGGCTTTGCCTCAGTTTTGTGAACTTTTCCCTCACAGAATCGGTGAGGGTGCAAGAAAATTGAAGTGGATATCCTAGGGAGAAAGTTATTGGTTTGTCAGTGGCAGTGTTCTGCTTTTAATTCATGTAATATTTGCTTAGCTAACAACAGTCTTGGGTGCCAAGCGAATCATCTGCAGAATAAAAAGATTACAGATTTTGAATCCGGGCGGGTTTTTGATTCGCCATGCAAAGTGTTTAAAATCCAACACACAAATCGCTAACACTCAACTCAAATTTGAAATAAATTTGGTTAATACTCCAAGACACATAATTTAAAAAGCCAAAACACACAATGATACGCTTAGCATCAGTAAGTTTGAAAAAAGTAAATTTTTGCATACTTAGTAGTCAAGAGTTATGACCAGTATGATTTCAGAATTAATTCTTTCTTAGCTTAGTTGTCATGAATTCTGTGTGTGTGTGTGTGTGTGTGTGTGTGTGTGTGTGTGTGTGTGTGTGTGTGTGTGTGTGTGTGTGTGTGTGTGTGTGTGTGTGTGTGTGTGTGTGTGTGTGTGTGTGTGTGTGTGTGTGTGTGTGTGTGTGTGTGTGTGTGTGTGCGTGCGTGTGTGTTCTTGCCTCTCTCCAGTCCAGTGATCTGATTCCTGAGTGTTTCCCTTTGGTTCTCCATCTCCACTTTCTGCTCCTGCATCTGCTGGAGTCTCCTCTGCACCCCCTCTCTCATTTTTGTAAGCTTTGATATCTCCTGTTTCAGCTGGGTTACTTCCTCTTCTTTTATCTAAACCACACAAGACATCAACCATTAGTGTGTCTATGTGTGTATCCATGTGAAGCCCAAACTAACCATCACTAGTCAAAGAAACTTGTAACTTTAGGGGTACAACAGCTTGTGACTGGGATAATAGTACCCTTAAACTGACAATTTTGTACCTAATTTATTTATAAAAGTTCATAGAAGTTCCTTAAGGGTACACATTCCTACTCTAGGCGCTAAAATGGGTTGATAAGGTACAAAGTTGTCCTTTTATGGGTACTGCCCCAGTGATAAGCTGTTGTACCCCTAAAGGTACCCATATTTTTGTCAGTACTACTGTTTAAAAGTTTGGGGGAAGTAAGATTTTTTTTAAATGGTTTTAAAAGTAGTCTCATATATGTTCACCAAGGCGGCATTTATTTGATCAAAAATACAGTAATGTTGTAAAATATTATTACAATTTAAAATATCTGTTTTCTATTTGAGTAGATTGTAAAATGTAATTTAATCCTGTGATGTTAAAGCTGTATTTTCAGCATCATTACTCCAGTCTTCAGTGTCACATGATCCTTCAGAAATCATTCTAATATGCTGATTTGCTGCTTAAGAAGCATTTCTCATTATTATCAATGTTGAAAACAGTTGTGCTGCTTAATATTTTGGTGGAAACTGTGATACATTTGTGCTTTACTGAATAGAAAGTTCAAAAGAACAGCATTTTTTGTATCAGTGTAAACAGTCTTTACTGTCACGTTTGATCAAATGAATGCATCTTCTCTGAGTAAAAGTATTATTTATTTATTTTTAAATATATTAAACCTTAAGAAAACATAAACATTTTTGAATGGTAATGCAAATTAAATGTATAATTTAAAACGTATGCTTCTGTGGGCTTGGAGTGGGCATTGTGGGAACTAATTTGATTATATCATCACTGTGAATTTAATTACCTGATTAACTGACTAATATAAATGCCAATAAACAGATCAACAAAATGCTAATTACTGGAGAATAAGCAGGACACACATATTAGGAGCGAGAGTGATCACGGGTGCTGAATCTGTGCCCCCTTGTGGCGACCATGAGGCTTGCAATCATTACTCATTTACACTGACTCACAGGGCGAGCTGGGAGTGCCAACACTACCAAAAAAAAAAAAAGGTGCAAGTAAAATAGAATAGGGAAATCTGGTTTGTGGAATTGTTGCACAGGTTGACTTTGTCAAAATGTCAAAAAGCCTCACGTGTTCAGTAAGTCTGTGTAAAACTTAGTCTTTTTGTTCTTTATTATACTTAATTGGTCAACAATGAAACGCGACGAAAGACGTGCCCATATTAAAACAGAATTCCTAATACAGCTTCAGCATATCCTGCATTCAA